>NC_047085.1:110879701-111182732 GCF_902459505.1 Geotrypetes seraphini
TGTTTATGCGCTAAAAACGTTAGCGCATGTTAGTAAAAGAAGCCCTAAATATATAGCCCTTGATGGAGACTATGGGGCTCATAACACAGGTCTGCAAGAAAAAATTTTTCAAGAGCTGTTTTGGTTATTCCACATAATCTTTATGTTTTTTGGTGCGCTGAATCCGAAAATGACCTCTATTTTGTCATAGGACATGACGTTTCCTGACAATTTAGGTAACTATGTTAAATAAGGCAATACCTCAAAATAAATGGAAATAGACTTCTAAAATTAAAGTTTTATTACAAATTTTTTCATGAAAATCCTTTTTTGAACTGAAATGAGCTCACCTAAACACACTAAACTCGATTCTTCTTCCCTGTGAGGCTCCTCTTGGTGCATTTACGCTTGGGAGTAGCATCTGGAATGTCTCTCTGAAGCATCCAACAGTAGTCTGCCATCATTGTAATGCTCCATTTTCCCTGGTATCTCCTTTCCATCTCTTTAATGTCTTGATGGAATCATTCACCTTGTTCCTCACTCACAGCTCCCAAATTTTCAGGAAAGTAGTCAAGGTGGGACAGGAGGAAATGCACTTTCAAACTCATCAGTCAACCTAAAGCTTGAAATGCTTTCAGCATTCGTCCGACGATCTTTTTGTAGTGAGGATCTTTATTATTGCCTAAAAATTTCTGTACGACTTCTTTAAATGCAACCCACCCTTCTTTTTGAGAATCCATCATAGTATTGACAAACTCTTGATCAACTATAAGCCTTCTAATGTCTGGTCCGACAAACACACCTTCTTTCAATTTTGCCTCCGACAGGCCTGGAAGCATTCTCCATCTCTTGGAAGTGATTTTACGAATTGTATCACCAATCCCAATTTTATGTGGAGAGGTGGTAGAAGAACTTGTACCAAAGTTTCTCGGAGGACATTTTTTTCATCAACTGTTAGCACCCTCGGCTTCTGGTCCAGTGATTTTGTCAGTCTTGACTGTCCCATAGACACAGAAAACAAGGGTATTTGGTATACTCAGCTTGTTGCCCGAGCAGCATGCACAAGACCTTCAAGTCCCCACACACATGCCAACCATGGTCTTCATATTTAAGTTTACGAAGAACCAATTCCAAGTTCTCGTAGGTATCCTTCAAGTGTACGTAATAACCTGCAGGTATGGAAGTATAAAAACTACTGTTGTGGAGTAAAACTGCTTTGAGACTTCTTTTTGAAGAATCTATAAAAAGACATCATTGCTTTGAATCATATTGGATTTTAAATTGACCCATCAGACCTTCGACATCGATGCAATAAACCAACTTGTCTTCCTGGGCGAAGTAAGGAACAAACTCCATTTCATGATGTCTGAACCATAAAGATATAATGTAAACTTAGGCACTATGTTCAAATCAATTTGAATGAAGAAAGAAACTAGTCAAAGTGTAATTCAACAGAGAGAAATTATCTCACTGCATTAACAACCTTCATTCAGTTGTTTACTCATTAATTATTCACGGTTCCTCAGCGGGCCACCACACACTCAAGCATTCTCATAGTGTATGGCTTTATGCTCCCACTCCTCATTGGAACCAATTTAAATTTTTTTGGTATTATACTTTTTTGCAATTTTATATATAAATGCGTGTTAAATACTAAAAGTACTTAGCTTTTAGCTTTTAGCTTTTTAAAGTCTCTTACCAAATCATTCATCGCCTCCCGAGAAAACAATTTTGGTCTTGTATCATCTTCAAAGTAAGAACTTGGTTCATCTGGTTCAGGTATCTCTTCCAAGGTAGCAGGGGACTTGGGTACTGGTATATTTGTGCCATGGGGGATGGGACGAATTGCTGAGTGAAGATTGAGGTATGAAATGGAATGCTTCCATTTGGAATTAAACCCTTTCACATCGCATGAACAAAAGTAACAGTCGTCACTATGGTTCTTTTTCTCTCGCCATACCATAGGAATCCCATAACGGAAAGATTTTTTCTTACCCTTGAACCAGTTTCGGAGGTCCTCAACACACCGTTTGCACACTTTATGAGGCGCCCAAACTTTATCTTGATCTCCAATTTTAAGTCCAAAGTATGCGAAGTATATTTTTTTCACAAAGTCTGTTATATTCTGCTGTTGCTTCAACACTGTATATTCATCACAGATGAAACAGAAACTGTCTGGCGAATTAATACATTTTTGCGGAGCCATAACATAACGGTTAAAGAATGACGAGCTAACACGAACTGCGATAAAAAAGTGTGAACAGCCTAGAACCAAGAACCTGATGATGATTCGTGCACAAGTGTGGACTGCAAGAGAGAGCAGCTCTTTGTCTTTATACGAGTCATCACAGTGCTGGCCACGCTGACTGGAGCTGCTGCTATCTGCCCTGAGTCTCCCTCCCACTGGATTCTTCTGGAAAGATTAACCCCTTCTACCATTAAAACTACAGACTCAGGGCTGAGGCTTACACATACAGCATGCTGCTGAGTATCCCAGTAGTCAGACATGTCACTCAGAGCAGCACTTGTATTCACCCCCTTTGCAGGGGGCGAGGAGCAGAGATTGTTTACATGCAAATAACAACAAAGGGCCAGAAGAGAACTAGGTAAATGAGGAAATAGAATTTTTTTCTCTAAAATTTGTTTAGCTTATGTATATATTGCTGACCATCAGATTTACAGTGCTATATTTTTTTACCTAACTCGGACAACCCCTGTAAGGATTTTTTGGCATTTTATATCTTAATAGTAATTTGGACTTTAAATTTGGTTAAAACCCATAATATAAAAAAATTGATAAATTTGAAGACAATTTTGCATTTTGTGGCACATCATGATGTCTAGGAGTTTTTTCAATATTTTATTTGTTTTCAGCACACCAAACTACATAGAAATTAGATGAAAATAATCAAACAACTTTTTAGTCGCAGACTTGTGTAATCAAATGAAAATACGTCTAAAAACTCACCTAAATCGGCACTTGGACGACCTAAAACACAGGTCATCCAAGAGCTGATAATCGAAATGGGTTTTAGACATATCTCAAAGAAGCTTAGGCCTTTTAACTGCTGCTGTGCGCCCAGAGTGAAAAGGGGCATTTTTGGAGTGGTTAGGGCGGGAGGTAGGCGGCATGTGGGCCGACCTAAATTTAGTCGTCCTGCAGCTATTTAACAGGACTGCCTAGATGGAACTTATAAGAACATAAGAGTTGCCGCTGCTGGGTCAGACCGGTGGTCCATCCTGCCCAGCAGTCTGCTCACGCGGTGGCCCCCAGGTCAAAGACCAGTGCTCTAAATGAGTCCAGCCTCACCTGCGTATGTTCCAGTTTAGCAGGAACTTGTCCAGCTTAGTCTTGAAACCCTGGAGGTTGTTTTCCCCTACAACAGACTCCGGAAGAGCGTTCCAGCTCTCCACCACTCTCTGGGTGAAGAAGAACTTCCTTACGTTTGTACGGAATTTATCCCCTTTCAACTTTAGAGAGTGCCCTCTTGTTCTCCCTACCTTATTAAATTTCAATTAAAATTACACAGATGGCAGGCATGTAAAGTCCTTTGTAATAAAACATATACTGGACATTGAACAAACTAAAAACAGGTATAAGTGCCCAGAAAATATCCACTGCGGTAAAAGCGCCAATGCTCATAGAATTCCTATGAGCGTCAAAGCTTTTACTGCAGTGACTGGTGAAAACAATAAAACTCCTACCTTAACAAATCTAGTAATAAACTCGATCTCATACCCTATTGAACCCACACTAAAATTTCTGGGAGTACTTATTGACAGAGGCTGTACCATGCAACCACAAATCAACAAAGTAATAAAAGCATCATTCGTGACCATGAGAAATCTAAGACAAATCCGAAAATTCTTTGACAGGAAACAATTCCTACTTTTGGTACAATCTCTTATCCTTGGACTTATAGACTACTGCAACATACTATACCTCCCATGTACAGCGACCATGATAAAACAATTACAAACTATACAAAACACAGCTCTAAGACTCATCTACTCATTGAAAAAAATATGACCACATCACAGAAGCATACCATGACTCTCAGTGGCTCCCAATACAAGCAAGAGTACACTTCAAATTCTACTTCCTACTATTCAAAGCTATTAATGGAGAAAGCCCATCCTACTGGAATAACCGACTAACCCAATCCACCTCAACCAGGCACAGGAGAACCCATTCACTATTCACCACCAACCAAAAATGTTAAATGAGGAAAATTATATGACAACCTAATAGCCACCAAAGCAGCTAAACTGGACAGACAAATCACCATTCTGTTGTCATCGACCACAGACTACAAAACCTTCAAGAAAGATACTAAAACCCTACTCTTCAAAAAATACATAAAACCTATCTAACATGACCAGTTCCTACCCAAACCCCACATACCCACTCTATACCCTTAATATACTCTAATATGCCCCCAACTACCCAACTAATGCTAAATGCCTCTATTTACCCAACACTTACCACCTTAAGATCTCGACAACTCTCTGGTAATTCTTATTACCCAAACATTTATCACCTTAAGATCTCGACAACTCTTTGGTAATTCATATATAACTCTTACGACATCTCTTATGGTATTCCTGTAAACCTTTATGTAATTTCTGAAAACTTTTATGTAATCCGCCTTGAACCGCAAGGTATTGGCAGAATAGAAATCACTAATGTAATGTAATGTAATGTAAAAAACCTGTAACGCAGCTTGATAAAAGGGGGGCCTATGAAATTTAGGCATGTATGTTATAGAATAGAGCATAGGGTAGATGTATGCATAATGTGGACCTCTTGTTGGTGGAGTGGTATAACTACCTCTAGATTTAAGTTGGTGCAAGTGCCACGATACCTAGAAGGGTTCTCAAATAACTCCACATAACCAAGGGATTCGATACGAAAAGGAATTGTAAGATTTATAAGATAGCAACAGGAGAAGAGCGAGTAAGCTCTTCAAATAGGTACCAATTGGTAGCATTAGATAATGTAAGATGTTAATAATCTAGGGTAATGTACAGAGGCAAAAGGATGTTGCAGCTTACCCCTCTGAAATGGCAACAGTTTGATGGTCTGATTAACTTCTATAATCTACAATCAGTTTGACACACTTACCACTACTTTGAATACTCAAGTCTGAGGAGTATCATTTGCGTAAATTAGGCCTACTGTAGTAAATAAGTGTGCGCACAATGTTACCAGTCTAAGAAAGTCTCTGGAAATGTTGCAGTTGTCTTGCGTTGGATACCATGATCCTCGGCTTCCATGTCCTCACTGGCTCTGGAGTCAGCTCATCAGCTCAGGAACTCTGGATCACCTAGTATACTAGCTGAAAACAAACCAATAAAATAAATCTAAACAAAAAAAGGAGCTGACAGCAGAAAGGTGGCTAACTAGATGCAAAGAAAAAGAAAATGAAAAAGGGATTTCCTATCTATCCCTCCCCAACAGCAATGGCTTCTGTGCTCACATTTAGGCAGACTCTTCTGACCCGTCCTAGCTGACTACCACTAACCCCCAAAGGTAGGCTCTGAGACAGGTCTCAGCAGGCAGGCTCCAAGTACAGTTCTTAGAGTGCAGAGTTATGTGCAATTTCCAGGGGCAGATTCCGCCAGTTAAAGTTCTCCAGGAAGAGGGGTGAGGATGGTTTGGGGCTCACTTGTGCCTTCTTCTCTCATTCTCACCGGGGTCCCTAATGTGGCTCTTCTCTCTGCAAGGTAAGACTAGAGAAGGAGAGATGAGAATCTAGCCAACTTGGGGGTGGGGGTAGAGAGAGGAAAATGAGATGCTGGCCACCTTGAGGCAGGTAAAGAAGGAATGGGCAGATTTGTACCAATGGGGGGGGAGGGGGGAAGCAGCACATCTGAAAGTTCACCTAAAATATCCAATGCTCTTGGGCCAGCCCTGATCTTACTTAACACTTTAAATAGTAAGAAAGAGGCAAGATTAATCAACTGCTCTGAGTTAGTCCTGTTTCTACTGGCTGCAGCTGTAGGTATATAGAGATTTTATTTTTTTTAATTTGTGTGTGCCAGCACAATCAGTGGCGGTTGGTTCCTAGAGCCCTTTTGTTGTCCCAGGGCATATTGGCATTCATCTTATTAGCATTTGAGATGCAAGAGGCATCTGGAAAGTTTTATTTTCAAGGAGTTTTTATGGCATTGTACTTAGGTTAATAACAAAGTGCTATTTAAAAAAAAAACACACAAAAAAACTTGGCTGCCTTCCAGAGTGCAGCTCAGCCACATGACATCTGTTCAGACAATATTTGTTACCTTTGGGTTTATTCAAGAAGCTCTCTGAATAACCTTTTTGTTAGCAGGCTGCTTTGTAAGCACTGTTGCACAGTCACACCAGAGTGCAAAATCAGTCACTAGTGGAAGAGATTTTATGTTCTTTTTGGGGGGCTAGTCTAGCACTCAGATGGTGCAACATAAAATAAGAACTGTGTTGTTTATTTCTCCCTCTTATTAGTGTCTTCATTCATGTAAAGGAATTAGGGTTGTTCTCACAGTTTTGTTTGAAGAATGCAGGCTAATCCAGCCATCTAAAGTTTAGAACAGACGGTGGCATCTGGAAAGAAGGGGCCTTGGAGAATATTTACCCCACCTCCATCAATCTGTTTGTGTTTCATCTTCCTTCAAGCCACACTCTGAGTTCATTACTAAAAGAAAAGACAACCTTTCACAGGGCTTCTCCAAGCAGGATATCAAGCTCTTCTGCATGGGGAATTTTATCATTCATATAGCATTCCTGTCCTTCAGTGCTACTGAATTTGGCCTGAACAAGGCACTAATTTCTACGAAAACCACAGGGTACTGATCAGAGACTCTTAGGCAAAAGCAATTCTTTAAACTAGGTGCTAACATTTACAGTATGTGTGTAAATGTTTAAAATGCTGAATACAGTGTGGAGCACATATGTTGCCAAGGCTCCCATTGGAGCTAGCAATAATGTAGTCAGTAGTGCTGCCTGATTCAGGAAAAAATATTTCAATTCGATTCGATTCAGCCTATTGAATCAATTTTTCGATTCGATTTTTCTGCCCAATAGGTGTATTTTTACAAACATCCTGGTGGGTTTATTTTATACCCTCTTCATCCCCTTTGCCCTCTCCCACCCACACTGGCACTGTGGTGTAAACAAAATAAACAAGCAAAAAATAATTTTCCTCTCTCTGTTAAATCCTAGCTCATGTTTGCGGTCTAATACCAGCTCTGGCAGGATACAAATTTCAAATCTGACACATTGTAATCACAAAACAGAAAATTAAATTATTTTTTCTACCTTTTGTTGTCTGGTCATTTTTCAAATTATGTTGGCCCCAGACTCTGCAACAAATGTCTTCTGATAATTTGCTTGCCAGTGTCTCTTGCCTATTTGTTGTTTTCTTCTTTCTCCGTGGTAACCATCCATCTTCCATCTCTGGCCTCCCCTTCCATTTCCCATCCCTCCCCCGGAGGTCTGGCATCTTTCCTTTCTTTTGTCTCTATTCCCTTAGCTAAAGTGATGGACCCCACCATCCCTAGATCCACCATCTCTCCTTTTCTCAACTACCCTTTCATCCAGAATCTCTCCCTCCTTCTCCCTTTCTAACTACCCTCCTATTCAGTATCTCTATCCCCCCCACACACCATCCTTTGTGTCCAACTTCTCTCCCTTTCTGTTCCTTCCCTCCCTAAATCCCATTGTCCACCATCTCTCTCCCTCTCCTGTTTTTAGATCCATTATTTCTTCTATCTCTCCCTCCATCTACCCTCTCCATGATCTCCCCTAAGTCCATCTCCCCCCGCCACCAAGTTCACCTTTCCCATCCATCTTCTCCCCATGTCTCCCTCTCCAGTGCACCAACTCCCCAAGTCCATCTCCCACTCCACCATCCATCTTCCCCCTCCACCAAGTTCATCTCTCCCATCCATCTTTCTGCCATCTCTCCTCCAGTCCACCAACTCCCCCAAGTCCATCTCCCCTCTCCCTCATCTACCTTTATTTTGACGTTACAACATGTTGCCGGTGGCAGTTGTTATTTAGCAATCCACTCCTGCCACCACTCCTTGCGTCTTCTCTTCACTGCGGCCCGCCCTCAGTGAAAACTTCCTGTTTCTGCTTGGGCTGCCAAATGGAGAGAAGACATCAGGAGTAGCAGCAGGGTAGTGAATCGCATTCACTACCATTGCTTTTGACAGGCTGGGGAGCAGAGGAGAAAAACTTCCAGCCTGGGAGGAGAGAGCCTTGCTGCCGCCAATCTGCAAGCACAGACCCATTCGGGCTTTCCCTCTGCCACCAGAGTCCTTGCTTCTGATGTTACTTCCGGTTTTCAAAACTGAAAGTTACATTAGATGGAAGGACTCCGGTGGCAGAGGGAAAGCCCAAACAGATCTCTAGGGAAAGCCCAAACAGATCTCTAGCAAGGGGGCCGATGAATCGGTAAGTTCGGTTTTTAAAAAAAACCAAATCAATTCACTGCGTGAATCGATTCGAATCGCAAACAGGGCAGCACTAGTAGCCAGACATGTTGGGTGGGCCTTCCCAAGCTATCCCCGCAACATAATTTATCCTGCATCTTTCCCCCTCTCCTTCTGCCACTGGATCTGACACCACCCTGCCCCGTTCATGGCCTAATAACTGCCCCCTCAGTACCTGGACAGCAGCAGCAACATGCATCCGCTACTTGCGCTG
The DNA here is from genome assembly GCF_902459505.1 of Geotrypetes seraphini. Classification (NCBI taxonomy): domain Eukaryota; kingdom Metazoa; phylum Chordata; class Amphibia; order Gymnophiona; family Dermophiidae; genus Geotrypetes; species Geotrypetes seraphini. The sequence continues at coordinate 110,888,370 of NC_047085.1, forward strand.
ACCCTGCAAGCTTTTGTCTGCTGTATCCCACCAAAGAGAAATAGGAAGTGATATTAGTGAGGGTGGTGTGTGGCAAAGGGAAGTCTGCGGAGACAGTGCAAGAAGCAAATACACATCGCTGATCGTGCCTGCAAAGATGATGAGGTTCAGGAAGGAGGGAGGTTTAGAGAGAGGCATGAGTTGTTGGGCTGTAGGTTGGTGAGTGGAGGCAAATAACAGATCCAGATGTGGGAGAGAGGGGAGAAAGTCAGCCATTGCTGAATTGTCTTGGGTGGTCCTGAGCCAAGAATGGGTGCAGCTTTGCCACTGCAAGAGATCCTAGAGAGAGGGCAATAGTAGTGTCTGATCTCATCATCTACAACTGCCAATTGATCTCAAAAGGAGTGCCCTTCCAATATGTAACTGCATGGCACGCAGCTGTAAGAAATGCCCTAAGGGGCATGCCTGTCCCCTTGTGAGCTCCTTAGAAGCCCTAGAGGAGTCTGAGACTTGCAGTAGGCTATGGATAAACTTACTGAGATTAAAACAGAGTTTCAAATTTCACTCAACTGACTCAATCTAGAACTACAGTTCTTCTTCACCCAGAGAGTGGTAGAAAATTGGAACGCTCTTCCAGAGTCTGTCACAGGGGAAAACACCCTCCAGGGATTCAAGACAAAGTTAGACAAGTTCCTGCTGAACAAGAACGTGCACTGGTAGGGCTAGTCTCAGTTAGGGCGCTGGTCTTTGACCAGAGGGCCACCGCGTGAGCGGACTGCTGGGCATGATGGACCACTGGTCTGACCCAGCAGCGGCAATTCTTATGTTCTTAATTTCTGAGATATCTTCAGGATTGTGCCCTGCTTCCAGTGCCGAATTTACAAAAGAAACTAACCAATAAATGCCTTTGACTAAGAGTTTTTAATAGGTATGAAGGACTATATCCAGGATGCATGATTTTTTTGAGAGTTTCTGTAGTGAGTTTCTTATAGAGGTGAGCGAAGACTGACTAAATTTGTCCCAAAGTCTATCACAAGGTATATTTGTAGTCAGCTCCTTATAAGAGCCATATTTCAAGAAGTTATCTGAATTTAAATCAAATGTTTCTCTAATTTTTTTAACTTTGGACTGAGTGGCAGTGGAAGCCTCAAAGCTGAGATGGCTCTGGGAAGTCCTGCTGGCACTGAATGGCAGGCAGGGAGCTCAGCAAAATAAAAAAAAAGTGCCCCCTTCCCCCCCCAGCCTGACCCCAACACCCCTCAAAAAGCCTGCTCCTTCCTTCCCAATCCCCCTTCACCCTTATATAAGCCTTCAAGGCCTGCCCTCCACCCCCACTACACACACAGCCTCCTCCCAAAAAAAGGTACCTGGTGCTCTAGAGGGCCACTGCCGCCACCCCCTGACACCTCTACCCCCGTATCTTTTAGTTGCAAAAGTTTGACAGGAGGGATGCCCACTTACTCATGCTGGCAGGCCCTCTTCTTCAAAATGGTGGGCCTTCTCAGTGCAGCCTAGGCCCTGATTGGCTCAAGCACCTAAAGCCCCTCTCAGGGGAGGGGCCTAAGATACCTGAACCAATCAAGGCCATAGGACTCTCCCAGTGCAGCCCAGAATGCACCAGGAAGGGGAAGGCCCACCATTTTGAAGAGGCAGGCTTGCCAGCAGAAGGGAGTGGGCATTTCTTCTACTGAGCTTCAAAGAAAGGTATGGGGTGGGATGGGGTGTCAGGGGGCATGTCCCAGCCTTGTGGCAGGAAAGGGTGGGGGCAAGGGGAGGGGGGTCCTAGCACGATGGGGAGGCCATGGATTCTGGGGGGATCGGAGCCTTAGAGGAAGGGAGATCGGAGTTGGGGTCTTTTTTTCTTTTTTTTTTTTTTTTGCCGGGGGGGGTATAAGCCATCAAACCTTATTTTCCTTTCAGTGCCTAAGCCAATCAGCACTTAGGCACTGACAGGAAAGTAAAGCTATGACATCTCAGACCCTGCTGTAAAATTTTGCCCATAAAAAGTAGGCAAAAGGTTTAGAGCATTACCTGGACTGCTCATTATAATACTAATGAGCTCCATGAAATGCATTTGCATAGGGTTCTCGGTGGCTGCTACGATGATTGGTAGCAGCTATGGAGAACCCTTTTGAGCATTAGGAGGAGAGTTTCCTTGCAAGTAAGACTGGTTAATACCAGTCTTACTTGCAAGGAAACCTTTTGTGCATTGGGTCCTAGGTGTTATGCCAGACTTGGGACTATGAAGAATCAGGTATATTTCCTTGTTAGGAAGGTTTTCCATAAATTACACCTGTACGACAATTGTTCTACGATACAACCTGCAAGAGTATCTACTCAGTAGTTGCCCCCAGATTGTGGAACATCCTCCCTTTGGCCCTGAGACAGGAAACTAACTCTAACAACTTCAAATCTAGCCTCTAAATCTTTCTCTTTAAAGTTGCCTACAAGATCTATACCTAGGGATTAATTGCTCATGAAACTCAGACAAAACACACCAAGTGGAGCCAGTCCTTGGACCCAGGAGTTTAGAATACAAAATGCTTTATTTCAAATTGTGAAAATTAACAAACAGGCACTGGAACCTAGACCCAACATGGGCCATGTTTCAGCAATATAAGCCTTCATCAGGGGTCCTTTTGAGGATCAGAAATCCAATAAAGACATACAAAATAAAAATGACTCAGTATTAATGAAAATTATAAATATAAAACATCGCATCAATGATGAAGTAAAAACAACAATGATGAAATAGAAACAACATATCAAAGTTGAAAATAGATTCAAATAAAATTCAGAATATAGAAACAGTCTTAATATAAAAGCATAAATAATACATAGAGGGGCATAATAAAAAAAAAAGTCTAAGTCCCCTTTTGGCCTAAGGCCTTAAACGTTGAAAGTAGAAGCAGGGAAAATGTCCATTATCAAAAAAAACGTCCAAAAGGAGTTTGTTTGTTTTTTTTTATAATGGCCTGCCTCTACATTCAGCTGTTTAAACACCCAGACTAATCTAATCTAATCTAATCTAATCCTTAGGTTTGTATACCGCATCATCTCCACGTTCGTAGAGCTCGACGCGGTTTACAGTAGGAGAAATAGGACATATATAATATATAATGAATCCAAAAAAAGTCTAAGTCCCAAACGCCCAAAACAAGGGCTTTTAGGCGAAGGAGGAGCCAGTCTTTCACCTAAAAGCTGGATACTGTAACCGGTGTCTGTCAAAACAACACCGGTTACAGAATCCACCACCCCCTACAATGATCCGGGCAGGAGAGAGCCCAAGCCCTCCTGCCCCGCAGCACCACGAACTCCCGACTAAGTTTGGGGCAAGAGGGAGTCCATGCGCTTGCCCCAGCGACTTCCCGAACCCCCCTCCCCCCTCCGATTATGATGGGGCCAGAAGGGAGCCCAAGCCCTCCTGCCCTCAATGCACCCACCTCCCCCCCTCAATCCCCTCGCCCCCAATTCCCCCGTACCTTTAAATCATTGGCCGGATGGACGGGTGCCATGCCCATCCATCTGGCAGACCAGCCATGCGTTGAATGTCTGGTTTTAGGGCCTGATTGGCCCAGGTGGCTCAAACCCCACCCACAGGTGAGGCCTGAGGTGCCTGGGCCAATTGGAATAGGCCCAGTAGCCTTAGGCCCCTCCTGTGGGTGGGGCCTTAGGCACATGGGCTCCTGCCCTTCCCTCGCTGGATGGCTGCTTGAGTCCTGATCTGTTGCAGCAGCGAGCGGCAGAGCAGCGCACAAGGCAGACGCAAGTTTTTCGCATGCTGCCTGGTCCCCAATCACTGCCTGAATGGCTGCCATCAGTTCTTGCGAGTCCTGCGAGAACTGATGGCAGCTATTCAGGCAGTGGCATGGGGCCAGGCAGGCATGTGAAAAGCTCACGCCTGCCTTGTGCGCCGCTCTGCCGCTCACTGCCACAACAGATCAGGACTCAGGTAGCTGTCCAATGAGGGAAGGGCAGGAGCGCCTGCTGATACAGCGCTATACCGCCTGGATTGCAAAAAGATATGGGGGGGGGCCCTGCCGGGATTTTAAAAAGGTACAGGGTGGCCCTGCCAGAATTTTAAAAAGGTATAGGGGAGCCCTGCTGGAATTTAAAAAAGGTACGGGGGGCCCTGCCTGCCTGCCATTAGACCTACCTGCCTGCCTACCTGCCCTGTGCCCTGTCCCGGCCTGCCATTAGACCTGTCCTGTGCCCTGTCCCAGCCTACCACTAGACTACCAGAGAGGGGACAGGGTACAGGGCAGGGCGGTAGGTCAGGGTACACCATTTGGTTCAGAATTTTTTTTTTCTTGGGTTTTCCTCCTCTATAGGTAGGTGCGTCTTATGGTCAGATGCGTCTCATAGAGCGAAAAATACGGTAAATATCTTTTGAAGAAATCCAAAGGGGAAAGGACAGATTTGAAGAAATTCAAAACTCTCAAATTAAGCCTCCTATTGTAATTCTCAAATTGTTCCATTTTCCAATGTATCACCATTTTCTCTAACTATCTCAGATACTGTCTTTTTAATATTTTCCACTTCAGTCAGAACTTGTGCCACTTGATTTAAAGACTCATTTTTAACCAATTCCAAATTTGAAGACAAAGTTACAATTTTTCCAGACAGCTGAGTTACCTCTGCACTGACTTTTCAAGCATACCTTCCATTTTTGTAGAACCTGCCATATCCCTTCCAGTTAAACCACCGGTGAAGCAGTTGGCAATCCCACAGCTTCTTTAGTCCCAGCATCAGTGATAGACTCATCAGTGATAGACTCCCTCCTCTCGGTTCCCCACAGCTTCGGTGTCTTCTGCCCCGCTTTGAACTTGGGTAGACTCCGTGCCTGTGCTGGACACGGCAGGATGATAGTTTCCTGTGGGGACAGTATTATCGTGTCCCAAAGGAGAGGACGGCTCTCTGTCACTGCCCTCAACAGTAGGACCCCTCTGTCTTGGCGTCAACAGGTGATTCCGACTTCAAATTGATCCAGAGTCAGCTGGAGAGGGGACGGCAGCCATTTCCTATGAGTGATCTGCCCGGGGCAGGAGCGTAGGAAGATCGCTCCTATCCCAAAAATCTGCTAGACCACCAGGTAAGGCTTAAAGGGTGGGGGGGGGGTCTAAGAAGGCTTAAAAATAGCCCGAAAAATGAAAATGGATAAAAAAAAAAATCGCAAATAACTGATCCGCGGAGAAGTGTATTAAGTGGTACTGCTTAGTGCTGCTGGACATTCTGCTGGACATCACTTGTCTAGTTAGCAGCAGCCTTGAATATTGACCTCAGTCTTTATGAATTTGGTGGACCTGGAAATTTTTTTTTTTTTTTAATAAAACATTTATATGGTTAGCTGTCAATGCTAATTACATAATTGCTTTTGTACATTGACCCCATTGATTTTCTCATTACACTTAGAAGAGAGCTAATGTAAAGTAGGCTATGAGCGAGTCTGAGCCACACTCACTGTTTTTTCCCTGATTCTAACTTGGGGCATGCTAGATTGGATTCTAGATTATGATTAGTGTATTCAATTTATTTTTAAAGTTTTTATTCTGCTTAAAACCTAAGTGGATTGCAGTAAAACAGACATAAAATATTACACGCCAGCCTAAAAACAATGGGCAGTGATACTGAACTGCTCTATCTTATATACTGTATTTTCTTCAATGGTGTAGCGATGGAGGTTGGCACCACTCTTCCCCGTCGCTTGTGCGCCGCTCGAATACCTCTTGAAATGTTCATTGGCGCCGGAAGGGAACCGGGGCCGGTGTGAGCAGCACGTGGAGGAGGATGCTCGCGCTGGCAGACATTTTAAAGAGGTACATGGGATGCGGAGAGGAGGAGAGTCGCCAGTGCTGGTGCCCTCATGAAGACAGCACCTGGGGCAGTCCACCCTCCTTAATATGCCACTGTATTTATTGTCCACTTCCTGAAAACCTGACCGCCTTGTGTGATTCCAGGACAGGTTTGATAACCACTATACTACATTTTGAAGATGAGAGCCAGTAATCGTTGTTTTGGTTTCACTTTGTCTGGAAACTCTTGTGAGAGGCTTGTGATTTATTCTGAACTAACTTTTTAGCATTCCAGATGTGCACTTCATGTCAGAACAAATGGATGGATGTGTATCTCATTATACGTCCTCTCTGCTGGGGTCCTTGAAAGAGCAACATGAATGAGCATCCACACCTGGCCGCTGTATAATTGTTCATCTGTGAAAACCAAAACAGCACATAAGTCATTGAAAAATGTTTTAGACTAGCATATCATTATGAGGATTACAGTTAAGACCTAACAATGCTGCCATATGCACAGAGCCTGTAACCCAGCGGTAGACCCATCATTCGAAGACACAGTAGAAAATAGATACTGTACATAATTACATGGCGGCCAGTTCTATAAACTAGGCACTAACATTTCCAAAACCATTCAGCATGTAAATATGAGGGGATGCTGAAAAGTTCTCAGCCCAACCACGAAGGGAATGACATGGAGCCATGAAACTTACAAGTTATTCCACACATTCACCTCCATGTTCAACCCATTTGGCACATCGTGTCTGAAGTTTCTGTAACCCTTCCCAAAAATACTCTGATGTTTGGTCATAAGAACATAAGAATTGTCGCTGCTGGGTCAGACCAGTGGTTCATCATGCCCAGCAGTCCACTCCCGCGGCGGCCCATAGGTCAAAGACCAGTGCCCTGACTGAGTCTAGCCTTACTTGCATACTTTCTGGTCACTGAAATACAGCTTCACTGCTGCAATCCCTTCGAAATCACTCAAAAATTGTTGCCCTTTCAAACTCTTTTTTTTTTTTTTAATTCTTTATTCATTTTCAAACATACAATAAGGCCCTGATTCTCCAAAGTGCATCCAGATTTTAGGCCAGCCAATCGGGATGCACGTTTTTTTAAAAAAAATGCTCCCCAGGCAAGCCTGAAGGCGCCTCCGGGAGCCTAGGGAGACCCGCAAGATGCCTAAGCTCGTCTAAGGGCCTTAGGCGGGCTTTAGGCTGAACCTAGGCGGCCCTACGCGTCTCCCTAGTAGAGGAGAAGCTTAAAATGTAGGCCAGCAAAATGCTGGCCTACATTGTAAGTAGACGCGGCCGCTATACTTATCGCGGCAAGGGATCTCTTTGCCGCTATAAGTATAGCGGGCCGCGGCCCCCTGACCAGGAGGGTGCCCAAACCCTCTGCCCGAAAACGCACCCCCCCTGACACTACCGACCGCCCCCCTGACACTACCAACCGCCCCCCCCCCCCCCCGACATTACCGATCTCCCCCCCCGACAATATCTTTCGCTGGCAGGAGGGTGTCCAATCCCTCCTGCCCGAAGACGCACCCCCCCCCCGGCGCTAACAACCCCCAAACCTCCACTCCACAAAACCTGTTCTTAGATGGGTCTTGCACGTCTTGAGCCGGCAGGCACGCCTCGTCGAAATGAAGCGGGCTCGCCCCTTCCCGGCCCATCCCACCGACGCCTAAGGCCTGATTGGCCCAGGCTCTAGAAGCCTGGACCAATCAGGCCTTAGGCATAGCGGGTCCGCCCATCCCCACTTAATCTAAGGCCTGATTGGCCAAACAGACCTTAAGGCCTGATTGGCCAATCAGACCTTAGACTTAGTGGGGATGGGCGGACCCGCTATGCCTAAGGCCTGATTGGTCCAGGCTTCTAGAGCCTGGGCCAATCAGGCCTTAGGCTTCGGCGGGATGGGCCGGGAAGGGGCGGGCCCGCTTCATTTCGACGAGGCGTGCCTGCCGGCTCAAGACGTGCAAGACCCATCTAAGAACAGGTTTGGTGGAGTGGAGGTTTGGGGGTTGTTAGCGCCAGGGGGGGGGGGGTGCGACTTCGGGCAGGAGGGATTGTCGGGGGGGAGGGGGGAGATCGGTAATGTCGGGGCGGGCGGTCGGTAGTGTCGGGGGGGGTGGTCGGTAGTCTTCGGGCAGAGGGTTTGGGCACCCTCCTGGTCAGGGGGCCGCGGCCCGCTATACTTATAGCAGCAGAGAGATCCCTTGCGATAAGTGTAGCGGGCCATGTCTAATCTAACCCGTTTCTCTAACCCGTGTCTGTAACATGGACGCCGGTTACAGAATCGGGGTTTAGTTTAGGCCGATTCTGAACAGGACGCCTCTCCCGGGCGTCCTATTCAGAATCAGAGCCTAGGTGTCTTGCGGGCCTCGCCTTCAATATAGGCGGCCTGCCTGGGGAGCATTTTTTTAAAAAAACGTGCATCCCGATTGGCTGATTAGACAGCTGTAGGACGCCTACAGCTGCCTAAAATCGGGACGCACTTTTAGAGAATCAGGCCCTAAGTGTATCGATATGTTAAAACAAATGGATCATAAATACATCACTTAACAATCATCAATAGTATACATAAAATGCTGTTAACCCCCAGCCTTCCCATCCCTTCTTATTATATAATCAAATACATTATACTATATATAATAATAAAATAATAAAATTATCCCCCCTCCCCCCTCATAATTGAACCTGTAAATTAAGGGAAAAAATGTCATCTAATCATTACAATATTTTGTTAATGGCTCCCACACATCTTGAAATTTCCTAAAACACCCTCTCTGTATTGCAATAAATCTTTCCATTTTATATATATGACATAAGGAATTCCACCAAAAATTATAATTTAATCTACTCCAGTTTTTCCAATTATACGTAATTTGTTGAATGGCAACCCCAGTCATTATGAGTAATAATTTATTATTATTTGAAGAAATCTGACTTTTTGCTCTCATTGCCATACCAAATAGCACAGTATCATATGACAATGCCACGAAACTAATAAAAGGTATGAAGAACTTGAGTTACGAAGAACACCTCGAAAAACTGGGATTGTTTACCCTCCAGAAGAGAAGGCTGCGAGGGGATATGATAGAGACTTTTAAAATACTAAAAGGTTTTGACAAAATGGAGCAAGAATCTTCGTTATTCACATTGTCAACAGTGACTCGAACAAGAGGTCATGAACTAAAACTTAGGGGAGGCAAACTCAGGACTAACATCCGGAAGTTCTGCTTCACACAGCGAGTGGTGGACGCCTGGAATGCTCTCCCGGAGGAGGTTGTGACAAAGACCACCATTCTGGGATTCAAGGGCAAGTTGGATGCACATCTTCTTGCAAATCACATTGAGGGACAAGGGTGAACAAGGTGTCCATTAGAGAACACCTAGCTTGGCCTCCGCTTGTACGGGTCGCTGGACTAGATGGATCTAGGGTCTGATCCGGTGAAGGCATTTCTTATGTTCTTATGTTCTAGGTTGTCTAATAAATAATTAATTTGATCCCAAATTGATTTCCAAAAGGTCATTATAAATGGACAATAGAATAATAAATGATCTAAAGTCCCTGCTTCAAGATGACAATGCCAACGTCTATTAGACTTAGACCTATCCAATTTTTGTAACCAAACAGGGGTCATAACGCTCTGTGTAACAGAAAAAAACATGTTTGTCTCATAAATGCTGACATTGTACATCTCATCCTCCAAGTCCAAATTTGTGTCCATTTAGACACAGAAATTTGATGTTTAATCTCTATGCTCCAAATGTCTCTCAGACCATTGTTTGGTTTCTTTATAATAAGTCCAGTTAATAATTTATACCATTGGGCAGCCTGGTGACCCAGGAAGTCCGCCTGAAAGCATAAGAACTCCATACTATATTGCTCATTAAGATTTTTCCATTCAGGGAACCCAGCCTGAATGGTCTGTTTCAATTGCAACCATCTAAAACTTTCTGATTTATTAAGGCCATATTTGTATTGCAACTGTGAAAACTCAAGCAGTTTACCATTAGAGATAACATCATTCAATAAACATATGCCTGCTATCATCCAATGCTTCCAGACGATCTTTTCTCCGCCGATTTGAATCTTGGAGTTTAGCCATATAGATTGATTTGTAGATTTGTAAATTGGAATAGTTGTTAAATTACTTACATAACGCAATGTTTTCCACGTATCCTATATAATAAAAGGCTAACTCGCGCATGCGCACTCCTATTTGCGTGTTCCGTGCGCTGTAGGTCTGTGGCCGCAGGAGTGCGCATGCACGAGTCCCCAGTCTTACTTCTCTCTGACTACAGACCCACAAAGCCACCGCCGCGGCTCCTCTCTCATCTTCCGACGCAACTGCAGCGCATGAGAGGAGCCACGGGGGCGCCTTTTAAAACGGCTCCCTTCTCCGAGTGCCCAGCCCCTCCTCCTTTTTTTGCGATCCATCGAGCGGCTCCCCAGCCTTCTTCCACCACCTATCGAGCCAGGCCCCGCCTCCCCGGTTCCAACCGACACAGCGCCGCCAGACCCGGACAGCTTCAAATAGGAGGAAATAACATTAGGGCCCGACACTCACAGACCCGCGAGCAGGGTTGCCATGGAAACCAGCCGCCATAACAAGACAGCAAGACCGGTCCTGGAAGAGAAAGGGAAAGCGAGGCAGAAAATGGGTGAGAACAGGAGAGCAAAACAGTGAGAGGGGGCAAAAGGGGAAGGGGAGGAAGAGTGGGAGAAACCCCGGCCAAAACCAAAAATAAAAACAACCACTGCCACAGAGAGGGAAAGGGACGCTTCCATTTGGGCCAGGGAAGGGTGGGGCTTCTCGGTGGATTAATAGGCTCCAGGGACATGGGAGAAAAGGGGGCTGGAAGCTGAAAGGAAAAAGATGGGAGAAGAGGGCTGGGGGGGTGGCTAAAAAATGAGTTTGGAGCTGGGGCTGAAAATAGGGGACATGTGAAGGAAGGAGGCTTTAACAAGCTAAAACACTAGAGGGGATCAGGAGTGACATGCACAGCAGGGGCTTAGAGGGCAAGAGAGCTGCAGTTGGAGAGACTGAGGAAGGGAATGTTCAGATAAAGAACAGAGACTGAAGAAGGAATAAAATAAAATAAAAAAGAGACACCTACAGGGAAACACAGGATCAGGAGCATACAGAGAAAACAGAAGTTTGAAGGAATCAGGAACATATACAAAAAGGAGAGCAGAGACCCCTGCAAGAAGAGAAAAAGAGCAAAGAGACTGGGGATGAGAAAGAGAGCAGAGATGCTTGCAGGGAGAAAAAGCTAAGCAGTAATGTTACAGCTTGCAGATTGAGGAAGAAAGCAGAGACAGCACTACACAGGGAAATGGAGGGAGGAAAGAGACAGAAAGAAAAAGACAGACAGACATATATTCTAGCACCCGTTAATGTAACGGGCTTAACAACTAGTCAGCTAATATTCTGTTATCTTTACTGTAACTAGGCATTTTGATACTGAGCACATGACAAAGGCATAATGGAGACATGAGTTGCCATTCTAACTACAACCAATCTGGGAGTTTTTCCATGAGCTCTGGGAGGACCCAATACATACCCTGGCGCAAAATATAGGCTTGATGATACCTATAAAAATTGGGAAAATTTACCCCTCCCTCTAAAATTGGCCTTTGTAAAGATACCAAAGCAACTCTAGGAGTTTTACCCAGCCAAATAAATTTTATAAGAATGCTATTTAATTTTTATAAAAGGACCCTTTAAAATAAACCGGTAACATACCCATCTGATAACAAACCACAGGCAAAATCATCATCTTAATTGTTTGGACTCTCCCCCACCATGAAAGATGTAAAGGATTCCATTTCTCACACATTTCTGTTACCTTCTGTAATAAAGATTTTTCATTTATTTTTAATGTTTCTTCCAGTATATTTTTAATCCAAATGCCTAAATATTTTATTCCATCCTCCCTCCAAACAAAGGGAAATGAATCAAACAAAGCTTTTGTACAGTGGACATTAAGTGGAAGAATTTCTGATTTACTCCAATTTATCTTATATCCTGAAAATTTTCCAAATTTCTCAATTATTTCATGTAAACAAGGAATGGTTGTCTCAGGATTTCTCAAATAGAGCAATATATCATCCGCATAAGCAGAGACCTTATATTCCTGATCTCTACTGGGATTACCCTGAATCTCCTTCGCTTGTTGAATAGCTAATAACAAGGGTTTCAATACAATGTCAAAAAGCAGAGGCAATAAGGGACTGCCTTGTTTAACCCCCCCTCTGCAATCTGAAACCTTCTGAAAAATTATTATTAATATACAATTTAGCAACAGGGGAGCTATACAATGTTTGAACCATTTGTATAAATCCTGAACCAATACCAAACCACTCCAACGCTTGATACATGAAGATCCATTCTATTCGATCGAAGGCCTTCTTTGCATCCAAGGATACAGAAAAAGCCGGATCACTTAAGGCTTTTGACAAATTCAACATATGCAAGGCAAGCCTAGTGTTGTTAGAAGAATGTCTTTGAGCAATGAATCCTGTTTGGTGCATTCCAATAATAAAAGGGAGAGCTTTAGCTAAATGTATAGCCAACGTTTTAGCTAAAAGTTTTCCATCTACATTAATTAAAAAAAATAGGTCTGTAGTTTGAAACCAGTGTAGGATCTTTATTTGGCTTTGGCAAGACTATAGTCAATGATTACGCCATGGTACCTGTAATACAACCTTTAGATAGTTGAGTCTGATATAAATTTAGCAAATATGGTAATAGGGTAATTTGGAATGATTTGTAGAACTCTACTGTAAAACCATCCCCACCTGGAGCGGATCCAACTGCTTGCAATTCTTTTATTGATATTGGCTTTTCTAAGCTTTCTTTTATATGCTCAGGAATTTTCATCCCCTTGATTAATTTTAAAAATTCCAATCCATCTTTTTCTTTATCTAAATAAGGCTCAGAAGAATACAGATCTGTATAAAATTGTAAAAATTGTTTTAAAATAGGATCAATTTGTGAAAAAGCATTTCCTTTTTCATCTTTTATTGCCACTATTTTTGTTTTTTTGCTTTTAAATAATTTGCCAGTAATCTTCCCGCCTTATTTGAATTTGCATAATACAAAGCTTGTTGAGAAAATAAATCTTTCCTTATCATTTTAGAAGATATTTCATTATATTTCCCTTTAACTTTCAAGAGATCTTGTAATGTAGAGTATTCCCATTTTTCAACCAATTTTGATTCTAATTTCCTTATATCTTGTTCCAAACTATAAAATTGTTTTTTAATTTGTTTTTTAATGTATGCCGTAAAAGAAATAATTTGGCCCCTTATGGTTGCCTTTAAAGCATCCCATAGCGTTTCCATAGAGATATCTTTAACATTATTAATTTGAAAATAGTCATTTATTTTCAGCTGCATTTCCTCTATTAAACTTGGTTCCGCTAGCAATGTATTATCAAATCTCCATACAGGTCTATTATCATCTTGATCAATTATTTTTTATTTTTTTATTTTTTTATTTATGCAATTTTATAAAAATTCCAAGCATAAACATCTTGTAGAGAAAAGTATGATCAAGACATCTCTGTTAAAATTAGTTTTCAAATCTGAAAAATAATTCACTCAAATTATAATAGGAAAAGAAAATACAGCTTCCCTGATCACACACAAGTCCTCTAAATTAAACTAGATCCAAAATTTAAAGAGTATCTTAATTAAATGCAAACGAATATAAAGAAGCACTTTAACTACTACTAATAACGAGAACTAATTTCCAATAGGAGCTGTTGTTACTTCATTCTCAAGGCGTTTCATTGAGATAAATCTTATCAAATGAGAAGGATCTACAAATACATATTTCAATGAACCATATCTAATAACACATTCACATGGGTATCTTAAAAAGAAAAACCCCCCAATTTGAGTCACTCCAGGCTTCAAATTTAGGAATTTTCTTCTTCTTTTTTGAGTCTCTCTTGAGACATCTGGAAAAATTTGAATATGGAGACCCAGGAAATCCTTGGATCTATTCTTGAAGTAAAGATTCAGGATCCAGTCCTTGTCTGGAGCCAAAGCCACAGTCAGCAGAAAAGTGGCTGGCGTAGCCACTTCTCTGTCCGATTGTTCCAATATAGCGGAAATATCCAATGGATGTTCCTGAGGTCCTTCATCTTTTTCTTTTTGAAGAGTTTGTGCTTTAACAGGAAGATAATAAGCCCTTGTAAGGGGAGGTAGAGAATTTTCAGGTATCTTGAGAATTTCTATAAAATATCGCTTTATCATATCTCGAGGGGAAACTGATAAAATCTTAGGAAAATTTACAATCCGCAGGTTATTAGCCCGAGTATTGTTCTCCAAAGCTTCTAATTTCCTCCTCATGATTATATTATCTTTAACCAGTAGGTCTTGATTTTGTTTAACAGTTATTAATTCTTTATTGGTTTCCTGCTTTAATAAAGATACATCTTGTTTTAAGGTATTAATTTCTTCTTTCTGAACTTTTATTTCTGTGTCCAAGTTTTTTATTTGAGGATTTAAAGTGTTCCCCAAATTAACTACCAAGTCCCAAAGAGCTTCTAATGTGACTTGTGGGGGTTTTACCACTGAAAATGATTGTAGTTGTGTAATTAGAGTCTGTTCTTGGATCTGATTTACCTCCGTGAAGCCTTGTCCTCCTCCAGCACTTGGTGTCCCGGTTACAGGCAAAGGTGTCCCATTCAACAAGCCCTCCTGCATGCTTGCCTCTCGATTGATCAATTATTTTAAGTTTAATCCAAACCCACCATGATCAGATAAAATAATTGGATCAATGGAGGCTTGTGTTACTTGCTGAATTACTGCATTTGAAACAAATATATAATCTATTCTTGAAAATGATTTGTGAACATGGGAGCAAAACGAAAATTCCTGATCATTAAAATGAAATATTCGCCATATATCTTTCAAATCACAATTTTGTACCAAATTATCTAATCCTAATGATTTCATAATTCTACTAGTTTTTTTTGTCCATTACAGGATCCATAACAGCATTAAAATCCCCTGCCACAACTAATTTAGACAACAACAACACACTCCTGATTTGCCAAACAAATCCTAAACTAGAAAAAACAAGGAAGGCAACCAAGTCACATCAAGGTCTGCGTGGGGGAAGCTCAAAGTGCCAAACTTGGCTCACAACTTACAAGCCAAATGCAGTGTGACATGTCAAAAAGCATGTCACACTGTATAATGTTGTAGGGCGCTCTCAGTGTGAACCCTCAGTGATAGGAGCACAGCTCCGACACTTCACTTCTGGGTCAAGGCGATAAGCCTCCACCCGCACACCATCATCGAGCGCCCTGTGTGTGCAAGAATCAAACCAATCAACAATCAAAGTGAGTAAATGAAACTCAACACAAACAACCTGAGCGACCCCCACACAAACCCTGCCAGCCAAACCCCCTCAAAAAGCATGCACAAAATCACAAACAAAATCAAAAACCATACCAAAAAGTGAAAAACACATCCAAAAATAAGCAATACTTATCCAAAACTGTCACACAAACGGAAAAACCGCGCCAGGAGGAAAGGTTCAACCACGCTGCTTTCGGGAGGAGCCCTTCTTCAGGAACCTGGCCTCCAACAGAACACGAGCAGAGAGGACGGCTGGAAGGCGGGGTGCCCAGGAGGGAGAGCACACCGGCTAAAACAGATCCACAGGTGACATCATGCACGAACCAACCAATCATGCTGTGCCAGCACTCAACACAATCAGAACCACAAAAGGAGAAAAAGAAAGAGGGAGGGAACAAGGAACACCCACCAATAGGAACACCACAATCAAAAAAGTTCCCCCCCCCCACACACACACACACAAACACACCACACACTGCATCCAAAATCCACTATCCAAAGGGAGCCAAAAACCCTATTAAACAATGGTATTCCATTCCACACTTTCGTTAAGGCCATTCGGCTGAACAGATTGTAATTGAAAAATCCAATATTGTTCCCTGAGATTCAGATGAGCCTGTCGATCCCCCCTGAAGTCCCAAGGGACTTGCTCAAGCACGAACCAAGATAGGTCAGTAAAACAGTGACCAAAATCAGCACAGTGGGGTACCAGAGGGGCAGACTGAGATCCAGTACGGATCCGGCTTCTGTGTTCTTGCAGTCTGACCCTAACACTTCTGCTGGTCCATCCCACATAGCACAAACCGCACGGGCAGATGATAACATAAACTACCCATTTAGAATCACACGAAGTTTGCGCTCTGAGGTGGTAAGTGCGTTGAGTCCGGGGATGTTGCCAGGTAGAGATTGACAGAGATAAATGACACATATCGTAATGTCCACATGGTTGATGGCTGCCCCCACTGTGGGCCCGACTCCTGGTAGCCAGAAGGTCCTTCAAGTTCTTAGAACGAGCGAAAGCAATACACGGGGTCTCCTTAAAAATAGTATGGTGTCCCAAAACATGCCAGTGCTTCCTCACAATATTAGCTATCTGGTGGGCTTGATTGGAAAATGATATGACACACACCTGTTGCTCTAAAGGTGGCCGAATGGCAGGAGCCCTTAGCAATTCAGGGTTAGCATAGCGGGCTCTGTGGTACGCTCTTCTGATAATCCACTCAGGATAGCCACGAGCCTTAAAACGCAGAGACAGAGCCTTTGCCTGAGCCTTATACTCTCTCAATGATGAGCAAATCCGACGAATCCTGAGGAATTGCCCCACGGGCACCGACTGGCGCAACCGGACAGGATGGCAACTAGTATAATGTAAATATGAAGTCCGATCTGTAGGTTTGCAAAACACAGTAGTGACCAATTTACCCTGCTCTTTGCTAACCCTGGTATCCAGATAGGTGACGCTGCTTGTATTGACAGTGGCAGTAAACTTTAAATGCCTGTCAAGAGTGTTAAGCCAAGTCAGAAACTCATAAAACCTGGCCTTGGTGTCAGTCCAGATGAGGAACACATCATCAATAAAGCGGAGCCATGTGGCAATATGGATCATTCATGCAGATGGGTACAACAGACGTTCCTCAAAATTTGTGACGTAAAGATTAGCCACACTGGGGGCCATGGCTGTACCCATATGTACAACTAATTTAGAAGCAGCCAGTGGTAACAACAATGGATGCAGAGATTTAAATAATTCAATCTGATTCGAATTAGGTGCGTATACATTAAATAGCGCCATAGTAGAATTTCCCATGCTCATTTCTACATGTATCCATCTACCTGCAGGATCAGCGGCAATCAATGTAAACATAGCATTACATTTTTTATGTACTAATATTGCAACACCTGCTTTTTTTCACAGCAGGAGCAAAGAAACAATGTTTTACCCAATCTTTTTCTAGTTTTTTGGACTCTACAGCTGATAAATGAGTTTCTTGGATATAACATATATCTATATTTTGTTGTTTCAAAAACAAAAGTGTTTTCTTCCTTTTTATTGGATGGTTGAGGCCATTAACGTTTAATGATAATAATTTAAGCTCTATTAAGATATTTATTCCTATAGTACATGAACTTCAATAAAAACTTCCTCTTTTTATAATTTTTCTTTATAACATTCTTTTCCCCAATTTACAATATGAAACATCCTTCCTTACCCTTGATTCATTAAATTTTAAATGTATACGATTGCAAAATCCCTTCCCTTCTCCCTCCCATAATCCTCCCCTTCTTATATTACGATAACTTAAAGACATAAGATCAAGCCAGCTACCCCTCTCCTCCCCCAAACATCTTACTTCACTATTTCTTTTTATTAGAAAAAAAAATGATCACTCTATATATTTTAAACCCCCTTTAAATGTATAAAGTAAACTTCTTTTGTTATCAATATCAAACTAAATAACGAAAATACATTTAAATTTCCTTTACATTTCCCCTTAATAATTCAAATAAATTTTAAACCATAAGGGGTTCATAATAAAAAAAAAAAAAAAAAAAAAAAAACAACATCTAAAAAGTGTCCTAAATGGCTATTTGGACGATCAAAAAGCCTGATCGTCCAAGTACCCATAATCAAAGCTGGTTTTAGACGTATCTAAAACCAGCTTAGGCCTTTCCCCTGCCACTAAACGCACAGAGAGAAAAGAGGCGTGTTTAGAGGAGGGAAAAGGGCGGGTGGTGGGCGGGAGGTGGCCAACCTACACCTAGGCATTCAGCAGGTATAACCAAAACCTTAGGCAGGTTGCCTAGTCGGCACTTATACTTTTTTGACTTAGACGAAGTCAAAACAGGTCTAAGTGCTGAAAAAGGGGCCGCTGAGCTGATTATGATTGCTGCTATCAGCTCAGCGGCCCCAGCAACCTGCCTACCCCTACAGCAATGATCGCGGCAGGAGAGATGCCCTCTCTCCTGCTGCAGGTCACGGCAGTTCGGGTAGAGGGTGATGGCGTCGTGGTAGGGGAGATTAGGCATCTCTCCTGCCGCGATCCATCACCTCCCACACACAACATCAGGGCAAGAGGGAGCCCAAGCCCTCTTGCCCCGTGGCACCGACCCCCCGCTTATGTTCGGGGCAAGAGGGCAACGACGACCCCTCTGACGATATCAGGGCAGGAGGGAGCCCAACCCCTCCTTCCCCGCGGCACCAACGACCCCCCCTGATGATATTGGGGCAGGAGGGAGCCCAACCCCTCCTGCCCAGGTAGACCCCCTACCCCCCACCCCCCACTATAATACAAGCAGGAGGGATCCCAGGCCCTCCTGCCCTCGATACAACTCCCCCGACCAACCCCTTGAACCCCCGATCGCCCCCCCGCTGACCCCATGACCCCACCCCAATCCCACTCCCCATACCTTTGAAATGTTGGCCGGCCGGACGGGTGTCAAGCCCGCCCGTCCGGCAGGCTAGCCGGCTCCAGAATGGGGCCAGATTGGCCCAGGCATCTGAAACCCCGCCCACAGGTGGGGGCCTAAGGCGCCTGGGCCTATCAGAATGGGCAGCCATTCAGAGTGCAGGGTGGGACCAAGCAGGCACGCAAAAGCATGCACCTGCCTTGTGCACCACTGTGCCACTGATGCAAGTGAGCAGGGGAACTGTTGAAGGAGCGCTGAAAGTGTGCTGGACTGCCAGGATGGCAAAACAAGGTACTGGGAGGGGTGGGGTGCCTGCCTTTGGGCTGGCTGGCTGGTTTGGGACTGGCTGGTTGGTGGGGTTGACTGGGAGCTGGCTGGCAGGCTTGGGGTGGGTTGGCTAGTTGGCTGGCTGGCTTGGGACTGGCTGGCTGGCTTGGGGTTGGATGGCTTGGGGTGGGTTGGCTGGTTGCCTTGGGGCTGGCTGGCTTGGGACTGGCTGGCTGGAATGGGGTTGGCTGCGGGCTGGCTGGCTGTCTTGGGACTGGCTGGCTGGCTTGGCACAGGCTGGGGGCTGGGAACTGGCTGGCTGGCTGCCACTAGACATGCCTACCATTAAACTTGCCTACCACTAGACGTGCCCTGTACCCTGTCCCAGCCTACTGCTAGACCACCAAAGGGGGGACAGGGTACAGGGCACACCATTTGGTTCAAAAAAATTTTTTCTTGGGTTTTCCTTCTCTACAGGTGGATGCATCTTATGGTCAAGTGCATCTTATGAAAAATATGGTAAATTTTTTAAATAAATAAATAAATTTAGGGTTCATGCATATTCTATAACAGCTTTCTAGCACACTTAAACTGTTATATAATAGCAGCTTTCATATACCAAAATGTAGGTATGACCATATATACCATATCAAGTGTAAATTAGTGTCTAAGCTATGTATGCAAGTTGATAAATAATTTTTAGCAATGCTTTATGTAAACCGCTTAGGCTATATTTTAAGCGGATTATCAAACCAAAATAAACTTGAAACTTGAAACCACACCCATGGCCCACTCCCTTTGGAGCTGTGCACCATAAAATTTAGATACATAATGTTAGAGAATAGGATGCAGGAAAAATCCACACAAAAATCCTAATGACTGCCAATTAACACCAATTATTGATTGCTCACACCTGATTAACTAGGATCTAGGATCCGTGCCCAAATTTGCAAGCCCAACTTTGGGTGACCTATACAGAATCCGGGGATGAGTACCTAATACAGTTTAATAAAAGGGTGCTTTTGAATCATCATGGTGTTCTCTGGTTCCCTAAATCAATTGAAGGATAGAGAAACCTCTCAGCCCAGCAAAAAATCTGCATTTCAATATACTGGTAACTGCTGGGATCTCAAACAATGCATGTGTTTTTGGCCATCTTTTCCTTTTTAAATAAAACCTGTAATTATTTGACTTCTTATTTGTTGTACTGTATAAACATTGTTAAATATTATTTACCTCTTTGATGCTACTAATTAAAGGTTGAATGTTACCACAGGTGTGTGGTGTTTACTCAACTGCTTAGAGGGTGTAACCCTTTCTTGCCCAGTGAGCATCAGGATGGGTTATTTTGGTTTTAGCACTGGGTTTAGGATCAGGGCAGGGACCAGCAAGTTGGAAGGCACAGTAAATCTACTCATTCAGCACCAATAAATCAATCCAGGCTGGAAGGGACAGTTCCAGATAAAGGGCTTCAATTAACTTGGATGATAAAGGGATAAAGCACACAGTCCACAATATATTTACAGGTACAAGTAGAATAAAGACATTCTCTACACTTACAATCTCTTTGGAATTAATAATAGCAATGATAGCTCTGATAATGGTGTCAAGTCAAAAGCGCACCGGAACAAAGGCGCGTGCAGACAACTGAGCGCAATACGGAGGCGCGCGCCGAAGAAAATGACTGCTTTAAAGGGCTCCGACAGGATATGTGGGGGGGAACCCCCCCACTTTACTTTATACAGATCGCGCCGTGTTGTGGGGGCATTGTGGGGGGTTTGGGGGGTTGTAACCCCCCACATTTTACTGAAAACTTCACTTTTTCCCTAAAAAACAGGGAAACAGTTAAGTTTCCATTATAATGAGGGTGGTTATAACCCCCCACAATGCCGCCGCGATCTGTATTAAGTAAAGTGGGGGAGTTCCCCAACAAAAACCCCCGTCGGAGCCCCTAAAAACATTCTTTTTCTTCGGCGCGCGCTTCCGTCTTGCGCTCAGTTGTCAGCGCGCGCCTTTGTCTTCCGCGGTTTTGTCTATGAACCCTGATAATTCCTCTGCCTTGTACAGAAAATTATTTTATATCTCTTTCTGTGGTTAGAGCTATAGCCTCAGCACCCTGAGGTAGTGGGTTCAAACCCCATGCTGCTCCTTGTGATCCTGGACAAGTCACTTAATCCTCCACTGCCCTAGGTACATTAGATCAGTGATTCCCAACCCTGTCCTGGAGGAACACCAGGCCAATCGGGTTTTCAGGCTAGCCCTAATGAATATGCATGAGAGAGATTTGCATATGATGGAAGTGATAGGCATGCAAATTTGCTTCATGCATATTCATTAGGGCTAGCCTGAAAACCCAATTGGCCTGGTGTTCCTCCAGGACAGGGTTGGGAACCACTGCATTAGATAAATTGCGAGCTCACCAGGACAGTTGTATGTAAACCACTTTAAGTTGTAAAACTGTACAAAGGTGGTATACAAGTCCCAATCCCTTTTCCTTTCTTCCTTTGGAGGATGGCCAACGTAATGCTGTTTTTTAAAAAAAAGGGTTCCAGACGTGATCCTGGAAATTATAGACTGGTGAGTCTGATGTCGGATGCCAGGCAAAGTGGTAGAGACTATTATAAAGAGCAAAATGACAAAACATGTACATAAGCATGTATTAATGAGACAAAGCCAACATTGATTTAGTCAAGGGAAATCTTGCCTCACCAATCTACTGCATTTCTTTGAAGGGGTGAATGAACATTTTGATTAAGGTGAGCCGGTTGATATCGTGCATTTGGATTTTCAAAAGGCATTTGATAAAGTACCTCATAATGGACTTCTGAGGAAATTAGAACATCATGGGATAAGAGGTAATTAAATTTTCTGATAAAAACAAAGTTGTTTAAAGTTGTTAAACCGCAAGAGGACTGTGAAAAACTGCAAGAGGACCTTGCGAGATGGCATCAAAAGGGCAGATGACATTTAATGTGAGCATTTGCAAAATGATGGACATGTGAAAATAGGAACCTCTGTTATAGCTCCACTTTAGGAGTCACCACCCAGGAAAAGGATCTAGGTGTCATTGATGTGGATACGTTGAAACCCTTAGCTCAGTGTGTGGCGGCAGCTAATACAGCAAATAGAATGTTAAGAATTATCAGGACGGGAATAGAAAGCAAAGATGAAAATGTTATAATGCCTTTGTTTTAATCTATGGTATGGCCGCATCTTGAATACTGTGTGCCATTCTGGTCGCCATATCTCAAAAAAGATTTAGCGGAATTAGAAAAGGTAAAGAGAAGGGTGACAAAAATGATAAAAGGGATGGGATGACTTCCCTATGAGGAAAGGCTAAAGTGGCTAGGGCTTCTCTACTTGGAGAAGAGACGGCTCAGGGGAGATATGATAGAGATCAATAAAATACTGAGTGGAGTGGAAAGGGTAGATATGAATCGCTTGTTTACTCTTTCCAAAAATACTAAGACTAGGGGGCATGCAATGAAGCTACTAAGTAGTAGATTTAAACCAAACTGGAAAAATATTTCTTCACTCAATCTGTCTTTAAACTCTGGAATGTGGTGAAAGCAGTTAGCTTTGCAGGATTTAAAAAATGTTTGGATAATTTCCTATATCAGAAGTCCATAAGCCATCATTAAGATAGCTTAGGGAAATTCATCGCTTATTCCTAAGATAAGCAGCATAAAATCTGTTTTACTGCTTAGGATCTTGCCAGATACTTATGACCTAGGTTGGCCACTGTTAGAAACAGGATACTGGGCTTGATGGACCTTTAGTCTGTCCCATTATAACCCCATTTCCAGAGAGGCCTGGTATGAGTTAGATCAGAGTCAGCAACCTTGATCCTGAGGGCTACAACCTAGTTTGGTTATCAGGATTTTCCCAATGAATATACATGAGATATATTTGCATACAATGGAAAGAGCACATGCAAATTGATTTCATGTATTTTCATTAAGGAAATCCTGAAAATCTGACTGTGTTGCAGCCCTCAAAGATCAATATTGCCTACCCTTGAGTTAGATGATGTCACAGGGCGCTGAGCTTTTTAAGCCTGCAGGTACACAGTCCTCGTAGCTGATACCGTCATTGATGGGATTTGCTACTGGGGTTCTCTGTCCTGTTGCTTCTTCTAGAAAGATGTTTTCATTGCTCCTATCTTTATTTCTCCTGTGAAAGTAGTCTTGATGGTCTGGTCCCCATTCCAGATTCGCCCGGAATCAGTGCAACTGTTATGTTCTGTTACTGTTCCTCACTGCTTCCTTCTCCTATGCACTAACTCCTCCGTATTTAATGGTGCAGTGGCCAAGGGAGCAAAGAGCTAAAGACAAAGCAACTCCCATGGACTAGAATTTCATAGTCCCTCAGATTCCCTTCACAGGAGTTTCTCCTCCTACTGCTGTTCAGGCCTGGTTTCTATAAGATACAAGAGCTTTCCCAAGGTACAAGTTCACACACCTGACCTGGTAGAGACAATGGAGATCACTGCCAAGATGTCTCTGAAAGGCAGTATCTGCATGTTCCCTACATGGGTGCATAGTAGCCAGGGTTTATTTTGTAGACGTTGCCGCTCCCTAGAAAAGTCTATAGTGGTTTGCAGTGTAAGCAAGAAGCCCTGAAAATTAGAGAATGTAAGTGCAAGCAGAGTAAGATTCCTAATTGTATATATCAGCTGTGACCCCCCCCCCCCCCCCCCCGGTTCAAGAAAGCACAATTTTAATGCTAATTTTGTACCTGTGGCAATGGGTGGTGAAGTGAATAGCTCACTATCTCCACTTCAGGTGCATTCTCCAGGATTGTACACTATATTCTAAATGAGATCTCACCAGAGTCTTATAAAGGGACATTATCATCTCCTCTTTCCTACTGGCCATTCCTCTCCCTGTGCACCCAAGCATTATTCCAGCTTTAGCTGTCACCTTTCCTACCTGCGGGGAAACATTTTCCTGTCCCAGAAATTTCTTTTCCTGTTCCTCTCCTGTTCCTGCAAGCTCTGTCCTCATCTGCACAAGCCTCAAACACTTTAAAATCATATGTTTGAAGCTTGTGCAGTTATGGCAGAGCTTACAGGAATGGGGCAGAGACAAGGTCAGCGACAGAACTCGAGGGGATGGGATGGGAAATTGAGTTCCTGCGGGGACAGGGAAAAATGTGTCCCCGTGTCATTCTCTACTGAAAATCCATGTTTTTCTTGCTCTCAATGGTAAAACCCCCTGAATCTTAAACTCTTTAGAGACGCCCCTCCCTTGACTATACCCAGAGAGGGATTATATGAAGAATGGCAATTTTAAACCATTTACTCTGGAGGCTTCTTTAAGCTAAGATCACAAAAGCTTTGGAAATCAGACATGTGGGAGATCAGGAATTGCAGTTACTTTACCAATGTGAGGAACTGCTTGGGAGGCTGAACCAGATCTTTAAAGAGATTTTCTCTAGCAACAAAAGTCCTTTTGCAGATACAAATACACAGCATGCTACTAATTTATTATGGAGAAAACTAAAGCTGGCCTAATCACAGGACATTCCACATTGTACATTATGGGGTCAATATTCAATACAATTTAAGCAGGCAGAAGAGGCCCCTGCCTTGTTAAATCACATTTGATGGCCTATGGATTCAATAGAAAATGCTGCTAAATCTTGGTTCTACTTGCCAGAGTAATGCATTTGGCGATTAATAATAGGAAGGAACCGTATATGCTGGGAGGAGAGAAGCTGATATGCACGGACGGGGAGAGGGACCTTGGGGTGATAGTGTCCGAAGATCTAAAGGCGAAAAAACAGTGTGACAAGGCAGTGGCTGCTGCCAGAAGGATGCTGGGCTGTATAAAGAGAGGCGTAGTCAGTAGAAGGAAGAAGGTGTTGATGCCCCTGTACAGGTCATTGGTGAGGCCCCACTTGGAGTATTGTGTTCAGTTTTGGAGACCGTATCTGGTGAAAGACGTAAGAAGACTTGAGGCGGTCCAGAGGAGGGCGACGAAAATGATAGGAGGTTTGCGCCAGAAGACGTATGAGGAGAGACTGGAAGCCCTGAATATGTATACCCTAGAGGAAAGGAGAGACAGGGGAGATATGATTCAGACGTTCAAATACTTGAAGGATATTAACGTAGAACAAAATCTTTTCCAGAGAAAGGAAAATAGTAATACCAGAGGACATAATTTGAGGTTGAGGGGTGGTAGATTCAGGGGCAATGTTAGGAAATTCTACTTTATGGAGAGGGTAGTGGATGCCTGGAATGCGCTCCCGAGAGAGGTGGTGGAGAGTAAAACTGTGACTGAGTTCAAAGAAGCGTGGGATGAACACAGAAGATTTAGAATCAGAAAATAATATTAAATATTGAACTAGGCCAGTTACTGGGCAGACTTGCACAGTCTGTGTCTGTGTATGGCCGTTTGGTGAAGGATGGGCAGGGGAGGGCTTCAATGGCTGGGAGGGTGTAGATGGGCTGGAGTAAGTCTTAACAGAGATTTTGGCAGTTGGAACCCAAGCATAGTACCGGGTAAAGCTTTGGATTCTTGCCCAGAAATAGCTAAGAAGAAAAATTAAAAATAAAATAAAATAAAAAAAATTTAAATTGAATCAGGTTGGGCAGACTGGATGGACCATTCGGGTCGTTATCTGCCGTCATCTACTATGTTACTATGTTACTCATTGGTTAGTGCTCGGACAGTCCAGGAGTGGAGTCGGTATGGAGCCGGGAGTTATATAGGTTCCAGCATTATTCAGTGTCAGTATTCACATAGTTAAGAGAAAATGGAGAACCATGAATATGGCAGTTCTAACTTTGCCCAATTATGAAGGAGTGGCCTAGTGTTTAACACTACAGCCTCAGCACCCTGAGGTTGTAGATTCAAATCCCACACTGCTCCTTCTGACCCTGGGTAGCTAGCAACATTTTTATGATTATTAACTTCACTTTGAAACTTTGCTATAAATACGAAGTACAGGTTACACCTTGCTTTATGACAAAGAGCATGTGACAATATGAAAATGTAAGTTGTGCGCGCACTTTTTGGCCAATCTAAATTCATTCCAGGGAATGTATCCTTCCTATGCAGCGAAGGGTGTGTGCATTTTGAAACAACGGGGACACTTTTAGCAACGCTGAGGGAAGCTAGTTCTAAGACAACTCGTTAATACAAGGAAAACCCACTTACATTCTTTTACAAATTAATCTTCATGGGATTTTTATTTCTCTTTGTGTTGTGATATGGTAGTTTAATCCAAAATTCTCTACAGTCCATAAGGCTCAATTCATTCAGTTTAAGGACTAAACGGAAGCTGACTTGCAAAGCTATTTGAGAGGTCTGGCATACAAAACAAAGTACTATTCAGAGGTTGAATAGAGATCCAGTGCTGAATATATAGACACTGCTGATTGGCACCAGCTATATAGACAGTGGCAGTATTCAGCCGCTATCCATATATGCAGTTTAATTAAGGACAGATTGGCATCTAGAACACTGGCACCCCTCTTATTGGGAAAACAGAGGAAACGGGATTCTGTACACAGACACTATACATCAGCAGAATACCTTACCTCAGTCACATATGCATAGAACATGGATGCAGCCTCACAACACGCAGTGAATACAAATTACAAATTAAATCGTGTGGTGAAAAACTAAAGCAGAAACCCTCAAGAAGCCAAACTCTAGAGCAAGTAACACTAGCAGAATGTCATACCTCAGTCACACAAGCGAAACACAGGTATCAAGTACAGAGCAAGGTGCCATAAATTAAAAATAGAAATATACGGACAAAAAACTCTCCTGAAACCCCCAAGAAGTCACTACATGCAGTGCAACTCTGGAGAAACAGAAGCACGAATGTTTTTTCTCTTGCACTGTGCAATATCTGAGTACATCAAAGATGCACATTTTCCTAAAACTGTGTGCCATTAATCTAATCTAATCTTTTTCATTAAAAAAAATTTTTTTTATTGAAGTTTAACATATAACAAGCGATTAAATAAAATACAAGGAGATTTTACAGAACAAATGATTTATAAATGTAAAACATAGATGCAGAGAAGACTAAAAGCATCTATGTAGACAATTTTAAATATACATATGTAACCATACGATTAGGTACAGACCAAAGATTAGATGAGATTCGATTAGAACTCATTTTAGTAAATTAAGCATCACAACCAATAAGTAAAGCATTAGGATAAGAAATTATACTCAAAGTTACCAGCTGAAATGTAACAATTACCTCAAAGATAAGACGAGACATTTGTTATTGGCAACCATATTTTGTTAGTTTTAAAGCTCCTATTATAATCTAATCTAATCTAATCTAATCTAAACCTTAAGTTTATATACCGCATCATCTCCATGAGAATGGAGCTCGACACGGTTTACAAGAACTTAAAATAATCTATCCTAATTCTTAGGGCTCCTTTTACTAAGGTGCGCTAGGGCTTTAACACGCGGAATAGCGCACGTTAGACCTTAATGCCAGCATTGAGCTGGTGTTACTTCTAGAAGCGTAGCGCGCGGTAATTTCCTGGCTGCGCTAAAAACGCTAGCGCAACCTTAGTAAAAGGAGCCTTTAGTCTTATATACCGAATCATCTCCTTAAAATAGGAGCTTGATTCGGTTTACATAATTAGATCACAAAGAAAGATCCATTAACATTCATTGGAGCTATAGCCTGAAAAGCAATGAAACATAGCGGGTGTTAAGATTTTGTGAAAGATCTGAAGAGATAAACACATTCTAATTTGAGGAGATAATCCATTCCATATCACTGTTAGTAAATATGGAAAGGAGTGTGAAATTTTACTAATGGACTTGATTCCTCTTAATGATGGAAAAAAAGAGCTTATACATACGAGTTGTTCTCATGCCCAAAGATCTCATGGTGTTTAGAGAGAAAGACATTAAGGGCTCCTTTTACAAAGACGCGCTGGTGGATTAACGCGCGATACCATGTGCTAAACTGCCGGCCACGCTAGCCGCTACCACGTCCTCTTGAGCAGGCGGTAGTTTTTAGGCCAGCGCGGGGGTTAACGTGTGATGAAAAGTCACGCACATTAACCCCGCTAGCGCAGCATGATAAAAAGAGCCCTAAAGGAACAAATAGTCCATGTAAAATTTTAAAGACCATACAGACACATTTAAATTGAACTCTCAATGAAAATGGAAGCCAATCTAATTTCCTCAACAGAGGTGACATGTCATCAAATATTTTCTTTCCAAAAATCAATCTGGCTGCAGTGTTTTGAATCAATTGCAGCCGTTTCTCGTTTCCTTTGTCTAATCCCATATATTTTTTAATTTTATTTGTTTTTTAAATTTCTATACCGTCTAGCCCTAGGATTGAAATTCGCAATAAATCTTCGATCCATGTGAGTCAGACCCTATAAAACACAGTTATAAACAATTTTGTTTTCAAGAATTTTCTGAAAGTTCCACTCGGATTAATATTGCCCCTTAGCAAAACTGAATTTTCAGAGCACAAAAATCTTTTAGGGTACTAAACAGTCATCCTTTCCTTGAAACACTCTGGAATTGTACCTTACAAAAATTGATGACAAATCATTACAATCTTGTATTGCACTCTAAATGTTTCCGGCAGCCTGTGCAATTGTTGAAGATAGATGTAATATGATCAATCTGACTGTAGCATTTTGTACCACTTGCAATGCCCTGTACATTGTCTTAATCACTTCATTGCAGTAGTCAAGTCTTGATAAGATCATTGCCTATACTACAGTACGGAAGTCAAAAGGTGTCAACATCTGTTTCACCCGGTATAGTAAATTTATTTGTGCAAAACATATCTATACTGCCTTAGCCACTTGACATTCCATTGTAAGACCCAAATCAAGTCTAACTCCTAAGATTGTCATAGACTCCCTCACTGGAAGGGCTTCATCCTTACCTATATTTCCTTTGGCCACCAATCTTGGTCTGCCTTACCCACAAGCATCAATTCTGTCTTATCAACATTCAGTTTCAAACCTTGCTCTCTCATCCATTCAACAATGTGTTTCATGTAATTATTCAAAACCTTTTCCAATTCATTTCCCATAAATATATGAATGGAATTACAGTAATCCAGTTGTGCCAAGATGATGGTTTCAACTAATACTGCAAAATGATCTTGATGGAACAGATGACAAACTTTCCTCAGTGTGTGAAGACTAAAACTTCAAGCACTGGCAGAAGAAGCAGCAGCATGCAGAAAGCCATGACTAGGGTTACCATATTTTGGGCTGCAAAACCCTGGAGCCATAGCTCATCTCAATCAGAACAACATTCAATAACTCACAAAACAACATAGACGAGATTCTAACAAAACCCACAACAGATGAAGCCATATCAGCAGACAGGTCCTGGACCGACTTCCCTACAACCCAGTGGTCTGAATTGGACAGGCTCTACAAAAAATATTGCAAATCCTCATGTGATCTGAACAACTGCCCACCATACCTACTAGGAACAGCTTCCACCAACTTCAAAGCTAGCTACACTCTATGGCTGCAAACAACACTCAGGGAAGGCCAGTTCCCACCAGACCTCGGTGAAATCATAATTACGCCTATACTGAAAGACCCCAAAGGTCTAATAAATAACCCATCAAATTACAGACCAATCGCTTCTATCCCAACATACGTCAAAATAATAGAAGGGCTAGTAGCACAACAACTGTCCAGGTACTTAGAAGCCCACAACATCCTACATCCATCCCAATCCGGATTCAGAACCAACCACAGTACAGAAACTCTCCTGGTATCTTTACTAGACATAGCTCGAAGACACCTCAGCCAAGGAAACAGACTGCTAATCATCCAATTTGATCTCTCAGCTGCATTCGATCTAGTGGACCACTCCATACTTCTCCAGATACTAGACGCAATAGGAATTTCAGGTAAAGTTCACAACTGGTTCCAAGGCTTCCTTAAAACAAGAACATACAGAGTCAAATCAAAAGACACTATATCTGAACCATGGACCAACCCATGCGGAGTACCACAAGACTCTCCCCTCTCTCCCACACTTTTCAACCTATTCATAGCTTCCCTAGGCACCACCCTGGACGCCCTAAATATTACTTCTTTCAGCTATGCAGACGACATAACCATCCTCCTCCCATTCGACATCCACAACCCAATCTCCACAGGACACCTGAAAACCACATTGGAAACAGTAGAAAAATGGATGACAAATCATAAGTTGAAGCTGAACTCAGACAAAACTAAATTCCTACTACTAGAGAAGGAAAAAAAACCATCCCTAACTGAACTGGAAGTAAACTCAATCAAGTACCCAATACAGAGCTCCCTCAAAATCCTAGGTATACATTTAGACAGATGCTGCACAATGCAAACACAAATCCATAAAATCACCCAAAAAGCATTCTTCACAATGCGAAATCTAAGAAAAATCAGAAAATTCTTTAATAAAGACCAATTCAGGATCATTGTCCAATCCCTTGTGCTAAGTATTGTAGACTACTGCAACAGCCTTTACTTACCTTGCCCTACCAACAAAATAAAAAAACTACAGACCATCCAGAACACAGCCCTCAGACTCATATACTCACTCAGCAAACACGACCACATTACCAATGCATACTTAGAATCTCACTGGCTACCAATAAAAGCAAGAACACAATTCAAATTCTACTGTCTCATTTTCAAAGTAACCCACGGCACGGCACCCAGTTACCTAAACAACCGTTTTCACTACTACCTCTCACCCAGAAGAAGGAGAACACAGAACCTTTTCACCTACCCACCTCTCAACGGTACTCGTCTTAAGAAACTTTACGACACCTTCTGGGGACACAGGCAGCTAAAATCGACTCTGATATCTCAAAACTACTGACCAAAACAACAGACATAAAAGAGTTCCGTAAAGAAATAAAAACACTACTGTTCAAAAATTATCTCCCATCACTCTAACCACCACCCAATGAGTTCCCAATCAACGCCTTTGGAAACACCCACCTATAGCATCTCTTTGTCTGTGATCCAGAATGTACTGTAACTCTTTTACACTACACCCGATTTAACTTGATTTAGTTGACATGTATTATCTTCTGTGATATGTATTATCTTCTGTGATATGTATTATCTTCTGTTATATGTATTATCTTCTGTGATATGTATTATCTTCTGTGAAATTGAAGTATCATAATCCTTTACTGTTCCTGTAACTTACTCTTATCCTGAAATGTAATTCTACTGGAACTGCCCAGATATTTTCTATATTGTAATATTGACCCAGTAGACATTATATATCTAGATTTCCAAAAAGCCTTCGACAAGGTGCCCCATGAACGCTTACTGAAGAAACTGTGGAGTCACGGGGTGGAAGGGAACGTGTACAGATGGATCAAAAATTGGCTGGCGGACAGGAAACAGAGGGTAGGAGTAAAGGGGCACTACTCTGACTGGATAGGGGTCACAAGTGGTGTTCCGCAAGGGTCAGTGCTGGGACCATTGCTGTTCAATATATTTATTAATGATCTAGAAACGGGGACAAAGTGCGAAGTTATCAAGTTCGCGGATGACACAAAACTCTCCAGCAGGGCCAGAACTGTTGAGGAATGCAAAGAACTGCAGAGCGACCTGAACAAACTGAGTGAGTGGGCAAAAAAATGGCAGATGAGCTTCAATGTGGAGAAATGTAAGGTATTGCACATAGGGAAGGGGAACACCATGTACAGCTATACAATGGGAGGGAGGGTACTCGGGGGAAGCAGCCAAGAAAAAGATCTGGGGGTATTGGTGGATAACACAATGAAGCAGGCGGCACAATGTGCAGCGGCCTCAAAAAAAGCGAACAGAATGTTGGGCATTATCAAAAAAGGTATCACTACCAGAACAAAAGAAGTTATCCTGCCACTGTATCGAGCAATGGTGCGCCCACATCTGGAATACTGCGTCCAATACTGGTCGCCATACCTCAAGAAGGACATGGCAATACTCGAGAGGGTCCAGAGGAGGGCAACGAGGATGATAAAGGGTATGGAGAACCTTTCATATGCCGAACGGTTGGACAGGCTGGGGCTCTTTACCCTGGAGAAGCGGAGACTGAGAGGGGACATGATAGAAACTTATAAAATCATGAAAGGCATAGAGAAGGTGGAGAGGGACAGATTCTTTAGACTAGCAGGGACAACTAAAACAAGAGGTCATTCAGAAAAACTGAGAGGAGACAGATTCATAACGAATGCAAGGAGGTTCTTCTTCACTCAGAGGGTGGTGGACACCTGGAACGCTCTTCCCGGAAAGGTGATAGGACAGAGTACAATTCTGGGGTTCAAAAAGGGACTGGATGATTTCCTGGAAGCAAAGGGAATAACAGGGTACAGATAGAGGTTTACCTTACAGGACATTGAGCGAATAGGGTATGGATATTTTAGGTTAGGTAGGGAACACTTTCAGGTCATGGACCTGGGGGGCCGCCGCGGGAGCGGACTGCCGGGCACGATGGACCCCTGGTCTGACCCGGCAGAGGCAACGCTTATGTTCTTATGTTCTTATGTAATCCGCCTAGAACCGCAAGGCACAGGCGGAATAGAAATCCCTAATGTAATGTAATGTAATGTAATAGCCCCGCCCTGTTCTGCTTCTGGCCCCCACTCTGTACCACCCCAACCCCGTTCAGTATAACCTCCAACCCTGCCCTGTTCCGCTCCCAGCTCCGCCCCCCACAAAGCCTCCCCTCTCTTCTTGATGAGCTCCAGCCACGTCTGGAGGGCTTGGAGCATGTGAGCATGTGCGGCCCTCCAGATGCAGCTGGAACTTGTTGGGGCTTTCCAAAACCTAGACAAACTGCCGGGTTTTGGAAAGTCAGTCCAGGCACCTGGATAGTCCTCTAAAAAGAGGACATGTCTGGGTTTTCCTAGATGTCTGGTAACCCTAGCCATGACCCCATGCATCCTCACTGGCTGTTTAACAGTGCCAGCCCAGCAAAGGTGGCAATGGGAGGGAGGATTGCAGCAATGGCGTGATAGGGGAGAGAAAGACAAGACACGGTCTGGTGGATGGGGAAGGCTGCAGTTGGTGTGCCTTTGGCTTGCTGGAAAAAGTGCAAATATGGTGTACCTAAGTGTACTGGCTGAAAAAAAGCCCTGGCTATAAGCATATTAACCCTTGCTTGCCCAGTGAGCAGCAGGGTAGGTTACTTTAAGTACATTTAGTCATTTGTAGGGTGGTCAGGGCCAGGACCAGTTTATTCTGGTGTAACAGGAAGAAAAAAAAATTAAAGCACTTACAGGGAAAGGCAGGAGGAAAATGCTGAGAGCTGCTCAGAGATTGGACCCATGTACAGAGCCTGGGAGCTGCAGGGAGATCAAAAAAAGACAAAGAGTCAGGAAACTTGGGGGAAGCAATACTTAATAACAGCTGTCTCATTAAGAGCCCCAGGACCATTACTGTGATCTACAGGAGAGCAGAGAGTTTAAGGCAGTAAATGCTCATGAGTCGAATCTCTTTCATTTGAAAGGAAGCTGTGGAATGAGAGGGCATAGGATGAAGTTAAGAGGTGATAGGCTCAGGAGTAATCTAGGGAAAGGGTGGTAGATGCATGGAACAGTTTCCCAAAAGAGGTAGTGGAGACAGAGACTGAATTCAAGAAAGTGTGGGATAGGCACATGGGATCTCTTAAGAAAGAGGAAGAGATAATGGTTACTGCAGATAGGTAGACTGGATGGGCCATTTGGCCTTTTTCTGCCATCATGTTTCTATGTTTTTATATAGGCATCTAACCATAGTTCTACCAAAGAAGTTTCAAGGGTGCTTATGGCAAAACTGATCTTTCTTCAAGAGAAAGAATTCATACTTGAAGTCTACCTACTGAGAAGAGTAGAAGAAAGGAATTGTCTCCCTTCCAGAAGCAAGAGGCTAGACTATCGCCTGATTAAGGAGTCCATCTGAATTGGTTCAACAAGAAGCTACCTATTATACTTGACTGTGGTACCCCCCCTGAATTAACATTTATTTTAAAACAAAATCAGTTGCTATGTGGCAAAATGTCCATTGTGCCTTATATTATTCAATGTATCCAGGCATGTGATCCCCTCTAAATATAATATTTGTAATCAGGGCACCATCAGCCTCTGATGTTAATTCATCATAGTTCAAAGCTATATGTTCTGATCTCTACTGGGAGAACAGTATAGAAAATTGAATAAATAGATTGATGCCTTGTCTAATTTTCATGTGTGTTTTATCACAAGGATAACTGTATAAGCCTTTGACTGTA
Source organism: Geotrypetes seraphini (assembly GCF_902459505.1). NCBI lineage: Eukaryota > Metazoa > Chordata > Amphibia > Gymnophiona > Dermophiidae > Geotrypetes > Geotrypetes seraphini. The sequence continues at coordinate 110,922,436 of NC_047085.1, forward strand.
AACAGATTAGCACACTAGAGGCACAATCAGTCAGGCCTGCTGTGTTTCCTTAGTTCACAGGACTCCCCAGGCTCAGCTGAAAAAAAAAAAAAGGTATCAAGGGAAAACAGTGGCTCAGTAACATCTGGAGAGTCATGAAAGCTATTTTGTTTTCTCAGTCAGAGAAAATAGCTTTACCTCAACCTATAAAACACTATGGGCTCCTTTTACTAAGCCGCGTTAGGGCTTTAACGCGTGGAATAGGGCGCGCTACATTGCCATGCGTGCTGGACCTTAACGCCAGCATTGAACTGGTGTTAGTTCAGAAGTGTAGCGCATGGTGTAGCGTGCGGTAATTTCCTGCGTGCGCTAAAAACGCTAGTGCACCTTAGTAAAAGGAGCCCTATGAGATCCTTTTAGAAAGCTATGGTAGGCCTCTGGTCAGTGGATCAATTGAGGACATCTGACTCGATCATACCTTTCTCCTCAGTGTGTACTCAATATCCATTACTTCACCAATGCCACTTTCAATGGCTTCTTCTGATTTCCGCAATCTCTAATGTTTCACTGCATTTTGATGATAAAGCTTCCCTCAACACTGTTCAACTCTGGTGCAAGATTGTTTTATCTGGTGGCAGGGCCATTTCTACCTTCTACCATATTCTACGAGATCATCACTAGACCTTTTCTTCTCAATCTATGAAACATTGGGAATGTATGTTATCCACACCTCTACAAGATATTGACTGGGAATTGCTATGGTCAGTGACGAATCATCCTTTGATGTCATCGAGAGTCTCTCAGTCCATGTTTTATGTTATGTGGCACACCGTCTGGACTCCGTTCCGTATGTGGAAGGCCAAACTCAAATCAGATCCTAAATGCTGCATTGCCTTGAAGCCGATGGTACACTAGACCATATGTTATTCCACTGCAAAACTGTCCATTCCTTTTGGTCCCGCATTTGGACTACCATCAAAGCTGTCACCTCTTGCACCTCTGACATAATTTTTGATGTACTTGTTATTCGATCCCAACACTCATGTTTTAACAACTCGGACTGCCCTTCAAGACTGATTGATGCCATGATTGTAACGGCTCTTATGCATATTCTGAAGAATTGGAAGTCAGCCTCCCTACTGGATTACACTTTCTGGTGGAATTCACTATGCTTTTATAATAAATATGAATCTTATGCTTATGAAAAACGCTGTATTTCTAGAATGTCTATGCAAACCTTCCATCCTCTTTCTCTATGGAAATTCTTGGATTGCTTAATGCAATCTGGTAGCTGACCACTCCTGCCACCTGATGTCACTCTCTTTTGGACCCTTTTTCTTTCTTCTCTCTTTCCCTTTCTTTTCTTTTCTTTCTCTTTCCTTCCCCATTCTTACATCTTCTATTTAGCCTCTTATTTTAAGATTTCGTTTGAAACTGGTTCCCAGGGGCTACTTGTACAGTGAATTGTAACTGTCTTTTCTTAGCCACCTTTTAGTGATATGTATTTTCACTGTATTTGTGGTTTCTGAACTTTGTTTGTTATTATCCCCAAAATTTCAATAAAAATTTTGAACTTAAAAAAAAAAGAAAGCTATAGTAAAAAAGTGGCATCAATACACCTTGATGCAGGTCTTTCTTGCCACTTTTTGCCACTTCAGGAAAATGACCAATTTTCAATTTTTCAAATTAATGGCCGTGTGCTATTGTTAAGCCTAATAATTATATATAGCATAACCAGAAAACAGGGTAAGCAAATTAGCAATTATAATCAGCTCGGGACTACCCAAGTAGCAAATAGTGGAGAAAAGTCCAAACATCATAAGACTTTTTTTTTTTAAAGGAGCTTCTCCAGTCATTAGTCCATAAAACTTCTTTAAATACAACACTCTATTGCAGTCTTCAAAAGCAAATTAGGTCTTAAAGCACAGTTTTCATAAATACAATCCCATAACATTGAACCCTAAACAGTAAGAAAAGAAGCAGCGGCCCTGTTTCTCTTCTCGCTTTATCAACGGCTGCAACCTCAATTCTTCATCAGCAATCTTCACTTATCAGAAAGTTCGTCACATTTTCTAAGAGATTGCACCATACGGCTCAAAACAGAAGAAACTTACTGCAGCTATTGTTGCCATTAGTGCATGGCCATTACTAGTCATGCCTATACTTCATGCGCTATCACACGCAAAACCATAGAGCTGATGTAGATGCTTTTACCTAATACCAGGGACATATGCATAACTTATAGTATCCTGTAAGTTACATACATAAGTATATGCCCCACCCATGCTCTGCCCAGACTCCATCCATACGGTCTATGTAAGATGTTTATGTATTTAAAGAGAAGCACTTAGGAAGAATTTTGGCATTCATGTGCATATGTACACGTAATTTACACAAATGTTAGTGCCTACTGTATAGACTTATACCACATACTGTGCTGAACATCAAAGCTTATTTCTTGACAAACCGGCCTCAGACCTACCACTCCGCCGCTTAGCAAGAACTTCTAGCGGGAAGAATTACATGGCTGTTCATCATTGGCTCCAGCACTTTGTAATCTACTTTTCAATAATTTAAATTGATAATTTATAATAACCTCAGCAAATATTGTTAATAAGTTTTAAATAAGCTTTAGTTTGACTTGTCATATTAAACTTTATCTTCACTTATCCCGGGAGGGAATGACCCGACATGTTTCGCACTGGTGTGCTTTATCAAGGGTCCCCCCACGCTTTAAGCGTTCTAGGAGTCGGTTGCCAATAGGATTTTTAATTATAATGTCTCATTATAACTGTCTTCTTTGCACTTTAAGCCGTAGTCACCTCGGCGAATATATGCCGTTGTGCAGATAAAGACAGTTTTCATCCATAAGCCTTAACTTCCTGATGAAGCCCTAATTAATGAATTTAGGGCGAAACGGAGATTCTCCATCGCATTACCGTCTCCGGATGGATGTGGCTGGGCAGAGAAATTTCGCCCAAGCTTAGTATTGCTTTAAATAAGGATTTGCTGATAAGGAGAACTGAACTAACATAGGGCAACTAATATATTGAACATTTGTGTAATTGGTAATAGTTTAAGGAAACTCAAAAAAAATTTTGTTAAGAACAACTTTTTTTGAGACTAATGGGACCGATGATAGTCTGCTTGTTGGTTACTCTTCATGATTAGCTCTAAAGTGTTAACCGCAGACACTTGAGATCTTTGGTCTTGTTGTAAAGATTACTATTGTTACTACTCTTTAACAATAGCGTGTCACCTAGAGGTGCTATTTTGTGTGTATCTCATTATTTATTTAAACATTTATATCCCATACAATCTAAAATTCATGGTACAGTACAGAAAAAAACGTGCATAGTAGCATTTAAAAAACTGTGATAGTGTGACTTGGCAAGGAGGCATGGAACTCTCAGAAAATACACAGAGGTCAATGTCAGGTCAAAAAGGAAAACTGTATTGCTATGTACAGGTATAAAGGAAATAAGCCTGTTTCCTCACAGGTTGAGTACTCTTCATCAGGGTGGATTTGATTTAAATCACTAGTTATAAAGACTTGATTTACCGTAAATCATGGTTTTATATAGACTCTTTCTTGCTGGTATAATCTTAATATTAGTTCAAAAAAATCGGTATAAATATCTGGAGGGGTTATCTCTCATTGAATGAAATTGCTGGGTTATCAAAAAAAATAATACATTTTTGGTTACTGTTGTGAACCTTCAGTGTGAGGTAATAAGCTCTGAAGAGCAAGGACCTGAATCAGGAATGAGCTCCAACGCTTAACCCAGCCACAGTTTTACCAGGTGAGAACCTTTCTCACTAATTAGGTCACGCACCATCATAAGATTTCACAAGTGTGCAATGATAGTAATTATCAGTAAAGGAATGGAAAACAAAGATGACAATGTTATAATGCCCTTGTATCGCTCTATGGTACGGCAGCACCTTGAATACTGTGCAGTTATGGTTGCCGTATCTCAAAAAGATTTTGCAGCATTAGAAAAGGTACAGAGAAGGGCGACAAAAAATGATAAAAGGGATGGGTCGACTTCCCTATGAGGAGAGGCTAAAGCGGCTAGGGCTCTTCAGCTTAGAGAAGAGATGGTTCAGTGGTGATATGATAAAGGTCTATAAAATGAGTGGAGTGGAAAAGGTAGATGTGAATCACTTGTTCACTCTTTCCAAAAATACTAGGACTAGGGGACATGCGTTGAAGCTACTAATTAGTAGATTTAAAATAAACCAGAGAAAATATTTCTTCACACAACATGTAATTAAACTCTGGAATTCGTTACCAGAGAATGTGGTAAAATCAGGCCTCTGTTTATGAAACTGCGATAGTTTCTAGTGCGGGGAGTCGCACTGAATGGCCCGTGCTGCTCCCGACGCTCATTGAGTTCCTATGAGCATCTGGAGCAGCGCGGTGTTTGCAAACATCGCTAACACCGCGATCTTCTTTGCAGGCTGCTCTTCAAAGGTAAACGGTGAGGGAAGGCCAGGGGGGAAGCCGGATACCAGAGGGAGGCCAGGGGGAACTCGCAGGCCTTCTGGGGGGGGGGGGAGGAGGGGTGTGAGCAGTCCTTTGGTGTGGGGGGTGGGACAGGCCTTCAGGAGGGACAGGCAGGCAGGCCTTCAAGGGGAGAGACAGGCAGGCCTTCAGGGGTGGGATGCAGGCCTTTAAGGGAGGAGACAGGCCTTCAAGGGGGGGGACAGGCCTTCAAGGGGGGGACAGGCCTTCAGGGGGGAACAGACCTTCAAGGGAGGGGGCCCTGGTGTAGAAGTACATGGAGGGAGGGAGGGAAGGGGGTTCAAAGAGACATGCATATGCTGGACTTTGGGGGGGAAAATAATGGGTCTAAAAATAGAGGAGAAGAAGAGAGATGATTTAGGGAGGGAAGGAACAGAAAGGGAGAGAAGTTGGACACAAGGGATGGTGTGGAGGGGGATAGAGATACTGGATAGGAGGGTAGTTGAGAAAAGAAAGGGAGAGATGGTGGACCCTGGGGTGGTGGGGAAGGAGGGAGAGATGCTGGATGAAAAGGTAGTTAAGAAAAGGTGGATCTGTGCAGGGAGATGAAAAAAAGGAAAGATGCCAGAGGACAGAGATGGCAGGTGGATGGTTAGCACGGAGAAAGAAGAAAGGAGACCCTGGCAAGCAAGTTATCTGAAGACAACCAGAGCCTCGGACCAACAAGATTTGAATAATGACCAGACAACAAAAGGTAGGAAAAATAATTTTATTTTCTGTTTTATGATTACAATTTGTCAGATTTGAAATGTGTATCCTGCCAGAGCTGGTGTTAGACCGCAAACAGAGATATGAAAAGTATTTTTTGTTTGTTGATTTTGTTTACACCACAGCGTCAGTGTGGGTAGGAGAAGGCAAAGGGGGTGAAGAGGCTATAAAATAAACCCACCAGGATGTTTGAAAAAAACACCCAATTGGGAAGGAAAATCGAATCGAATCAAATCGAATTGAAAAATCAATTCAATAGGCTGAATCGAATCAAATCAAAAATTTTTTTCCTGAATCGGGCAGCACTATTCCTGAAATTTTTTTCGAGGCTGCTTTTAAGACACCTATGTCTATCTTACCATTCTCTCTGTGAGAAACTCCCCAACCCCTATATGTCCTGTTTGTCTAAATTAGGTTGTAAGCTCTTCTGAGCAGGGATTATTACATGTTCAATGCACATGTACAGTGCAGCGTTACGCCTTTCAGCGCTTTAGAAATCACAAGTAGTAGTAGTAGTTCTGTTGTTATAGATGCACATACAACAGGATGGATGTGGATATTACTCCACCCATCAAGACTTACCCAAAAATTTAAACATTGAACAAATATACAGCTGCATAATATACATGCTACATAATTTAAAACTATTCCTTATTTCATGATGAATAACTTTTGGACTATAATGTATCTTAAACAGAAAACTATCGGTACAAGCACAAGTTGTAGCCCTCTGTGTTCCCACCACACTGGTGCCTCACTGCATATTATGGTGTGTACATGTTTGTGTGCTCTCAACTCAGCGGGAAAGAGCTTTCTCTTAAATGCCCTTTTGTTTGCAATGTGCAGACAGTCCCTAACAATTCTGTGCCACACTGAGATGGAGATGAGCTCATTTCCACTGCACAAGCCTTCATTAGTTGCAGGGTAGGTCTGATCTCACTGTAAGCCACCAAAAAAAGATAATAAAGAGACTTTAAATACAGGCAGCAGAAAAGGGAGCCATCCCAGCGGTTGCGTAGAGATAAACTCATTAATCCTCACCCTAAGGTTTCCATTTAACAGTCAGAACTTGGGAGCATATTATTCTCATTTGTGTTCCCCATATATCAGCTCCTCTGTTTATCCCTATGGTTTTCAGCACCCATAGTAATGAGAACAGAGAATGTCAGTCTGTGATACATCAGCACATCACCTGCCCTTGCAATCCCCAGCTGTGGGTTCAGGAGCAGAAACTGGCTCTATTGCGCAAGGAAACGTAGCTCTTAATTACCTCTCCCCGATTTTTCCTTCCCCCCGAGGACAGGCTATTCCAAGAAATAATACACACACCTGGCGCAGTGAGATAGGGAAACTCACCATGGATACCATGGTCACTGTTCCCTGCATGACTTCTGCTTTCGGGAATAAAGCACCTGCCTCCAGAAGGCTGCCCAGCCCAGCTAGAAACCTCCCCTCCTCCCCGTCACGAGTCACTGTGTTAAAATCTGTTTATTCGCAGTATACGTAGTGATCTTCCTTTGTAACCCACCTTCTATAACTCTTTTGTAAACCGCCTTGAACCGCAAGGTAATGGCAGAATAGAAATCTCTAATGTAATGTTATACGCACATGTCAGTTAAAATACAACTCACAATCTTCGGCATACTGTATATTAGTTTGAATTGCACTAAATATCAATCAAACAGACCTTATATATTGTGCAATATCTGGTCTCAAACTCAACCCTTTGTAGGGCCACATTTTGTATTTGTAGGTACTTGGAGGGCCTCAGAAAAAATAGTTAATCTCTTATTAAAGAAATGACAATTTTGCATGAGGTAAAACTCTTTATACTTTATAAATCTTTCCTTTTGGCTAAGTCTTAATAAGAATATTTTCATTTATAGCTAAAGAGACATATGATCAAGAAACTGTTTTATTTTACTGTTGTGATTATGATAAACATACCGAGGGCCTCAAAATAGTACCTGGCGGGCCGCGAGTTTGAGACCACTGCTCTAGACCAACATTTTTTAGCAGGTTTTCAAGGATCTTCAGAGTAATGCAGTGTTCTTCAACCAAGTTTTGTGAAGATCGTCATTAATCCTTCTGCTCATAGAGATAATGGGGCAAGATACGCAGGTGAAAGTTGATAATGGGGACTGCCTTGAAAAAGCCGGTATGGCGAAACATGTTGGCAAAGGTCCCCAGCTGACAAGTCTAAAGCTGAAGAAAAAGACTTAAAGATAAATGATTCAGCTGAAAAGTTTTTAGACAAAAGTATTTATATTTATTAAAAAATAACCAAAAAAAGTATTAAAAGTATAAAATTTAAATATAAAAATTTATGAGCAGAAGGATTAATGACAATCTTCACACAACTTGGTTGAAGAACACTGCATTACTATGAAGATTCTTGAAAACCAGCTAAAAATGTTAGTCTAGACTAGAGTGTATAGATATTGCACAATATTTAAGGTTTATGTTTATTTAAGATTTGATATACTGCTCCTGCATTTTACTGACCAATTAAACTACAACAACATATCTTAATTTTTTTTCATAAAGCCAGAGATAATAGATTGTGCTTATTAAAGTTAAATTTAGGTTCTTGTCTCCTACAAAATTGCAGAAAAAAAATATTCAGCCCACAGACTCTTCTAGGTCTCTTCCTCTCCACATCTCTATCATTTTAGCCTTAGATATAGGTCAAGCCTTTGAATGTATGATCTAGCCAGCTATCAGGAAGGCTGAGCTTGAGCTTCTGTTGGGTTCCTGAACCCTCTTCTCCTTTTCTGGACTCCTTTGGAGAGCACAAAAAGACATTTAGCCCCTGGATACAAGTCCTTATATGCCTCCCTCCAAAACTTAGGAAGGAAACACTCCCTGACGAGTGACTGACAATCACACCCATCTTCTATTACTGGTCAAATAGAGGAATATTCTTAAGATAGAAGTTAAACTTTGGTGTATCTGCTACAAAGGGAGAAGGAAGAATTTGGTCAAATGCATAACTGAATTTTCATTGACCATATATGTAACAGTGAGGCAGGAGGAAATTTTCTGTACGATTTCAGCAAGACAGATGGTGCTCTAATACTCATATCTAAAAATTGAGGATAGGTAAAAATGGATATTACGTGAAATGATTGGTGGAACAAGGCCAGATACCTCAAGGATATGTTAAAGCAGTATAGAATGTGCCAGGCCAGGAAGAACTAGAGTCCAGTCAGGAAGAAAGGGGCAGTTGATAGCATCACAGTCAACCAGCCCAGTCCTTAATCACTCAACCCAGTAAAATGATCTTCTTACTCACTTCTAAAGGATTTTGCTATCCTTGTTATCCAGTCTGACCTGGTTGAATGACAATCAGTGTGCTGACGACTCTCCCTGAGGATATCAGTAGTTAAACTCTTTTTGGACTGTAGTCTCTAGAACACTACCAAATCCTCTTTTAATGCAGAACTTTCCATGGTAATATACAGAAATAAAACAAAAAAACCAAAGGAAATAAGTTAATACCTTTTTTATTGGACTAACTCAATGCATTATGTGATGAGCCTTCGAAATAAGCAAATGTTGACAAATATCAGTACACTTCCCACCTCAATATTTGCAGGTTTGGCAGACTTACTTTTTTAAAACTCTACAACTTACTAAGGGCCAACTCTGACTCACCCCCGTCTCTTTTCTGCCTCCCGGACCCCTCCACAACCTACTTAGGGCCAACTCTGACCTACTCCCGAATCCCTCACACCTCCTGGACCAACCCACAACTTCCTTTATAAAGCCTAGTGGTTTAGCAGTGAAGCAGGACAGCAGTGATCTTCGTACACTCCTGCCCTGTGCAGAGCCGCAAACAAAAATGGCTACCGTGAGTTCCCACTGTAGGACTTAACAAAGATCTGGGCTTCCTTTCTGTGAAACTCCCTGAAATGCTTTCATGTTTTCCTTATATATACTGATATTTGTCAACATTTGCTTATTTCCTAATCTGAAGAAGGGTTACCTTTGAAAGTTCATCATAAAATGCATTGTGTTAGTCCAATAAAAAGGTATTATCTTATTCCCTTTGTTTTTTGTTTTATTTCTATAATGTGACCAGCCAGACTCTGTGCCTGACATGTTCCCAGCTAGAAACCCCAGGAGAGGCAGAGACAGGGCTAGGAAAGTTGTTCCCAAGCCCCACAGAGCCCAGCAGCCTAGGTTCCAGGAGTACACTAGGGAGGAATCTGCTGAGGATGAGGTCCTATCTGATTATTCAGAAGCTGAGGACATGGTAACTCAGCCCAGGTTTGCTCCTAAGCCTGTGAATATTAGGTTTAGACAGGATACTCCTGTAAAAAAAAACCTGCAGTTACCACCACATCCACAGGGGAAGCCCAAGAGAGCCTCAGAACAGCACAGACACACTGAGAGCAGGACATGGCTTTCCCCCTGAAAAGCCAGCTGCTTTCCCTTCAGAATCATAGAGGCTAAGGAAGGGAAAAGGTCCTATCTCCTGGGCTTAGCAGCCAGACCAGAGCAACTGAATAGCCTGGAACCCATGGAAGTGGATAATTTAGCTCCATGCCAGGAAGCTGAGGCCATACCTCAAGTGGAAGAAATGGAGATTTGTGAGCAGATGTTTCCAGGACCTGAAGCAATGGAAAATAGGTATTGCCTGCAGGGCCACTAACTTAAAAACTATTTATTTTGTGGGAAGTTTCCAAAGCTATCCACTGCTCTGAAAACTGTTTTGAATATTTCTTTGGATTTTTGGTGTGGACAGTTAATGGGACTTGTGCTACAGACTGTGACCTAGCATGAAAGAGCACTGCTGAGCCAAACTCAAGGCCCAGGTGGAGGTAGGGACCCTTCTTGTGTTCTATAAGGGCTGTTGCTGGAATTCTCACAGTTTTGTTTTGCCTTGTGAGATTATGATTCTTGTTTTGAATGAAGTAATTCAAAGGGACTGAGAACTGTTCTAAGAGGGAGAAGTTTGTCAAGACCTCGGGTGGGAATATTTGAATGTTTTGAATATTTGTTGAAGACAAACTTGGCACTTCTCCTGCCCCAGCTCAGGAGGAGCAGAGCTGAGGGCCTCCTGAATATTTACTTTTTGCTTTGGTGTTTTGTGGAAGTGATGCACTGTGATAGTTGGACTTAACTCTCTTTTGAGAAAGGCCCAGTTGTAGGGTCAGAACAAGGCCTGCTGCTGGAAGCAGTGCCAAACTTGTATATCCTGATTTGCTTACCAGGATTTTTGCTTTGAATTTTTCCTTTTTGTTTCTTGTTTGCCATTCTTATTTTGTTTTGTGGAATAAAGAACCCTGGATATAATTTAACTAATTACCTGGTTTCCTCTTGACTTATCTGATATTTGGCCTGTGGGGACTGTCTCCAGTTTGAGCAGCACGCCAGCGCAATTTACCTGTGGTCCACTCAGGGCGCTATTCGCCTAGTCCAGGGCCCGGTGGCCACAATATATTACCTTGGAAAGTAGATTAACACTGCCACAACACCATTTCACTCAATGCAGAACTTAAAACAAAAGAAATGAACTTAAATTTAGCTCTTCCTGAACTCTACCCTCTACCAGTGTAAATTCACTGCCTCAGGGAACTGGAAGGGGTACGTTCAGGGTGAAAGACTTAATGGCTTTTGTCTGAATTCAAGAGGGCCTGGGATAGGCACGTGGGATCTCTCAGAGAGAGCGAAAGAGATAATGGTTACTGTGGATGGGCAGACTAGATGGGCCATTTGGCCTTTATCTGCCGTCATGTTTCTATGCTAATGGGACAGTGCTTTCTAAAAGCCATGTGGTTGCTGATTATAGAGTGCTAGTAACTGTTCAGAGAGGGAGCAGTAGAGAATAACTATGAAGCTGCCAGCCCAACATGCTAGAGAGTCGGCAACCAAATAGAAAGCATCCTACAATACACAGGAGAAGCTGGAGGAGTTATTTTTAAAGGCACAGTTGCAATAACCTGCTGCAGGCAATGCATATATGATAAAGGCAATGATAAACACACACTTCAATATAGGGTTGCCAGATTTCCTCTATTAAATAAGGGCACCTGGTCCCGCCCCATTCTGCCTCAAGCTCTATCCCATTTTGCCCACAGCCCCATCCCCTCACGAACCTCTTCGAGCTGAGGACCACGTCTGGAGGGCGTTTGTGCATGCATGGATGTCAACATGTATGACATCATTGCGTTGACATCCGCACGTGCGTAGATACCCTCCAGACACAGCCCTGAGGTCAGAGACTTCCAAAACCCAGACAAACTGCCGGGTTTTGGAAATCCCTCTAGACACCTGGACAGCCCTCTAAAAAGAGGACATATCCGGGTTTTAAGAATTACCATACTGGGACAGACCAAAGGTCCATCAAGCCCGGATGTCTGGTATCCCTATTTCAATACAAACAGCCTGCTCCCATGAATATGGGGGCAGAACATTTAGGAATCCTTACTGAAGCAAAAATATGGTATAGACAAGAAAAGAAGCAGAATCATTGCAGAGAAGGTTGTTAAAGACTTCTTTTTCAAGCTTATTGAATGAATGGTAAAGATCCAATTCCTCTTCTCTTAATGATCCACACTTCTCCTCTTTCCACAGCACAAGTTTCTTTCCTTTTTTCTGTCCTTAGGCCACCTAGACCCTCAGAACCTCTCCTGTGAGTCTGTGAACTTGAGTTCTGAACCTCCACAGGAAAGATTTCTGAAGTAGAAAACTTCTTCCAAACTTCATGCTACATCTTCTCCTAACCCTGGACCTCCTGACCAATGAAATCTCAGTCAAGGGCTGTCCAGCACCTCCAAACTTGAGGTTTGACCACTTCTAAGGATGGTACAAAAGTGAATTAAATATAGATTTATTTTTACTTTGTTCCTGAACCTCTTTGATGTTTGGAACTCATCCCATCAAGATTCAGGTACCTGTTCTGTTTGAATCTAAAAAATATCATGAGAAAAGACAAAATTCTTTCCACTTTAGGGGACTTTATATCTGTAAGGACTCTTCTGGTAATTCCTTTGAAACCTGTATCCAGAAGACTGTTGCTTCCCTTCAAGATCATGTGGCACAAGGAAAAGAGAATTAAATCAATTTGAGGACTGTTTCTCTCCTCATAGTCAGTCACTCACCTTTATGAAGAAAAATTCAGTCCCTATAGTGGCCGAATAAAAAGAAAAAGATCTATTAAACCACGGAGATCAGCAGGTATTTAAAAGAACACATCTATTCAGCTCCACTATCCAGAACTAAATATACATGTACACCGTTGACTACCAGCAGCTAAACCCCCCTTTTACTAAGCTGTGATAGAGCATTAAATTCTCCGATGTTCATAGCAGGGGCAGAGCATTTAGTGCCCCAGGCTGCTATAGAAACCTCTGGCTTAGTAAAAGAGGGCCTAAATGGACGGCTTTACAGTACAAGGGACCACTGAAAAGTTATCGGCCTAACTAACAAAGTTGGGGCAGTCTCCATCAAAGGCTATACACGTGAGTCCAGAGATTTTCATTTCATATTTTTCAGACGGAACGAAAAAAAGTGGGAAATCATTGGACTGCCCCAACTTTGTTGGTCGGACTGAGGACTTTTCAATGGCCCCTCATACATATAACTAACCAGTTTAATTTGGGACAGCTATATTTCTATCCTAAATTAAACTGCTTAACAGTATGGATAACAACTAAATATAGATGCAATTTGTATGACTAGGCAAAACGCTTTCACTCTACCCTCTTTCCCTAGAACAGGTTTCTTTCCTTATTTCTGTCCTTAGGTCACCTTGACCCTCAGAACCTCTCCTGTGAGTCTGTGAACTTGAGTCCTGAACCTCCACAGGAAAGATTTCTGAAGTAGAAAACTTCTTCCGAACTTAGCACCAGAACATTTAGAGCAGGGATGTCCAACCTTTTGGCTTTCCTGGGCTGCATTGGCCGAAAAAAAGTTTCTGGGCCACACAAACACGCAAATGCTGCAGCAAGACAGAGGAGGGAGCTGGCAAGACGGTAAACACCCAGGGGCAGCAGAGGAAAACACTGCATCGCCCTCGACCGGAGCTGCACAAAATACTTCACGGGGCCGCAGGTTGGACACCCTTGATTTAGAGGGAATTTATATCCTTTTCCTACAGTAGTATGTGTACATGTTTTGTATTTGTTCTTTATATACAGTACAGTATAGTATACTGTCTCAAAGGCATGAGGCAAATTTGTATGCCTCCATTATATGCAAATCTGCCTCATGCATATTCATTAGGGATATCTTGAAAACCTGACTGGCTGGGGGTCCTCCAGGACAAGTTTAAGAACCACTTCACGAGATGCTTTTCACCCACTTAATGTACTGTATGTAAGATCCTAACTGCTCTCTTTTTAATACCCAAACAACTCTCAGGAATGACATTTAAAAAGACTCAAAAACAAGTCCAATCCCTGGAATTTACTGGAAGTCCTGGAATTTACTTCTCCCTGTGCCTTCAAGCATCTTCCTCTCAAGCCTCACCATCTACAATTAATCAATTCATCTTTAAACTTTCTGCATTTCCTCCATAAACAAAAGCATCCTGCTTTTGCCGATCCCTTCCAAGCTGCCTGCAGGGAAGTGGAGGGTAAGCTGTGAGTTTGGAGTAAAGCAGAGAACAGTTACTGTAATCCCTAATCCAGCCCCTCTTCTCCCGGCCCACTCAAGCTTCTCCCAGCTCTACATTTCCACTTCCTTTTTATAAGCCCTGGCCTTGAGGCAAAAGTAGGGTTACCAGATGTTCGGATTTAGAAGACATGTCTGGGCATCAGACGGCTTTTCAAAACTTGGCACTTTGTCTGGGTTTTGAAAAGCGTCCACCTTAGGATCACGTTAGGAGGGCATCTGCACATGCCTGGATGTAACGCGGTGATGCCATGCGCATGAATAGGCATATGAAAAGGCATATGAAAAGGCATATGAATGCAGCCCTGTGTACTGTCAATAAATAGCTTATGTGTTTTTTTGTTTTTTTTTTACAATAGACAGTTAAATTTAAGAATGTATGCAATCTTTTTGGGATGCTGAGATAATGCTTAAGGTTAGGGGTCTCATAATCGAAACAGAAATACGTCTAAAAACCAGCCTAAATCGGCACTTAAGATGATCAGTGAGGTAGGTCGTCCAAGTGCCGATAATCAAACTGGGTTTTAGACGTATTTAAAAACGACCTAGGCCTTCACAGTGCTGCTGAATGACCAGAGCTAAAAGGGGCGTGTCAGGAGGAGTGTCGAGGGCAGGATTGGGGCGGGATGTGAGACATCCTAGCCTTAGTCGTACCGCATGTATAACCAAAAGTTTTACAACACTGCCTAGACAGAACCTAGACATTGTGAGTTAGGCCATCTAAAACCAGGTCTAAGTCACAAGAAGGTATCCAAAGTGACCAAATAAGCAATGCAGACACAAAGTATTGACCCTCACACACTGCCCTAGTGATCACTGACCCCCCCCCCCCCCCTAAAAATCATAATAACAACTTTACATTTCTGGCAGCCTGTCATAGGAAAGCCTAGTAGAGCTGCACAGAGGTGGCCTAAGTGGTCTTGGAGGTGGGTTAGTGAACCATGGAGAGGAGGACCCAGGCCCATAAGCCACTCTACTCACTGCATTCAAGGTGAAACATGTGCACCCCCCAACCCCCTCCAACCCCTTTGTACTGCCATATAAGTGGCTCCTGCAGCCATAAGAGCTATTGGGTGGTAGATATATGGGTCTAGTAGATTCTGGGGGGTGTTTTGGGGGGCTCACCATGACCTATAAGGGAAACGTTTCTTTTGATTATGCCCTTCCACCTATCTGGATATTAAATTAGGCAAACGTTTATTGGCAGCCACTAAGGGGGCCCTTCTATATTATTTATTTTTTTGGTTTTATATCCCATCCTCCCAGAACAGCTTAGAATGGTTACAAGTTTACATACCTTATAAAGCGTATTTATACAGAAATCTGTCTGACAAAGATGGCAAAACAATTAACAACTTGAATAATGGCTATGTTAGTTGTGTTATTCCAATCTTAATATCCGTCCATATACTGCAATGATTTAATGGTAAGAAATGGGACTAGATACCAAAATTTTTTCCATAGACTAATAGTTGATTAAATGCAAAAGCCTCAGTCCCACCACTCCACCGCTGTTAGGATTCTGAACCGCGGGAAGAAATTACGTGGTGACTTTCATCATTGGCTCTTGTGCATTTACCAATAGTCCAATACTAATATCTCTAGTTTTTTATAGTAAATATATATATATAGTATGGCAAATATAGTGTGGAAGATCTGCCCCTTGCACACATAAATGTATATTACATTAGCACTCAAGTGCATATGTGTACTTATACTCACAACAATGCCAGCAGAGTGCATAGGTGCTATTCTGTGCATGTATGTGAAAGGTAGCATATACAGAGGCTCAGCATGGGCAGGACATAAGTAGGACTCACAGTTACACTATTTTATAATGTAGGTATGTAAGTTAGATGTGTCTTTGCAGCATTTAGGTACCCACACTTACGCCAGGTGTACGGCTAGTATAATTGAGGGTGCATAAATGTTACCCTAGTATGCAATAGCAAAATCAGGGCCTTCAGGTGCTGTGATAGAATATAAGAACATAAGAATAGTTTCCTACTGCACATTTCAGGGTACCAAAATGGAGGTGCTCAGTTGTTCATTTAGGGAGCATTTGGAGAAGTCCTTTTGAATATTGGGGTGATCTTTGACTCTTCTCCTTCTCTGCTCAGATCCAACAGACCGCAAAATCCTGTTGCTTTCTCCTCTATAACATTACCAAAATCCGTCCTCTTCTCTCTGAACACACAACCAAAACCCTTGTCCATGCTCTCATCACTCATGCTTAGACTACTGCAACATACTTCTCTCGGGCTTCCCATGCACCTGTCTCTCGCCTCTTCAATCCGTTCAAAATGCGGCTGTGCGACTCATATTCCGTGAGAGCCGCTATTCTCACGTTACCCCTCTCCTCAAGTCACTTCATTGGCTCCCCGTCCATTTCCGAATACAGTTTAAACTCCTCTTGCTGACCTACAAGTGCATTTGCTCTGAAGCCCCCCCCCGATATCTCTCCTCACTCATCTCCCCCTATGCTCTACCCCCTTCCCCCCCACGATCTATGCTCGTAGGGCAAGCCCCTCTTATCTGCACCCTTCTCTTCCACTGCCAACTCCAGACTCCATCCCTTCTTTCTTGCGGCGCTGTATGCCTGGAACAGGTTACCTGAATCAATACATCATGCTCCATCCCTGGCAGTGTTCAAATCCAAGCTAAAGGCACACTTTTTTGAAAATGCCTTGAACTCTTGAACTCCCACTCACTGCTGTCAGATACCTATACCCACTATAATCTCCCCAACCCCGAAATGTCCTGTCTAAATTGGATTGTAAGCTCTTCTGAGCAGGGACTGTCTATTGTATGTTAAAATATACAGCGCTGCGTATGCCTTTCAGCGCTATAGAAATAATAAATAGTAAACAAAACACATTCTCTTTATAACAGGTCTGGGACTAGCTACTACCAAATGGGGAAGGTTACCAGATTTTCAGAAGTAGAAACCCAGACATGGCCCCGCTCCAACCCCGCCTTGTTCCACCTCCAGCCCCACCCTGTTCTGTCTCTAGACCCTCCCCATTATGCCCCCAGCCCCACCCACAAAGCCTCATCTTTCTTCTCCGACCTCTGGGCTGCATCTGGAGGGCCTCCGAGCGTGCACGGATGCATGTAATATGGTCCGCGCATGCTCCGAGGCCCTCCAGATGGGGCCGGAGGTTGGGTTTTTCCCAAAATCCAGACAAACTACTGGGTTTTGGAAAGTCTATCTGGGCACCCAGACAGTCCTCTGCTGCTTCAGGATAAAGCTCCTCATGACAATAGCTGCAAGATTTGTCTGTGGCAACTGAAGATGATGTCAGATTTAATGTGTCGCTGGTTATTGTTGGCCAAGTAAGGATGCATGCTGGATGGGAATTAGAAGCAAATAATCTCTCAGTGACTGTTTATCCTTGAGGGATGGAAAAGGTAAATGCTGAGGAAAGGAGGAATCTGGGAAAGATAAGCCAGGATGAGAAGCAAGGGAATAGCATTTGGAGAGAGGAAAGGTGTGAGAAGGAGGGAAAAGCATAAGAAAGAGCCACTTTAGAGAAAGAAAGTGAGGGACTGGAAATGTGTAAATTATGTCTGGAAGGGGAGTGAGAGGATGAAAATCATCTAGAAAGAGGAAGAAAAAGGAATACCATCTGGAAGGAGGAAAGGAACAGGTATGACGAGGCAAAAAGTGGCTGTTTATAGGAAATGAAAAAGTGTAGAGGGAAAGAGTGCCTTGAATAATTATTTAATACTGGGGGAAAAAAACTATTAGATGTGATACCATTTAAAAAGTGTTTAAGGCTGTTTAAATCTCTGACCTAAACTACTCAACTAAGGGTTCCTTTTACTAAGCTGCGATAGCGGTTTTAGCGTGTGCTTAGCGCGCGCAGAATTGCCGCGTGCGCTAGATGCTAACGCCAGCATTGAGATGACGTTAGTTCTAGCCGCTTAGCACGTGGGGCAATTCTGCATGTGCTAAAAATGCTATTGCAGCTTAGTAAAAGGAGCCCTAAATATTGCTTTACTAAGAATATTTTATGAATGACTTATTTAAATGAAACATACTCAAAACACAAGTCCGACCCCCATCCTGAAATCTCCCAGTCCCTTCTTATTTTATTACCCTTCCACTGAGACTTGAATACACATAAGGCCTACACCAGGTAAGAGTGCATGAAAAATAACAATATATTTATGCACCCTCAATGCATAGAAATACTGCAATTTTCAAGAAAATAAAAAAAGCATTTCCTTCTGCTAAAGCACTGTTTTACCTATGGAAGTGTCTTTTAAAATTGCTTTTCCTGGAGCATGTTAGGATCCTGTTTGAATCCACATTATGTCCACATTGTTTTTTGTTTTCTCAGGGTTTCCGCAGCTGGCATCATGCTTTTTGCAGGTATCTGGGTCTCGCCGTGTCTTGTCAGATAAGACGGACATTTCAGCCATCATGCTGTGGCTTTCTTCAGGGTATGCTGTGAAGTCTGCAGTTTGTCTTTATATAGTAGGTCCTCAAACCCAATTGGTTGGAGATTGAGGTGAATGAGGCAGGAAAGTCTGTTGGTCATTTATTTGAATTTTGGTGGGAAAGTCAGTTGGTCAAAAATTTGAATTTTGGTGGTAAAAATCAGTTGGTCTTTTTTTCCCATTTTTTTTTGTTGTTGATATAATTAAGCAGATTATTTTATTTATAATATTTCTTTATTGAGCAAACCAGTACATACAAAACATAACAGAGTAAATGGACACCTGAATGGTGATTCTGAGGGATTAAAGGCTTGACTCCTGTTTCATTAAAAGGAACAGATCACTGTAGGGTAGCCTGCCCTTTGCATTGTGAATTGAATGGCCTGAAAAAGGACAATCGCCCATGCACCTATGCCAAAATTAATTTATTTTGTATTCATAGATATTACTTATAAAATCTTGGGTTTTAGGATCCAGTTCATGACAAAACCAATTTATTTAAATAATAATTTTCAAATCATTCAGTCGTAAGATACATCCTCTGCCTGCTCAGTGATGCTTTCAGTACTACAGTGCTCCCCTGCGAATTTGCAGTCCGCGGTTCGCGGTCCCGGTTATTCGCGGTATTTTCAAATCACAAAGGGGAGGCAGGAGAGAGCAGCCAAAGTGCCGGCGAGTGAAGGAAATCACTCGCTGTATGCTCCGACCGCCTCTTCATGTACTAAAGTCGGGCCTCACCAATCAGGAGCTGCTTTGACACAAAGCTCCTGATTGGTGAGGCCCGACTTTAGTACAGGAAGAGGCGGTTGGAGCATACCGCGAGTGATTTCCTTCACTCGCCGGCGCTCCGGCTGCCCTCTCCTGCCTCTCCAGCTGCCCTCTCCTGTCTCCCCTGCCTAAAAACCGTATTCGCGGTTTTTTCAACATTCGTGGGGTGTCTTGGAATGGAACCCCCGTGAATATCAGGGGAGTACTGAATATACCTGGTCCTGAGTTGGTTTTAAAAAAATATTTATTAACATTTATTAACACCTTAATTTATTAACATTTATTAATGTAGCTACCGTACTACATTATTAGTGCTATAATTTCTTCATATTTTCTGTAAATACATAAAGTATTCCACCATTCATGATATGAAACTTTAAAATTATTTTTCCAGTAAAGAAAATCATAAAATCAAATAATCTAGAATAGGTGGGGTGTACTGCAATATTAGTATCGGATGACTGAAGTATAACAATTTTCTAAGTTCTGGGAACAGATACAGCAAATACATTAGAGATAGTATCTCAGATTTGAGACCAGTATTGGGTTAAATTAGTACAGAAGAAGATCATTTGCGCCAATGTTCCAGGTAGCTTGTTGCAAGTCCAGCACATATCAGGTGTTTTCCGTGAAAGTTTTCCAAGTTTAGGAGTCCAGTAAACATCACTAATAATAAAACCCTAAGCGCGCATGCGCACTCCTACCTGCGTGATCCATGTTCTGTAGCTCCGTGGCTTCTTATGCACAGTAGAAGGAGTCAGCGGTAGTTTCTTCTGTGCATGCGGAGGCACATTATGTAGGGACGCATCGAGGTGACTCCCCCCTCCCGCCCTCACTCCATCTAACACAGCGCGGCCCGTGGTCTGGCCGGCTCCCTTACAATTCCTTTCTGAAGTTATTTTTAAGTTCAATGCTGCCGCCGCCGTGGCTCCTCTCACGAGCTGCACCTGCGTCGGAAGCCTCTCTGACATCATATCAGAGAGAAGGCTTCCGATGCAGACGCGGATTGTGAGAGGAGCCGCTGCGGCACCTTTAAACTCAAAAATAACTTCAGCAAGGGACTGTAAGGGAGCTGGCCAGAAACAAACAGAAATGCTGCTGCACAGGGAAGTGGAGCGGGAGGGAATGCTGCTGCACAGGGAAGTGGGGTGGGGGGAGGAAAATGCTGCTGCTGCTGCTGCACAGGGAAGGGGGGGAGGGAAATGCTGCTGGTGAGAAAAGGGGGCTGGGGCTGGAAGCTGAAAGGGAAAAGATGGGAGAAGGGGGCTGGGGGGGTGGGTAAAAATGGATTTGGAGCTGGGGCTGAAAATAGAGGACATGTGAGGGAAGGAGGCTTTACTAGCACCCGTTAATGTAACAGGCTTAAACACTAGTTATGTATAATAAAATAAGAAGATTGCTATAAAGCTGCAGATAAAGGAGGGCGAATAGATTTACGGTAGTCCAAAATTTTCCCCACTCTGAAGAGGTTAATTGCACGCCCTACTGCATATTCCAATAATGGTCAATCCCAGACCACTTTTTAGAAGCCTGAAGGATTTTATGCATAATGGACACTGATTTTGGTGATTATAAAAGAGAAACACAAATGGAGGTAATATGTGGATATTACCAGAGGAAATATGGATTTTAGTCCAAAATTGAGTTAAAAGAGACCATGTTGATATTTGTGAAGGATGTAATTCATATTTGGGCCTGTTTTTTTTAGTGTGGGTCAGTCTTGAAGTCTGTCATTATCTTGTGAGGTGATGTGTGAATAGACTGTGCTAAGTGGGGCTGACTGGATTACTACCCATCCTAGCACCTTGCCAGCTGAATGAGGAGCAGCATTGTTTGTTAGAAGAAATAATTATCCAATGAACAGGTTACAATTATATTTCACCGGTAATCTGACTGAAGAAAGCTTCTTCACATTCTCCTAATGAGGACGACCTGCCCAAGAGACCATTCTGCTTTGCTACAGCCTCGGCATATTTCACTCGGATGAGGTAATGGGCCTGCAGATGAGGTAACCTAGGGCCTGATTTACTAAGCTTTCCCCACCTTCCAAACTCCCCGTAGACACAGAGTGAGAGAAAAGCCTCAGTAAATCATGCCCTGCCCTGGAGCTGGAAGAGTTTACCATGTTATTGTTCCTGTAAACAGGGAGGTTGCTCCCCTAGGACTCTCGGAGACAGCTGGCTTCTGTTGTTGTCCACCCTCTGAGACTAGTAGAAGAGAAGGACCAGTGGGAGTTGCTTGGGACTAACACAGCATGTCTGGCCTTTTAAAGGGACCAGATCGCTGAGCCCTTGTCAGAATTACACACACCATGGTTCCCGAAATCATGAATGCAGATAATGGGGCTGACAAAAGAGGTACTACATGCATTGTATACTGCAGTTAAGCCTTGCCTTGCTTTGATAAGAAAACAATGAGACCCCCTAGACTTCCTATTACCAGCTCATAATCCCCAGTAATACCCTCTCTGGAGGGCATTGGATAGGTCTGTTTTTGCTTATTTTTGTTCTTCCCCTGATGGCACAGATCTATTAATGGTTTAACAAGTACCTGAATCCATCAGAGAGGCCTTCTTTCTTTTGCCTATTTTTAAATAATTACTCCAGATTTGATTTCATATACATATTTTAGATTTGAGCTGGCCATAGAAAACGTAAAATTGGCCAGAAATATACACAACCAGCAGACACGTCTTCTCAAATATTCATCTGTATATGTAAGCAGAATTTTTTTTTATTTGTTTTCAAAGCATTTGATAAGGCAACCAAATCAGTTTGGTTCTTTGTCTTGGTATTATTTTCCCTGTACACTGCTTCCAGGAAGCTTTGTGACTCTGGCAATCTTACTCTGTCTAAACCTGAGGCTGTCAGGTTCTACTTTGCTTTGCTGCTTCCAGAGACACATGACCTGTCCAAAAATGGCACCTTGTGGCACAGAGACATTTTCAGATTTATTTATTTTTAGTATTTATATACCACTTATAGCCTAACGTGGTTTACATTCAAGTACTCAAGCATTTTTCTCTATCTGTCCCTGTTGGGGGAAGAGTAAAAGCCCCTGGTAAGGACTGTAGCATTTTCGGAAGTACTACCTATCTGCAGAAAGGGAAGAACAGCTATCCTACAGACAACTGCAATATGTGACTCGGAACCTAATGTAAAAACAAAAAACATTTTAGATATACAGTCCCCGGGTTAAGAATGAGTTATGTTATTAAAATTGTTCTTAAGTAGGATTTGTATGTAACTCAGAACGTGTAGATTTTAAGATTCTTGCTGTTTACCTCTGCTCCTAGCTGACAAAAGGGCCAATGTTCCCTCTAAGGTACTTTTAGCTTTTCTTTTCTTTTTCCACCAGACCAATAACACACACACACTTCCCCACAGAGGATGAGGATATAGTTTTCCAGATAAATTATTTCATACTTAATGCTCAGGAATTATAGGGATATTCAGACATCCACCTCAGTACTGTAACTTGTGGTGGCAGAAATCTTCATTACTCCCAACCTGGTATTTATCGTTTTTTTGCTATTGTTATTTTCTATTTTGCTTTTTTCAACTCATATTTCTCTTATTCAATTTCTAGTTATTTCAATAAATAAATACTTCATAATAAATGCATTCCCATCAACATAACTGAATCTAAAGTGGGACTTAGCTTTTAAATTGTAGCTGTAGATATGTAATTTGTAGTTTATAGTTCTTATCTCCTTGCCGACGCGTTACGCAAATACTTCATCAGAACGGGGAGATCTCGATCTATCATTTCTATTTTCTTCTCATAGCCGCCAGCCTCTAAGGTACAGCATGAACAACCACACGCTATTCTTAATGTGGCCATGTAGTATTATTCCTGCATCTGCTGCAGATGTATAGGAGTCTATGCCACTGGAAATACTGCTCAGTCCCCTTCTTTGTCTGCCCTTGTCAGCATAAAAATTCACAACTTTCTCACAATGAATGAGATTGGTCTAAGCTCGCTTGTTGTGCAGGCACACAGTGGAGAGGAGATAGCTGAGGGGGGATAGGATACAGGTCAACAACATACTGAGTGCAATAGAGCGGCAACGTTCCTCCAACATCTGGAGGGCACCGGAAGTGAAAATCAAATGAAGCCATAACCACATTTGTAAGTACAAGTCGTACTTAAGTTGGACATTTGTAACTCAGGGACTGCTTGTATAGATGTGCAGGGGAACATACTTATTTATTTTATTTATATAACTTTGATCCTTAATACTTGACATGGCACAAGAGAGTGATTTTCAGAAAAAGCTCCCCCTGGCTCAATGTACTGTGCTACAGACACAAAGGCTGTAGCTGAAAGTCACATATAGGTAGGGTTGCCAGATTTTCCTATCAAAAAATCCGGTCCCCCTAGACCAGGGTTCCCAAAGTCCCTTCTTGAGGGTCGCAATCCAGTCGGGTTTTCAGGATTTCCCCAATGAATATGCACTGAAAGCAGTGCATGCACATAGATCTCATGCATATTCATTGGGGAAATCCTGAAAACCCGACTGGATTGCGGCCCTCAAGGAGGGACTTTGAGACCCCTGCCCTAGACCCAAGCCCAGGCCTGCCCAGTTCTGCCTATCCAACCCTAATCCCACCCCCAGTCCCGCCCTCACCCCGCCTGCTCTTGTCCATCGCTCCCTACTTTTGTCCACAAATCGCATTGGGTGGGGAAGTAGTCCGCACATGCACGGATGTCGTGTGATGACGTCGAACGTGCCCTTGACATCCGCATCTGCGCGGACTTCCTCCCTGCCTGATGTGATATGAGGAGGCTTTTCAAAACCCAGACAAAGTGCTGGGTTTTGAAAAGCCATCCAGACCTCCGGACAAGTCCTCAAAAAGAGGACATGTCCGGGGAACTCCGGACTTCTGGTAACCCTACATATAGGCCAGGGGGAGCTGTTTCATTACTTTTTTTTGATGAATGCCCTTTTTCAAATTTAAGATGTTTCAGGAAAGGGTTGCTCAATGCAATCCGCTAACTGAGGTGAAGAATGAGCTAGAACTATCCTCCCCCCCCCCACATACACACACACTCCTCCAAGGCACCCAAAACAGAAGGGCCTCTTCAGAGTTTCAGTCAGGGAGCAGGGGGTTCCCTCACTTAGAACACTGGTGGCTGCCTCAAGAATAAAAGAAAGCAATCTATGCTTCAACAACTGAGCAGTACACAACAAAACATTGTCATAAAGCAATGCACAGTCATCCATTTTGAAACTTAAGAAATGCAAACCTTATTATGACCTTTTGGAAATCAATTTGGGACCAAATTAATTCACTTCAGGGGTATTGCGGATCCAAGTGAGCTGAAGGACAGCTGCCAAATATCTTCCTATTCAAGGCCATAGCATAGAGTTACCAGATTTTCCATCTGGAAAATCCAGACCCCTGGACCCGCCCCAT
Source organism: Geotrypetes seraphini (assembly GCF_902459505.1). Lineage (NCBI taxonomy): Eukaryota > Metazoa > Chordata > Amphibia > Gymnophiona > Dermophiidae > Geotrypetes > Geotrypetes seraphini. The sequence continues at coordinate 110,946,907 of NC_047085.1, forward strand.
CCCACCCCAGTTCTGTCCTGTCACACCCCCAACCCCGCCCCTGCCCCTCCCCCCCACTACCTTCTCTCATTGGGCAGGACTCCTGCACATGTGCAGATGCGACTCAATGAAGTGCCTGGTTTTGAAAAGCCGTCCGGACCTCTGGACATGTCCTCAAAAGGAAGACATGTCCAGGGAAATCCAGACGTCTGGTAACCCTACCATAATACTGCTGATCGGTGTGTGAATTACATCCACCACTGCTTTCAAACTTTTTTTCTTGGGCATATCCTAAGGGAGGTGGGTATTTCCAAATAAATTCTCATCATCTATTGAGAAATGCCTTGTCCTTCAAGCATGCAGCTCTTCCCATCATTCGCTTCCCCTTTTCTGTCATACACTTGGGTAGAGAAGGAAAAGGGATTGCGACTTGTATACTGCCTTTTTGTAGTTACACAGTCACACATATACATATAGTTTACATATACTGTATTCAAGTACTTATTTTCCTGGGGCAATGGAGCATTAAATAACTTGCCTAGGGTCACAAAAAGTGGGCAGAGAATAGCAGAAAAAAAAGCCAGAATGATGAGGGCCAACCCAGAGGTCTCCAGGAGCCGCCATTGGCCCCCAGGACTTGCCCTATCCATATACCAAGAGGGAAAACTGAACAAGTTGGATTATTATAGTATAGAGCCCTGCGTAGAAACTCCATGCTAATTGAACGACTGGCCTCAGTCATAAACTCAGAATGTAGATAGTCTCTCACCAAGCACAGAATAAGTAACCAAGAACTGGAAATAGAAACACAGCATATAGACAAAATTAAACGGAAACCCAAAGAAGCCAGACTGCATGCAGAGAAACAGAAAAAGAAGCACTTCATCCTGTACTGTGCAAAATATAGAAAGCCCGTGTAAATTCCCAAAATGGACATGTTCTGATCTCTAAACTGAAAATAAACTTCTTTTTTTTCTACCTCTTTTCTCTGGCCATTTTCTTTTCTTATCGTGCTGGTCCTCGTCTATGGTTTCTCTTTTTACCCTGTTTTATCTTAGCTCTCTTTTTTAGGGTCTCCAGTCCACTTGTCACATCTTCGCCCCCTTCCTGTCTTCTTTATTTCCTCCCACCTTAGATATTGATATTTTCCTATCAGCTTTCTTCCATTTAGGGCGCCTTTTACTAAGGTGCACTAGGGCTTTTAGCGCACGCAGCAGATTTGCACGCGCTAACCCCCGCGCCACGCGGCTAGAGCTCACGCCAGCTTAACGCTGGCGTAAGCATGTAGCTCGCGCTATTCCACGCGTTAAAGCCCTAACGCAGCTTAGTAAAAGGAGCCCTTAGTTTCTCTTCCTATTCACTCTTCCTTCTTACTATACAGTCCTTAGTAATTAGAAATAAATATAAACAATTAATTTAGAAGACTAGCCAGCAGAAGCTAGCAAATGCACACTACATGGTCCTGCAATACTATCATCAACATTACACTGGACTTTGGGCATATTTATATGTTTCACAGACAAAGGAGTATCTGTGATTTTTTTTAATTAAAACAGAAAGGCTACTATCATCAAATTTCTCTCTTCAAAACACATTTTTCACTACACATCATTCCCTTCCCATGTATTACTGTGGCTTTCAGTAGGGCTAACTCCCTATAGACTAGAAGCTATTTTTCTCTATTTTTTCTAATACTTCTGGCTCACAAATTAACCCTTGCTTTACCCATGAACAGTAGGCTTAAATTCACATTTACACCTCAATCCTCTCTTTGTACTCCATCAACCTACAGCTTTCCAGTCCTTACCCCACCTCTCTCTCTAGCCTCTTATTCCTCAGTCTTCCACTAGCTCTGCCTCTGTGTCCAAAATCTCTTCCCCAAATTCACATCTCCAATTCTTCTCTCGCTCCCCCCCCGCCCCCACATCCAGTTTCTGCTTCTCTCTCCATTGCACATCCAGTATTTCTTTCCTGTTTCCCTCTCCCTACCCTATGTCCAGCATCTTCTCTCTCTCTCTCTTCCCTCAGTATCCAATATCTCTCCTCCATGTACAGCATTTCTCCTCTGTCTATGCCCTGTGTCCATCATTTTGCCTCTGCCTCCTTAGCTTAGCATTCAGATCCTTGTACGACATAGCGCTGAGCTACTTGACGGTCAAGATTCCTCTGTATGTGCTGAGCAGGTCCATCCGCTCCCAGGATGAAATACGCCTCAAAACACCCCCCGGCTGTGCCCTACAACTGCAAACCGCCAAACGACGTTCTTACTCCCACTTCATACCGAGCCACTGGAATCGACTGCCCCCGCAGATCAGATCCTTTGAACTTTAGGAAAGCAATAAAAACATACCTCTTCACCTAACTCCCCTGCCCATAACCAAGGGATTACGAAAAATGTATATTGGTACTAGGTTCCAGTATGTGCTGCGTTAGTATAAAAACTTGAATTGTAAATTCTTCCATGGTAACTATGGAAATTTAACCTGTAAATTGCACACTATGAGGCTCATAACTGAAATGGAAATGCATCTTAAAACTCGCCCAAGTAAGCACTTGGACGACCTAAAAGACAAGTTGACCAAGTGCCGATAACTGAAACGTCTTTTTAGACATATACAGGGACATTTTAGTTACAGAAATGCCTCTAAATGCTGCTGTGCGCCCAGAGTTGAAAGGGGCATTTTTGGAGGAGTGGTGATGGCAGGATTTAGGCAGGACATGGGCTGACTTAGACTCAGTCGTACTGCAGAGATAATCGAAAGTTTTATACAAGGCTGCATGGACGGAACTTATACGTAGTGACTTAGGTGATCTAAAACCAGGTCTAAGTGCCCAGAAGGTATCCAAAGTGACCAGATAACCACTGCAGACACAAAGTACAGACCCCCCACGTACTCCCCCAGTGATCACTGACCCCCTCACACCGCCATAAAAATCAGAATAAAAATGTACATACTTGTCTCCAGAACATCAGCACCTGCTTTAGGAAAGCCTAGTAGAGCTGCACAGAGGTCTCTTAAGTAGCCTGGGGGGATGGGCTAGTGAACCATAGAGAGAAGGACCCAGGCCTATAAGCCACTCTAACCACTACATTCATGGTGGAAAATGTGAGCCCACCAAAAAAACTCAAAACCTTACTGTACTGCCATATAAATGCCACCTGCAGCCATAAGAGCTATTGGGGTTATAGACAGATGGGTATAGGGGGTTTTGAGTTCACTGCTGTCTGGGTGGCATCACATTGCTGGTCCCTTCCACGTCCAAAAGGTCTTGTTCTGGGCATTTGGGAATTGGATGAATATTTGGACGAGAATGTGGTATAAAGATAGACATAGTGGTGGTCTGGACGATTTTTGAAAAAAGTATACTTTGGACATATTTTTCGAGAATGGACATTTGTGCCCTGCCGATGTGGGGTAACTATCACCCTATGTCCAAATCGGATTTAGACTTATGTTTTCTGTTCAAAATATTTTTATTTATTTCATAGATATAAAATAGAAAAAAATTCTTATTGTGATATGATGTACTGAAGGGAGCTGTCATTTGGTTTTTCTTGTTAGGCTTCCTAGACTTATGTTTTGATTATGCCCCTCCACATATATTGGTATTAATCTCTAAGGTGTGTCCTGTTAGAATAATAACTTGTATTGAAAAGACTTATAATGTAGGATAACTACCATCTTTCCCCGAAAATAAGACATACGCAAAAAATAAGCCCTAGTCAGGATTTGCCAGCAGCGCTCCCCCACCCCCACCCCCCACCGTGCAGCCATCCTTCCCTCCCATCTGAACCGCTGACCGCAAGGGAGCCCTACATACCAGTACCTCCCTCCAAATCAGCATCGGGCCAGCAGCACTCTAAACAGGCTGCTTTGGCCTTGTCCACCAGTGAATTCCCTCTGCCGCGTCACTGATGATGTCATATAAACCAGGCATGCACCAAATAAATACCAGGAAAAAAAAACCTTCCCCTATAACCTTTCCCTTCTTCCCCTTGAATTCTCCACTCCGTCTTTTGTGCCTTTGTGCATACGGATTGTGAAAAATTGCAGGCGGACCTTAGGAAATTGGAAGACTGGGTGTCCAAATGGCAGATGAATTTTTTTGTTTGTTTGTTTTTTTATTATAATTTGAATAATATATTATCCAATAATACAAAGGAAAAAAAGAGAATCTCCAAACAAAGTACATAATACATCGTACATAAATCCTTTTTAAGCCCACTAAAAGGGGAGACAGGATACTATATTCAACAAAAAAGGTAGAAGAAAAGATAAAGGAAATAATTCTCAGTTCACCTTCATGAACCTTGTATCATTCCTTACTATAATAGGGATGCTTTCCTCCTCTATATCTTACCGATGAAACATACAAATAAGAAAATTATACTTATTTTTGCTCACAAGCAACTAAGAATTGTTGTAATTGAATGGGATCCCAAAAAAATATATTCAACATCATGTAACTTAACTCACGCATTTACAAGGAAATTTCAAATAAAAAGATGCCTCTAGAGCCAGAACTCTTAAGTTCTAACCTCAGAAACTCTTTCCTTCTGAATTGAGTAGTTCTAGACAGAGACATCAGGAAAAATCCTGACTAAATCACCACAAAACTTGGTTAGCCTGTTTTTAAAGTAAAGTTTCATGTTTAACATTTTATCTATCTCACTCATGCATGTTATTACCAGGGTGGACCGACTCTGAATCACATCTTGAGTATCTTCCAAAAATTCAGTTAAATTAATTTCTGTTGTGACCAGATGGTCCACCTCTTGGGCAGATTCTTTTTTTTTTTTGAGGAACATAATAATAATAATTTATTGGAAAATTCTCCACATTGGGCAACCCCAGTATTTCTTTAAAAAAAATTTTTAACAAAATATCAGGTGATAACAAGTGAGTTATAGGGAAATTGACCAAGTGGAGATTTCTCGCTCTATGCATATTTTCCATGGATTCTATTTTACTCTATATATCACAGTAGAATCTTTAACAGCAGAGACTGAGACAGCTTGCAATGTATTACATCGAGCTTCCGTTACATTTAGACGTTTGTCCAAGGCAGATGAAATTTAATGTGGACAAATGCAAAGTGATGCACATTGGGAAGAATAACCTGAATCACAGTTACCAGATGCTAAGGTCCACCTTGGGGGTTAGCGCCCAAGAAAAGGATCTGGGTATCATTGTAGACAATACAATGAAACCTTCCGCCCAATGTGTGGCGGCGGCCAAAAAAGCAAACAGGATGCTAGGAATTATTTAAAAAGGGATAATTAAGAAGACTAAGAATGTTATAATGCTCCTGTATCGCTCCATGGTGCAACCTCATCTGGAATATTGCATTCAATTCTGGTCTCCTTAGCTCAAGAAAAATATAGTGGCACTAGAAAAGGTTCAAAGAAGAGCAACCAAGATGATAAAGGGGATGGGAACTCCTCTTGTATGAGGAAAGAGTAAAACAGTTAGGGGTCTTCAGCTTGGAAAAGAGACGGCTGAGGAGAGATATGATTGAAGTATACAAAATCCTGAGCGGAATAGAATGGGTACAAGTGGATCGATTTTTCGCTCCATCAAAAATTACAAAGACTAGCGGGCACTCAATGAAGTTACACGGAAATACTTTTAAAACCAATAGGAGGACATTTTTTTTTCACTCAGAGAATAGTTAAGCTCTGAAACGTGTTGCCAGAGAATGTGGTAAGAGCAGATAGCGTAGCTGGTTTTAAGAAAGGTTTGGACAAGTTCCTGGAGGAAAAATCCATAGTCTGTTATTGAGAAAGACATGGGGGAAGCCACTGCTTGCCCTGTTTCGGTAGCATGGAATATAGCTACACCTTGGGTTTTGGCCAGGTACTGGTGAGTTGGATTAGCCACAGTGGGAATGGACTACTGAGCTTGATGGACCATTGGTCTGACCCAGTAAGGCTATTCTTATGTTCTTAACTACACAGAAGTATGCATTTGATTCCACTGAAAAAGATACTCAACATGTACTGCAAAAACACTTATCAGCACAGTTCCATTATACTTTCAAAGAACCCCAAACTTCCTGGACATAAAACAGTTAAATCTACAATTTATAAATACCTAACTATAGAAATTCACCATATAAAGAAGTTCAAATTAAGCTCACCTTTTTGGGTTGCTTTTAAACGTTAATCCCCTAATCATGGGCTTGTTGATTTTAAACTGTAGGGCCTGTTTAGTAAATGTTAGCACAGGTGTTGTTGTGTGTAACTATTAACATGAAATTATGCCAATGGCTACTGCACACTAAGGGCTCCTTTTACTAAGCTGCGCTAGCGGTTTTAGCGTGCACGTAGCGCGCGCTAGACACTAACACCAGCATTGAGCTGGCGTTAGTTCTTGATGCGTAGCGCGAGGTTAGCACACACGGCAATGCAGCATGCGCTAAAAACGCTAGCATACCTTAGTAAAAGGAGCCCTAAAATCAGCTAGCACAGTAGAAACCTGTGGAGGGGCATAATCAAATGGAACGTCTAAGTCCGTTTTCGTCTAGGTCGCAAGTCGTCCAAAGTAAAAATCAGCCAAGGACACATTTTCGAAAAATACGTCCAAATTTTTTTTTGTTTCGAAAATCGTCTAAGTATACGTCCTGCCCATCTGATCATCCAAGTCGCTAAATCGTCCATCTTTATACCACATTTTCATCCAACTTTTCATCCAAGTCAAAAATACCTAGAACAAGCCCTGTTGGGCATGGGGAGGGGTCTGCAAAGTGATGGACTGCACACCCAGACATGGCACCTAAATAGTGGGGTACCTTACAGGGCACTGCTGTGAACTTCACAAAAAGGGTGCCATGTCTTCTCCTCACTACAGCTCCCTTATAGGTCATGGTGAGTCCCCCCCCCCAACCACCTCCAGGATCCCTTAGACCCACTTATCTACCACCACAATAGCCCTTTTGGCTGCAGGAGCCACTTATATGCCAGTACAAAAGGGTTTTGGGGGTGTATAGGGGAGTGCACATGTTTAAGTATCAATGCAGTGATTACAGGGGCTTATGGGCATGGATCCTCCTCTCCATGGGTCCCTAAGCCACCCCCAAGATGGCTTAAGCTGCTTCTGTGCTGGACGACTAAGCTTTCCTATGCCAGGCTGCCAGGTGATGATGGTCTGGAGGCTGAATTTTAAAGGTGTGATTACGATTTTTATGGAGTTGGGGGGATGGTGATCACTGGGGTAGTGAATGGGGGTCTACATTATGTGTTTGCAGTGCTTATCTGGTGACTTTAGGTGGGTTTTTATGACTTAGACCATGTTTTAAATGGTCTAAGTTACAACGTCCAAGTTCTGTTGATCCTGTGCTGTATAATTTTTGGTTATATATGCAGTACGACTAAGTCTAAGCCGGCCCACGTCCCACCCAACTCCCATCCTCGACACTCCTCCTGAAATGCCCCGTTTAGCTATGGTCATTCAGCGGCACTATGAAGGCCTAGGTCGTTTAGAAATACATTCAAAACCCGTTTTTATTATTGGCACTTGGACGTATTTTGACAATGTTCGTCCAAATGCCGACTTAGGCTGGTTTTTGGACGTTTTTCTCTTTCGATTAGTGTTTTATTGAGATATCTTTTAAATTGGCATCCTTTAAAAGTTGGAAATGAGAACAAAGTTGTTCTGAGTGAAAAATGAATTTTGTCTAAAAGAACAAAATGTTTCATAAGATAAATAGGTGCAATACCAAATAGTGTTTTATAGCATAAACAACCAAATTTGAATATTATTCTGGCTTCAACCGGTAACTAATGTTATTTCTTATAATACGGTGTAATATGTTCAAATTTCTTCAAACCAGATGGCAATGTGGTATCAGACTCTTGCAGCAGCTATGTCTACAATTTTGCTAAGAACCTGTTTATTAGGCTTCAGCCATGTGTGAAACAAATTTCCTCATGCTTTCATCTAATTTTCTTGCCCTATTCCTATGGAATAACTTCCCTGCTGATCTGCAAAATAGCTCCGCTCTGTCCCTCAAGTTCTCTTTTGCATCGTACTTGCCTAATCCGCCCACCAGCACTTGCTTTGCAGCATGTCATCTTGCCAAAATGTAAGGCAACTTAGCTAGGCAAGTGTACGCCATTTTCTTTTGTTCCTCAATCTTCCTTCCCCAACAATCTTTCCCTCTCTTCCATCCCTTCTTACTCCACTAGACTCTTCCTTCTCATTGTCCCCACTAGCACCGCTACCACTGGGCCAGGCTAGACCAGCCAGCAATAGGAAGACAGCAAAAGGGGATTCTGGAGTAGACAACTTAGAGGGAAATTGTAAAATTAGGTGTCCCCAATTAGCTGCTGAAGGGCACGTGATAGGAGCCTATTCTAGAACAGAACCTAAATGTCAAATCTTTTTTTTATTTATTATCTCTGGAAAAGAAAGTGACGTAATTGCAGGTAAACAACAAAAATTTTCAATGATTTACTCATGAAACAAAAGATATCCACAAAATGTGTATTCTAACTGAGGAATAAATTAGGACACCTGCAGAGATAATCGAATGTTTCACGAGACTTCCTGGATGAAACTTATATCCCCAGTGATCACTGACCCCCTCACACTGCCACAAATATCAGAATAAAAAAAAAATACATACCTGTCTCTGGAACATCAGCATGTGGTATAGGAAAGCCTAGTAGAGCTGCATACAAGTTCTAACCACTACATTCATGATGGAAAATATGAGTCCACCAAAACCTCCCAAACCCTACTCTACTTCCATATAGGTGCCACCTTCAGCCATAAGGACTATTGGGGTTTTAAACAGAAGGGTATAGTGTGTTTTGGGGGGCTCACCATAAGCTATAAGGGAGTTCTGGTGAGATGTCTATGTGGCACCCTTTTTGTGAAGTTCACAGCAATGCCCTGTAAGATGCCCCACTGCTCTGTTGACATGTCTGGATAACCAGTCCATCACAACGCCGGCTCCTCTTATGTCCAGATGGTCTTGTTCTGGGTGTTTGGAACTTAGACAAATTTTTGGTCAAAAATGTGGTATAAAGATAGATGTACTGGCGGTCTTGACGATCAATGGCCTGGACATCCAGATAGAAGATGATTTTTGAAAAAAAAATATTTTAGACATATTTTTGGAAAATGGACATTTTCCTCCCTGCCAACTAAGGGCGTCTAGCGCCATACGCCCGATTTGGACTTAGACGTATCTTTTGATTATGCCCCTCCACGTAACCTTGAGCTTTGCTTCAGGTACTTTAGATTTCAAGCTCGCTTGAGCAGGGAAATAGTTTGTGTACCTGAAGGTAACTTACCTCAAGCTCAGGTTGGTAAATCTTTTCACCTCCCCCCTCCCCCGGCTTTGGGAAAGTAAATTATTGTGCTGTTTTGGAAAGATAGAGGAAAGGGCTAATACTGAAAACTGAAATAAACGGCCAGCAAAGGAGAGCAAAAGATACAAGCTGTAATCTGATACATCAGTGAGGAACTACAGTAAGTAATTGTTGTATCCAGTAGGGGCAAAAAATACAATTTGCTAATGTCCACTGCTGGGAGAAGAATATACCACTATTGTTTACAATGTGGAGGGGCATTTTTGAAAAGGACATCCAAGTCTGACTTGGATGTTTCCTGCTAAATATCCAAAGATGTAAGCACAGAAACATCCATTTTCGAATGGGACGTCCAAATTTTTTTTTCTACATTTTGGCTGCCAAATACCTAGACCAGGGGTGTCAAAGTCCCTCCTCGAGGGCCGCAATCCAGTCAGGTTTTTAGGATTTCCCCAATGAATATGCATGAGATCTATTTGCATGCACTGTTTTCATTGTATGCTAATAGATCTCATGCACATTCTTTGGGGGAAATCCTGAAAACCCGACTGGATTTCGGCCCTCGAGGAGGGACTCTGTCACCCCTGGTCTAGACTGTAAGGATGTCTAAAATCATAGTTCCACCCCGATGGCAAAAGGGGCTAGCAAACAAGACACTGAGGACAAGTAACCTGGAAGAGCATGGCCAAGCGTCAGAATACCTTGGGTGATAGGAGGCAACCAGAAGTGGCCAGAAGGACCTTAGTCACCAGAAGTGGACAGGGAGATCCAAGTGACCAGTGGTGACTGGAAGTGATCAGAAGGACCTGAGTGGCCAGTAGTAGCTAGAAGGACCCAAGTGACTGGTGGTGACCAGAATTGATCAGGACTAAGAACAAGTGCTCAGAGTGAGAAAAGTGAAGTGGGAGTACAGGGTTGTAAGAGACCAATTTCAACAAACACATAAATGGTTTGGGTTGTTACACAGAAAGTCAGTTTATCAAGAATCTCAAAAACATACACAGGATGGAGGCTTGCTAATTTGTGGGACTTTACCAGGTACTTGTGACATGAACTAGCAACTGATAGAAACAGGATACTGGGTTAAACATATCCTTGATCTGGCCCTGCGCTGTCACCACAGAAAGGAAGTATATCAAAATTATCCATGAGTCCCTGCCACAAACAATGGGTGCTTTACAGAGCTTGTCAACTTGTACCTAAGGTATTATGAATACCTATAATCAATTCTGTGGTGCTATGCTCCAATACAGAGATCTTTGCTATGAATTAGAACTCTGCTGAGTCACACTTGTTCTAATTAGATATTTACATGTCTAAACGTGCCCAGATTCTTGTTAAGTACCCAGCTGATGCAAGATTATCAAATATGTAAAGTTTTTGGTCATAAGAACCATCAAGACTGTTCAGAAAGCATTCAGGAGGACATCAAAAGGTTGACCTCTAGTCTCTTTGGAGCCCAGCGTTCCATGAAAAGCAACAAGAGTAACATTGAAAGACATTGTTGTGGTTTTGCAAACCATAACATACAGGACACAACCAGTCATCTAGGATGGAGCTATCAACACATCAGCAACAGTGCTATCAGAATGGTATAAAAGGCATCAACTCAGCCCATCAACAACATCCAACCTGATTTCATCCTATCTGTCAGGGCAATAACAACTCGCAGATCTTTGTTGGAACATTATATATTGTCACAGCCAAGCTGTTCCCCAAGGGCAGACTTATTTTATCACAAAGACCATAAGTCAAGCTTTGTAATTGCTTTCCCTTGGGTAACAATCAGGTGGCCTAATTGAGTGCCATACGGAACTGTGTGTTTGTCTTAACTAAGACCCGATTACTTCCATATGGCATTTTAAAGAACTGATATTTACTTTCATTCTGTGGCATTCTAAATGTTTCACGTTACTCTTTGTTTCTGTCTTTATTCGTTTGTTTGTCCATTACTCTTGTAAATAGTTCTTTGTTCATGTCAATATATTTGTCTGTGTTTTTTTATTTATATCCTGTACAATCTAAGTATTCTCAGCAACTTCCTATGGGCAGAATGCAGCAGAAGAAAGACCCCCCACCATCCAGAGAGAGGCAGCTTTCAGCCCTCTCTGCTGCGGCCCACTGCAGTCTTGGGAGGACTGGTGGGTCGGAGAATGAGAAGCTGCAGCAACACCAGACCTGACATAGGGTAAGAGAGGAAAGGAGGCAGCTCTGGATATTTTGCCAGGATCACTCATAGTGGTGTAGTGAGGAAGGTTGCCGCCCAGGGTGGTGGCACCTGGCCGAACCGTGCGTCACCCCTACTCGTCGCCGCTGCTTGGACGTTCTTCCCCACTCTTCTCTGCTGCTTGGGCACCCACAACTCTTCCCCACCCCTGCGTACCTCTTGAAATATTCACCAGTGCGAACAGCAAGTATAAGATGCTGCTCAAGCAGGCGAACATTTAGAAAGGTATGCGGGGAGTTAGAGAGGTGCCAGCGTCGGTGCACTCCTGCTAAGACGGCACCCTAGGTGGTCCACCCCTCCTTACTCTGCTACTGATCACTCATTGATAACTATTGTCCTCCTACACATGTAAACAATGATTTTAGAAACCAATATGTACACCTGTGAACCTGCAGCATGCACATAGCTTTGAAGGGCCATGGTGTAAGGTGTGGTTTGGACAGGACCAAAAAGTATTCATGTACCGTGTTTCCACGAAAATAAGACCTATCCCGAAAATAAGCCCTAGCATGATTTTTTAAAGATGCTCCTAATATAAGCCCTATCCCCAAAATAAGCCCTGGTTATGATAATGTGGACTTGATAAATATCTTAATGTTTAGTATATATTTTACTTTGAAAAGTGTGTAATTACCTGTAAATTGTTATATTTCTGTAACAAATGAATAAATTTATAAATTAAAAAAAATACATAAATAAGCCCTGGTTAAGACTGACCCCCTAAGCCCCTCCCCCAATCTACCCCACCCCCAAAATGTCCCTGACACTCCCTGACTCCATCCCTGACACTAGTGCTGCCCGATTCGCTGAAAATTTTTGATTTGTTTATTCAGCAACCGCCGCCCCAGTGAGACCTGACATACCTCCACTCCGAGGCTTTCTTTTTTTTTAAAATTCTTTATTCATTTTCAAATTTACAATAAGTGTAACAATATATCCAAACAAATTAACAATAAATATAACACTTAATAATCATCAATGGTACAAATAATATGCTCTTATCTCCCACCCTTTCTTATCATATAATCAATACCTCATACAATATGTAACAATAAATTTACCCTCCCCTCCCCCCCTCACAATCAAACTTGTAAATTTAAGGGAAAAAAAATAAAGCAGCAGTGGCATCAGCGCTCTGAACAGGCTGCTTCATGGCCTTCCCTGCCGGGGCCTTCCCTCTGCCACCTCCCTGATGTCATCGTCAGTGACGCAGCAAAGGCAAGGCCCTGACGGGAAAGGCCGTGAAACAGCCTGTTCAGGGTGCTGCTGCTGTTTTTGGATGCCTCGGAAGTACGGAATGTCAGCCTCACTGTGAGAGGGTCGGTGGGGGTTTATGCTGCACAGGGGGATGGGTGAGAGGGGAGGAAAGATGCTGCACATGGGGTGGTGGAGAAAGGAAAGAGGAAGAATTGGGGTGGAGGAGAGGAAGGGAGAGATGATTGTTGTACATGAAAAAAAATAAGACATCCCCCCAAAATAGAGATAGAGCTTTTAAACTGAGATGTGGGGGAAAGCCGACAGTCACCCAGAAGCGGATGATTCGGTGTGAGGTATCCTTGGAGAATACTATTGAAACAGGATATTTAGGGAGTTCTGGTAGAGAGGTTCCAGTAATGGTGAAAGAAAGCCAGGAGGGTTTAAGAGGAAGGCAGAGTAAAAGACTCAAATTTTCCCTGTCTTCTCAGCACTATAGTGTAATAACACCAAGCACTGTCGAAACTAAGCAGAAAAACTTATCTGTGATCTAATCCAGCTATACCGCTGCTGCTTGTTTCACACACACCATTACCCTGACAGGGAATCCCCGTTTCGCCGGTCAAGGCTGCATCAGGGGATAAATGACCATACTCCAATTACAGCGCTCTCACACGCTGCAACAAACTTGGGTTAATCCACACCCGGTTTCAGGAAAAATGGTGCTGGTACACACAAACGCTCAGGCAGAGCCTCAAATCGAGGCAAAAAGACTCCTCCCTCATGAAGGGATTCGCCAATCAACTCTCAAAAAAAGGACGACCTAAGAATATTGTTAGTTCTTCAGGGAAGCTCATCTTCCACAACAAAAAACACTCCCACTTATAGCGATATAGTCAATCACAACTCAAGTAGGAGGGATACAACATAGTGGAAAATGTAAAAGCCCAACCCCCAAAAAACAGCTCTTTGAGAGTGCTTTCAACTCCTAACTCCTTTCATCTTGGGTTGTGCATCCCCAACCCTATATGTCAGGTCTGTCGGTCGAAGTTAGATTGCAAGCTCTTCCGAACAGGGACTGTCCATAAATGTCATACGCCTTTCAGCACTATATAAGTGATAAGTAGTAGTATGGTATTTATCTGCCTTCATATTTCTATGTTTCTAAGATTTGTCTTTGTACTGGAGCTCAGTAAATGAGGATCTCTATGTGTATAAGTAACCTGCCAGCATAATACCTTGCAAAACTATAGTGTTAAGCAGCCTCCCCAGACCACATGTGTTATCAGTGCTATTACATCTGGCTCCCGATGATAATGATTACACCCTTTCTGTGGCCAAAGCTACTAAAGATCATACATAAGACAGAGCACAACATAAGTAGGAGCAACCACAGGATGTGCATCACCAAGCTCGATTTTAAAATTACATGGCTTTAGCAAGCTACCTTGCAATTGGGTTGTTATTTTTAGGAAAGCACAAACTGAATACAGCAAAGTTAGTCCTGTATGAGTATGTGTGCTTCTCGTTGGCAAGATGATTGCAAAAAAATGTTTAGATGAAACAAAGCCACAGGCCAATATTATTTTATGAAAGCATGCAAGAAGAGGCAGGATTCCCATGAATTCCTACGATGAATGAAATATTATCATGTTATCATAGTTCTGTATCCTACTCAATCAACATTCTGAAGAACAGGCTTGGTGTTAGATGTGGTAGAAATGATTCCTTTAACTAAAATGGGAGATGTGGATTGTTTGGGGGGTGGGGGGTTGGTGAAACAGAGCATTAAAATTAAAAATAGTTCCCTGAGAGCCCATAACAGTCAGCAAATCCAAAGGTGCTGACCATAGTGAGTAGAATCTGACCCAGAAACTTAATGTCAAGTGTAATCCAGGTGCTAGCATTGAACATTCGGGTCTTCTCTGGCCAATATGCAGATCAGATAACTGGCTGGATACATATATTCTAGGCAACAATTTTATCGAATAGCTTTCTTAAGATAGTAGCAGTATTACTCATCACACAAAAATATCTTAAGATAACTACTTACAGACCTTGGCGTTACTGCTATGTGTATTTAGTTTTAAAGCACCAAGATCTTCATCGGTCTCAACTTATTCAAAATCTTCAAAAATGTTTTAAATTTACTTTCATCTTAAAGCATTTCACTTTAACCACTTTAACTATAGATAGTTTAAGTACTTGTCTTATTTGTAGCGTGGCTAGGGGATCTTCTCCGACATAGAATTATGTTTCGCCAAAGGCAGTTTCTAATTCTACTCGTTCTACCCACATATAAAAAGTCACATGGACATTTTATTATGTACATTGCATGATTACTTGTACATGATGTATCCGAGGTAGAATAATAAACATTCTTAGCCAGGTATTATCTTTATATTTGGGAGACAGGTTAAGGAAGAACTAAGAGCAGGGCAAAAAATTCTGTATAGTGATGATATTCAGCTGGTACAAATCATACATGTGAAGGGGTTTTTTTCTTTCGAAAATCGTCTAACTATACGTCCTGCCGATCTGATTGTCCAAGTCGCTAAAACGTCCATCTTTATACCACATTTTCGTCTAACTTTTTGTCCAAGTCTAAAACACCTAGAACAAACCCTGCTGGACGTGGGAGGGGTCTGCAAAGTGATAGACTGAACACCCAGACATGGAGTACTTTACAGGGCACTGCTGTGAACTTCACAAAAAGGGTGCCATGTCTTCTCCTTACTATAGCTCCCTTATAGGTCATGGTGAGCCCCCTAAACCACCTCCAGAATCCCATAGACCCACTTATCTACCACCCTAATAGCCCTTATGGCTGCAGGAGCCACTTATATGCCAGTCCAAAAGGGTTTTGGGGGTGTACAGGGGAGTGCACATGTTTAAGTATCCTCTCCATGGGTCCCTAACCCACCCTCAAGATAGCTTAAGCCTACTCTGTGCTGGACGACTAGGCTTTTCTATGCCAGGCGGCCAGTTGATGATGGTCTGGAGGCTGAATTTTAAAGGTGTGATTAATATTTTTATGGGGGTAGGTGTGGTCGGTGATCACTGGGGTAGTGTGTGGGGGTCTGTTTTATGTGTTTGCAGTGCTTATCTGGTGACTTTAGGTGGGTTTTTGTAACTTAGACCATGTTTTACATGGTCTAAGTCACAACGTCCAAGTTCCGTCGATCGTGGGCTATATATCTTTCGCTTATACATGTTGTACGACTAAGTCTAAGTCAGCCCACGTCCCGCCCAACTCCCGCCCTCGACATTCCTCCCGAAATGCCCCGTTTAGCTTTGGTCGTTCAGCAGCACTATGTAGGCCTAAGTCGTTTAGAAATATGTCCAAAACCCGTTTTTATTATTGGCACTTGGACGTATTTGGGAAATGTTCGTCCAAGTGCCGACTTAGGCCGGTTTTTGGATGTTTTTCTCTTTCGATTATGAGTCCCTTAGTTAAGGCCTGCTAAATAGCCATCCTAAACTAAACAGATGGGCTTTGATTTTATAAACAGCACCTAACGTCCAGGTGCCGATAAGCGCAACTGTCAATCATCTGCTAGGCACTGTTTCTAGAATCAGATCTGGCCTAAATGAATGCATTTAAGTCCTATCACGTCCAAAATCTGCCCAGAATCCGGCTCTAACCACACCTACTTTCTGGTAGGCGCCTCAGTCGACGCCTACCTCGTTAGGCGGTACACCGTCAAAATCACACCAGAATTTGGTGCGCTGACAATCCTGCAGTGACATTTGAGCGGAGGACATATGCATGCCACCGCTTCCACTTTCCATTAAGTGCTGTGAGGGGATGTGTAGGGGAACCCCCCAAGTACACTGAAAACTCCCATTTTTCTTTTTGTTTTCGCTATTGGGAAGTTTTCAGTGTAGGGGGTTCCCCCCCCCAACGGGAGCACAAGGACTTATAAATGTAGTGGGGGCTTCCCCCCTCACAGTGCTAACAGAAAGCCTTAAAAGCAGCAGAAGCGGCAGTGCACATATGTCCTGCGTGCAAATGTCTGTGTGGGATTGTTAGAAACATAGAAACATAGAAAAAAGCGGCAGAAAAGGGCTATAGCCCACCAAGTCTGCCCATTCCAAGTATCCCCCCCCTGAATTTACTCCCTTAAGGATCCCACAAGAGTATCCCATTTTTTCTTAAAATCCGTCACGCTGCTGGCCTTTATCACCTGGAGTGGGAGTCTGTTCCAATGATCTACCACTCTTTCGGTGAAGAAGTACTTCCTGGAGTCGCCATGAAACTTCCCTCCCCTGATTTTCAACGGATGCCCTCTGGTGGTCGAGGGTCCCATGAGCCAGAAGATATCATCTTCCGACTCGGCTGTGTCTGTGCATGGCCGTTTGGAGGAGGATGGGCAGGGGAGGACTTCAATGGCTGGGAGGGTGTAGATGGGCTGGAGTAAGTCTTAACAGAGATTTCGGCAGTTGGAACCCAAGCACAGTACCGGGTAAAGCTTTGGATTCTCGCCCAGAAATAGCTAAGAAGAAAAAAAAATAATAATAATAATTTAAATTGAATCAGGTTGGACAGACTTGATGGACCATTCGGGTCTTTATCTGCCGTCATCTACTATGTTACTATGTTACTATGTTACTATGTGATGTATTTATACGTTTCAATCATATCTCCCCATTCTCTTCTTTCCTCGAGTGAGTACAGTCGCAATTTCTTTAGTCTTTCTTCATACGTGAGATCCTTGAGCCCCATGACCATCCTGGTGGCCGTTCGCTGAACCGACTCGATCCTCAGCACGAACTTTCGGTAGTGTGGTATCCAAAACTGAACACAGTACTCCAAGTGTGGCCTCACCATGGCTCTGTACAACGGCATCATAACTTCAGGTCTCCTGCTGATGAAACTTCTGCAGATACACCCCAATATTTGTCTTGCCCTGGAGGAAGCCTTCTCCACTTGGTTGGCAACTTTCATGTCCTCGCTAATGATCACTCCTAGATCACATTCCTCCGTGGTCCTAACCAAGGTCTCACCATTTAGTACATAAGTTCTACGCGGGTTTCTCTTGCCCAAGTGCATTATCTTGCATTTTTTAGCATTGAAGGCTAGCTGCCAAGTATTTGACCATTGTTCCAGCAGCAGTAGGTCGTGTGTCATATTATCAGGTAAATAAGCATCTGCCTACTATGTTGCAAAGTTTGGTGTCGTCGGCGAACAGTGATACCCTTCCTCTAAGTCCTTGCGTCATATCTCTTATGAATAAGTTGAATAGAATAGGGCCCAGGACCGATCCCTGTGGTACTCCACTGATCACGTCCGACGCTTCGGATGGGGTACCGTTCACCACCACCTTCTGAAGTCTGCCGCTCAGCCAATCCCCAATCCATGTAGTTAGAATGTCTCCTAATCCTATCAATTTTAGCTTGTTCAGTAATCTTCGATGAGGGACGCTATCAAATGCTTTGCTGAAGTCCAAATATACCACGTCCAGTGACTCTCCCGCGTCCAGTTGTCTAGTAATCCAGTCAAAAAAGATAATCAGATTAGATTGGCATGATCTACCTTGGGTGAACCCGTGTTGGTGTGGATCACGTAGTTTTTCTTCATCTAGGATTGTGTCAATATGCTGTTTGATCAGCGTTTCTATGAGTTTACACACTATAGACGTGAGACTCACTGGTCTGTAGTTTGCTGCCTCTGTCCTGCAGCCCTTTTTGTGGAGTGGGATTACATTGGCGGTTTTCCAGTCCAAGGGGACCCTTCCTGTGCTTAGGGAAAGATTGAAAAGAACAGATAATGGTTCTGCCAGGATTTCTCTTAACTCCCTGAGCATTCTGGGGTGTAGGTTATCCGGTCCCATGGCTTTGTTTACTTTGAGTCTTGATAGTTCGTTGTAGACACTATTGGGCGTAAATTCGAAATCTTGAAATGGGTCTTTCTGGTTATCTCCTGTCTGAAGCTGAGGACCAGCTCCCGGTGCTTCGCGGGTGAATACTGAACAGAAGTATTGGTTTAGTAATTCTGCCTTCTCAGAGTCTGATTCTGCAAATTTACCGTCCGATTGCTTCAAGCGTACTATCCCATCTTTGTTTCTTTTCCTGTCACTGATATAGCTGAAGAAAGATTTATCCCCTTTCTTAATTTTCCGTGCTAGCTCTTCCTCCATTCGGAGTTTGGCCTCTCTGACTGCTGTTTTGACAGCTTTGGATCTGTCTAGATAGTCCTCTTTTGCCCCCTCTCTGCCTAAATGTTTGTAGGTGATAAATGCGTCTTTTTTCTGTTTAACTAGTTCTGAAATTTCTTTACTGAACCATTGGGGTCTTTTGTTTCTCCTACGTTTACTTACTGTCTTTATGTATCGGTCTGTTGCTTCATGTAGTATGGACTTCAGAGACGACCACATATCCTCCACGTTGTCAGTTTGTGCTTGTTTATGTAGTTCCTGATGGACAAAATCTCCCATTCGGTTGAAGTCTGTGCCTCTAAAGTTGAGAACCCTTGTTGCTGTGTTTGTTTTTGGGAATCCTTTTTTGAGGTTGAGCCATACCATATTATGGTCACTGGAGGCCAGTGTGTCTCCTACTGAGACTTCAGTGACACTATCTCCGTTGGTGAGGACCAAGTCTAGTAACGCCTGGTCCCTGGTGGGTTCCAATACAATTGCTTGAGACGTGTACCCTTTATGGAGTTTAATATTCTTTTGCTGCTACCCGTAGTCGCGGAGAGTGTGTTCCAATCTGCATCTGGCATGTTGAAGTCTCCTAGCATTACTGAGTCCCCGCGCAGTGTGATATTCTCTATGTCCTCGATTAATTCCATGTCTTTGTCCTCCTGTTGCCTGGGAGGTCTATATATCACACCAAGGTATAGGCATTTTTCATTCCCTCTGGCCAGATTCATCCAGAGGGATTCCCCAGTGTATCTAACATCTGTGATTCTGGTGGTTTTGATGCTTTCCTTAGTGTATAGCGCTACTCCTCCTCCCAATTTACCCACTCGGTCGCAACGAAGTAGGTTGTACCCTGGTATAACCATATCCCACCCATGTGATTCCGTGAACCAGGTTTCGGATATCGCTATCACATCAAGATCGGCGTTTGTTATCTCTGTCTCTAATTCTAGAATCTTATTGCCCAAGCTGTGTGCATTAATATACATAGCCCTCCATATCTGTGAAGAGTTTACCTTATTAGTTAGTGTGGCTCCTGAAAACTCAGTGATATTTCTCCCTGACTTATTGTGGGTATCATTGGTACTTACCTTAGACTTGGTAGTGTGAGTGCGACTTGCCTCCTCAGGGTGGTTTCTTACTGCTCTGGGATATAAGTATGTACCCTCCCCCAACTTACCTAGTTTAAAGCCCTATGGAGTAGGCGGGCCAGTCGATGTCCAAATACGTTTCTACCTTTTTTGGTTAGGTGGAGTCCGTCTGGTCCTTGTAGTCCCTGGAGCGTCTCGCCGTGGTTTAGGAATCCAAAGTTCATTTCTATGCACCATTCTCGAAGCCATT
The DNA here is from genome assembly GCF_902459505.1 of Geotrypetes seraphini. NCBI lineage: Eukaryota > Metazoa > Chordata > Amphibia > Gymnophiona > Dermophiidae > Geotrypetes > Geotrypetes seraphini. The sequence continues at coordinate 110,967,110 of NC_047085.1, forward strand.
CGTTAGTCCGTCGAATACGCTCTTCTCTAGCTCTGCCTTTGTTTCTTACTGGAAGAATTGACGAAAAGACCACCTGGGCTCCTATCTGCTTCAACTTCTTTCCCAGCGCTCCAAAATCTCTGGGGATGTTCTCTGTGGTATTCCTAGCAGTGTCGTTTGTGCCTACATGAATGAGAAACATGGGAAAATGATTATTAGGTTTTAGAATTTTGTCTAGGTTAGTGGTAACATCCTGGATCCTGGCTCCAGGGAGACAGCAGACCTCTCTTGACTGCAAATTAGGCCTGCAAATCGGTCCCTCGGTGCCCCTTAGCATGGAGTCACCAATGACTACCACTCTTCGTTCCTTCCGAGGGGGCTGGTCTACATGCTCTGGATTTGACGTTGTCAGCTGGGTATCTTTGTGAGTCTCTTCTGCAATTTCCTCGGTGGTTCCATCCTGTAAGATCTTATATCTATTTCTTAGAGTTAGCTGTGGTATTGATGAACGGCTATCCTGTTGAAGAGAAAAAGAAGAAGAAGAAGAGAGTGAGAATGAGGTGGGTTTGTTTCGCTTGCCCGTAGAGGAGGTTACTAATTGCCAGGGGCCAGCATCTCCAATCATCTCCTGTACTCCAATCGTTGTGTTTAGTGCTGTAGGTTTGGGCGTGTCGAGAATGGACCTGTCGTGGGTTCTCTCTGTGATGTGTGACAGTTCCAGGATGGCGTCGTCGATGAAGGCCTCGTCATCCCTTATGCTCCTCAGGCGCGCTACCTCCTCCCTGAGGCTCAGTAGTTCCTGCAAGATATCCTCGCCTAGGTTTCCCAGCTCCTCTGTCTGCGTAGAGACTGTAGTGCCCTTTGAGAGGGGGGGGGGGGAAGGTCTCGGTCTGCACTGAGACCTCTGCCCTCTGAACCATGTTGCCCTCTGCCTTCTGTGTACAGACCTCGACCGTCCCCTGGGTCCCTCCGGATGCTGGAGTGTCGATCTTGATGGTAGCTTTGGTACTCCGTGTCCTCCCTGCCATTTCCAAGTTAGAGGAATTTAGTTCTGTAAAGAGAAAGATGAAGATAGAGATATTTAGTTCTGTAATGAGAAAGATGAAGATAGAGATATTAAAGATATCAGAAAGTTCAATTTTTATTTTTTTATATATATATATATATATATATATATATATATGGGGTCTGAGAGTGTAAGAAAGTGTATGGGCGTGAGAAGAAAGGATTGACTATCTGGCTGAGAGTGTAAGAAAGTGTATGGGTGCGAGAAGAAAGGAGGAAGAGTTGGCATGCCAAAGTCTGGCGCTCTTTTGACGGGTCACCCATTAGGCACTTACTAGATCACATGTGTCAAACACAAGGCACGCGGGCTGAATCTGGCCTGCCTGGCCTTTTTATGTGGCCCGCAGCAATGTTCTCGAACTGCCCCTTTTCACAGCCTAGCATGTCCTCCCTCCTGCGTCAGTCCGATGTTGCCGTCATGCCGAAAAGTCTGCTGGCTTTGGCAGTGTTGTCTGTGGCTCTCTCTCCTGCCTTCCATCCGCTGCGGTCCACCTGGGCAGAAACAGGAAGTTGCGTGTCATTGGAGACAGACGTGGCAGGTGAAAAGCAGGAGGGGGAGCCACATACACCACTGCTGAATTGCTGAGGCCTGCAGACTCCTCAGCGTGGCGGTGACATCGGACTGGCGCTGGAGGGAAAGCCACCGGACTGTGAGGAGAGAGGGACTGGCGCTGGAGGGAAAGGCATGCTGGGCTGTGAAGAAAGCGAGATGAAGGAAGAGAGGTTGGACCTGGGGTAGTTTGGAGAAAGAGGGAAAAAGATACTTGAAGGGAGAACCGTTGGGACGATAAAGGGAGAAATGGTGGACCTGGGGGGAAGGAGGGAGGCAGGGTGGCAGACAGGGGAGAGATGGGATGGGAGGCAGTTGGGAAGAAAAAGGGAGAGAAGTTGGATCTGGAGATGGAAAATTGGTAGGTAGCTGAAAATTTAAAAAGGAGAAGGATGAGAAAGAGGGTGAGATTTGAGTGGACAGAGGCAAAAAAGGAGAAAAATTGAAAGGGAATAATCAATATACAGTATTAGAGACAGGGACTGGAGCAAGAGAGGAGGAGAAAAAAATGGACAGCAGACACTGGAAAGAGAATTAGAAAATAGACAAAATCAGAAAGAGAAACTGGGACTAAAAGCAAAATGACCAAACAACAAAAGGTAGAAAAAATAATTTTATTTTCTATTTTGTGATTACTATATGTCAGATTTGAAATGTTAGACAGAGCTGGTGTTAGACAGCAAGCATGAACTAGGACCTAAAAGAGAAGAAAAGTCTTTTTTATTTATTTTGTAGCCGGCTTGGGGTTGGAGAGGTTGTATTCTTATACTTCTACTAAGACTAACCCCCTCCTTTGCTGGTGCGCAGCGTGGGTTTTGGCGGTGGCGGTGATTGATCCGATGCTCACATAAGTCTTGTGAGTGTCGGAGCTGGCGCTGGGGCCCATGCTGTGGCGTCGGCAAATGGGGTATCTTAATAAAAAATCTGGACTTAGCCTGTGTGTTAGATTGCGGCCCCTTATGTGATTTGAGTTTGACACCCCTGGACTAGACAATTTTTTGAATTGTTTTTTTTTTTTTATGGCACTATCAATTAATGGCACTGATTAAACTAAATTGATTAAGTTAGGTGCTGATCTGGGCACCTAACTTTAGGCATCTTTTAAAAAATCAGGGCCATAGTGCTGGTTTAGTCAATGCACTATTCAATATTCAGCACCAGTTCATATACAGTATATGGATTGTGATGCAGAATACTGTATATAGATTAAGTTAAAACACCAGTGTTTACCTTAAGCCGGTGACTGTGCTGGCTGAAAATATATCCCTATCTGTATGACTTATACTGCAAGATTGGCCCAAAGATGGGGGGTGAGAAAGCAAAATTGGCTCAGCACACCACAACCCCTTGAGCTGACTCTGTTCCAGGTACTCATCACCCATCATCCTATATAAAATTACCCTCAACCTGACAGGATAAAGTTGTGGTAGAGACTGACTACTCTTTAAATTAAAGTATGGAGATATACGACATCTAATCACACACAAAGCATCGATATATGAAAAAGCCATTTGCACTAAAAGCTTTCCCATCCCTGAGTGCCTCTGCAAAAGAACAGAGCAGCTTATTTGAATATTCATGGATCAAGTCGCTGAACTTCCACGGCTCAAGAACTTACCCAGCACGATGATCGGCAGTAATGGAAGGCTAACATGTATGAAAAAAGAAAAACAGAAGTATTCCCATGTATCCAATCTACCTTCTCTTTAATTGCTTAACATCTGCCTTGCTCATTAAAGACAGACAGTGACTGCTCAGATGGAAAGGGGCACCTTTGTATTACATGGAGGAATCAGAACTCAGCCCCCCTCCCCCCCCCCCCCAACCAATGCATGGATGCCCTGAGAGTTCAAATACTACCACAGAGCAGGCAAGCTCGGCAAGAGAAGGGGAGTTGGGACACGGAGACTCATCTGTCCAACGCATGAGTGCCAAGATCATCCTTCAAAAGGACACCACCTTGAACACAGAAAGAGAAAAGCAAACGGCAAACTGTCAGAGCGACACACGCACACCCTGCATTTCATATGCTCGGCGGCCAGGCAAAGACATCACTCACACGGCTCTCAGCTGAACAGTTCATACTTGGCATCAGTTTCTCTGAGAGCACCCCGCTTACAACGGTGGGATAAGGCGGACTATAAATATTTGAAAGAAATAAATGTGTTTGGGATGTGATGGATGCGGGTAGTGTGATGTGATTGAAGGAGCGATGCACTTCACGAAATTTTGTGTATAATTGTTGGAGTGACATGGCACAGATATGTATAATAGTGAATAAGGCAGGATCTTAACTGTCTAATGACACATCACAGTACTCACCCCTCTCCCCTAATTCTATAATCTTGCACATATATTTTCATGCTTAGCTTGCAAAACTGAGTGGTAGGTTATAGAATACTAACAATTATGCGCATAAGTTAATTGGTAAATTAGGGACTTATTGGTAATAATAGCCAATATTAGGTGATAATTAGAGTTAATTGGCTCTAATTTTGCAGTTGGATGAATCCCTGCACTAATCGGGGACGCATTCAATGTGAGTCACTGTTAAGGCCGGTTATTTTGCTGTTAACCTGGGTTATTAGTAATTAATGGCTCCTTTTACTAAGCTGCGTTAGGGCATTAATGCGCGGAATAGCGCGCGCTACAATGCCGCACACGGTAGACGCTAATACCGGCATTGAGCTGATGTTAGTTGTAGTCGCGTAGCTCGGGGTTAGCGCACGCTAATCTGCTGCGTGCGCTAACCCCGAGCTACGCGGCATTAGCGTCTACCGTGTGCGGCATTGTAGCGTGCGCTATTCCGCGCATTAATGCCCTAACGCAGCTTAGTAAAAGGAGCCCTAAGTCTGATCACATAAAATGGGACCTATTCTAAAATAGCATGAGTTAGTGGTAGCATAACCCATCTTAACAGTAGCCCACATTGATAATGTCCCCCCCCCCCCCTTGGTTGCTATTCTCGAAATTTTCTGATCAATATTCAAAATTATTTAACCGGCCAGAAACAGCCGCCGACTAGTTAAATCGCTTCTTCGGAGCGATCTACTAATTTTCAGAGACATTTAACCGGCTCTCTCTGCTTAAAACTAGTGGTTAGCACCTAAGCGAATGCTGGCTGTTTGGGGGGAGCTCCGGGGATGGAGTCGGCATTTGGCTGGTTAAGTACCAATATTCAGCACTTAACCGGATAGGGTAGCCATATAAATGGGACCACATAAAATACAGTCCTATCTTTATGCAGCAACCCATGGCCAGTTCAGTGCTGATTATCAGCTTAAGTTGCTATTAGGGGCATTTTCAAAACACTAAGACATTCAAAAATACGGGCATAAATTGTCACTTGGATGTCCTAATCGCCAAGATGTCCAAGTGACGATTTTCAAAACAGTCTTTCTGGATGTCTTGCAAGGCACCCTAGCAGCTGTGCATCGAAAGGAGGGGGCGTGTTGGAAACATGTTCTGGGTGGGTTTTGGGTGTGCTTAGACTTGGATGTCTTGCGGCGATAGTCAAACCTTTCCCAAAATGTCCTGGACGGAACATAGACGTTCTGAGCTAGACCTGTTTTAAAAGCGTCTAAGTGCCAAAAAGGTGCCCAAACTGATCAGATGGCCACTGGAGTGATTATGTTATGACCCCCCCCTCCCCCCATATTCCCCCAGTGGTCACTAACTACTGAAGAGATTAAGTTACAACCCTCTCACACTTCCTTAGTGGTCACTAACCCCCTCCCACCCAACAAAGATCTGAATGAAACATTATACTGTTATTTTCTTGATGCGGGTTTAGGTACGATACAATTTCACAAGGAGACAGGATAGTGCATCAGTTCTTGTTAAATAATAGACAGTGGTACTATTACTTAGTGTAACGGTTGAATTTTGAAGAAAAAAATTTTAATTTAATTTTTTATTTGATCATAGTTTAATCTCCTCCTGAGGAAGCCACTTTTGGTGAACCTTAGGTCTAAGTCAAGGAGCAGTCAAGCCATGCTTGAGGAGCAGTTGAGTCGCATCAACACTATCAGCACAAATCACTTTGCACCTTGAAGCATAAAAGAGGGGGAAAAAAAAGAGATATCCTGCCAGGCCACTATGTAGCAACAATGTACCAGTAAGACCAGTTACTTCAAATATAAAGATAAATGCTACTGTTTTTCAGTCTTATTCTTCAAGCCAGCGGAATTTAATTCCAATCTATAAGTAACTGTCATATTAAGACAACAATGATGGGACTGAAGAGTGTTATGATGGTCCCAAACTTGCTCTCTTAGCGGCACCATATTTGCAGTAGACAAGAGGCACTGAGCACTTTTCACATTTAATATAACCTTTTATTATCATCACTTTTAGAGTTTAATTTGAAAAGGAATATGCTGATTTAGTGATATTTATATGTTTTGAGCATATTAATTACTAGTTAGCCTTCCCTTCCTTTAAGGGAATTAAATCTGCTGGGAAGCTCAGTCGATCTTTTGTTTTCAAGTTTGTAGAGATCTGGAATGAACTTCCTGACTCCATTAGGCTTTTAGGCCAGCTGCAATTATTTCATAAATTCCTGAAAACTTTGTTGTTCTCACAATTTTTAAAAGGTTTAACTATAGCCTCAACAAAATGATAATATTATAGTTATTTTTCTTATGCTTTTCTTATGTGCTTTAGTTTTTAATTAGTTCTTCCTTCTCCTACGTTTTCTACTATGTACTCTAGTCTTAATTATATGTGAACCGAATCAAACTCCACTGGGAGATGACCCAGTATATAAACCAAAGATTAGATTAGATTATCCTCCTATTGGTATTTAGTTCTAGAACAACTGCACCTGGTATGGTAAAGTCTAGTAGAGCAGCATACAGGCAAACTAGACACATGCCTTACGCCCAAAAGTTTAGGGGGGCCCTGTCAGATATGCTCACAATCATGTTTGACTCTACTATCCCACAGGCATAAATGCAACCATATCTAAGAAACTAGAGCTGATGCGGTCTTTCCAATGCAATTTTCTGAATCAGCGCCCCAAATAACCCCAGGAAAAGGTCAAAAACCCCAAGGCACCAAGAAAAAAATTTATTTTTGTTGGTCTGTATAATGAAATAGAGGTTTCAGTATAGCCGCTGAGGCCATTTTTTTGAATCTATACCTAAATTTATTGTTGTCAATGAGGCAGGGAAAGCACAACCCACAAGGCAAAAAACAATACTGATTTGGTGCTCAAAAATAGGGACAGTGTCTCTAATGTCCGAATGGGTGCCCATTTGGGAAGTAGCAATCATCAAATGGTTTGGTTTAATATAACAGCTAAAGGGGAGGATGGCCACACAAGACCCAAAAGTCCTGGATTTCAAACATGCAGACTTTAATAGCATGGGGGAGCATCTGAAAAAAAGAGCTGACAGGATGGGAGGACCTAAGAGAAGTGGTCCAAGCTGAAAGGAGCAATAAAAATGGCTACTGACCTTTATGTGAGGAAAATAAATAAAAACAAGAGAGAAAGGAGACCGATATGGTTCTCCAAATTAGTGGCAGAGAAAATAAAGGCAAAAGAGTTGGTGTTCATGAAATATTAAAAAAAAACTCAAGAAGAGTACAGAAAGGAATACTAGATGACACTGAAAGAAGCCAAGAGAGAGATTCATCTTCAAGTGAAAGAGAAAATGCTAGAAATTAAAAAAGGAAGCAAAAATTTTTTCAGGAATATTAGTGAAAGGAGAAAGACAAAAATGGAATTGCAAGACTGAAAGAGGCTATGAACTGCTATATGGAGAGTGATAAGGAAAAAGCAAATATGCGAAACAAATACTTCTGGGTTCACGGAAGAAACCCCCAGAGAAAGACTGTGATTGGTGGGCAAAGTTACACGTGAGAGCAGAATGGATACTGCACCGTTCACAGACAAAAATGTTTATGAACAACTTGAAAAATTGAAGTTAGACAAAGCCATGAGACCGGACGGTATCTATACCAGGATATTGGGAGAGCTCTGAGAGGTTCTGGTGGGTCCTTTTAAAGATTTATTTAAGAAATCCTTAGAGACGGGAGAGGTTCTGTGGGACTGGAGAAGAGCGGATGTGGTCCCTTTTCACAAAAGTGGTCATAGAGATAAAGCGGGAAACTACAGGCCAGTAAGCCTCACTTCAGTTACTGGAAAAATAATTGAAGCGTTGCTGAAGGAAAGGATAGTGAATTTTTTAGAATCTAATGAATTACAAGATCCAAGGCAACATGGTTTTACTAAAGGTAAATTGTGCCAAATGAATTTGATTGAAATCTTTGACTGGGCGACCAGAAAATTGGATCGAGGATGTGCGCTAGATGTATTTTACTTAGATTTCAGCAAAGCCTTTGACATGGTTCCTCATAGGAGGCTCTTGAATAAAGACAGATGGAAGTTAGGGCCCAAAGTAGTGAATTGGATTAAAAACTGGTTGCCAGGCAGACGCCAGAGGGTGGTGATTAATGGAATTTGGTCAGAGGAGGGAAAGGTGATTAGCGGTGTGCCTCAAGGATCGGTGCTAAGTGCAAAGTGATGTATTTGGGGAGTCAAAATCTGAGGGAGCAATATGTGCTGGGAGGTGAGAGGCTAATGTGTGCAGACGGGGAGAGGGACCTTGGGGTGATCGTGTCTGAGGATCTGAAGGTGAAGAAAAAGTGTGATAAGGTGGTGGCTGTAGCCAGGATGCATGGCTATATAGAAAAAGGAGTAACCAGCAGAAAAGGGAGGTGTTGATGCCCCTGTACAGATTGTTGGTGAGGCCACATTTGGAGTATTGAGTTCAGTTTTGGAGGCTGTATCTGGTCAAGGATATAAGAAGGCTTGAAGCGGTCCAGAGGAAGACAACGAAAATGGTATGGAGTCTGAGCCAAAAGAAGTACGAGAGGAAACTGGAAGACCTGAATATGTATACTCTGGAGGAGAGAAGGGGCAGGGAAGATATAAAACAGACATTTAAATACTTTCAAAAAATAATATAGGACCAAATCTTTTCCAGAGAAAGGAAAATGGTAAAACTAGAGGGTACCTAAAACAAAGAAATTGACCCTTGGAGATCCACAGAGCAGAAAATCCAAGAGAAACAAAAACACTGAGGAGTGACAATGTTCCTGAAATGGACTTTATTCAAAATTTAAAAGTTCCAAAAGTCAACATGAACAATCCACCTTAAGGATCTAGTCCGCTGAGAGCGTAGGACCCAACACGATTCATGTTTCGACAAGATAGTCTTCTTCAGGGGGCCGTGATACTTCTATGGTAGTAGATACGTGGAATAACTAATCAATCCAAAAGCAACAATTGTGTGGAAATTCACAGAGAACGCGCTGTATAAACCATAAGCAATAAAGAATTTGCAGGAGCCAGTCAAGAAGCCGAGCAGCGCCAAAGCAGCTCCTGCTCGGTGTCGCTCAGCGGCTGAAGAAACCAGAACTCGCGGCAGCTATCGACCAACCGGGTTAGCAATAGGGCAGGAGCGCGGAAAGCTCACTCCTGCCCACTGAACCTCTGGACCACAAGGGATCGGCAGATCAGGTACAATGGACAGGGCAGGGAGGGGGACAGGGTGTAGAGTCTGGGACCCCCCATTTTTGGTCCCCCAAATCCCTGTTTATATTCGAATATATACAGTAGCTTCGATGGCAACGCCAGTAGTTGGAACCTAAGGACAGTATCGGGTAGACTTTACAGTCTATAACTCAGAAATATCAAAGAAAAATGGTCAATTTAACCCTTTAATTGGCAAATGATGAAACAGCTGTTTTACATAACTTCATGTTCAACAAGAGCAACAGTACCAAGTAACAGACATTTGGAGATGCAGATCTCCCACAAGAGCCATAGAAGACACATGTTGCTTCTGAGCAACAATGCCAAATAAAGGGTTAAAGTAATCATGAATTTATAATGCATGTAACAAATGGGCAGACTGGATGGACAGTTCAGGTCTTTATCTGCTGACATTTACTATGTTACTCAGGTTACTTTTCTGGAAGTTGTAGGGGTTAGTGAAAGGTCAGAAAGAATTCCTTCTATCCCAGTGGAACTGCTGCACAGGCAAAACCTTAGCATTCTCCACACTGGCTTGAAAGAGAATGGCTTTTGCAAATGATAAAGCATTCCACAGTTCAAAAGATAGCCTGCTAGCTTTCCCTTTACTAATGACCTTCTGACAGTACATGGATTCTGCATAATGCTGATCCTTAAGCACTTTAAATTGCCTCCAAGCCTCTTTTTTTATGGGACTTCCTCTTTGCTTGCTTATTCACTTTGATGACACAACAAGTCTCCTTGAATTCCCGAATTTGCTACATTAGGCATGGTTTCTTTCAAATAGGTTTTCAAAGAGAAATCTTGAGAAAATCAGCATTACTCTTTCAAATTTACATTGTTTCCTTTGGAATCTGAAATATGTTTTCAAATCGAGCTGTTCGAAACCTTTGGGAACTGTCATTTTAAAAATAAGAAGTGAGGTTTTGTGCTGTAAATGGATCACTACTGTCTGAAACCACAGTGACTGTGGTTTAACTTAATATGGCCATTTTTAAACCACACTGGTATCCTACTCTGTAGCTTTTCAGCTCATAGTTCATTACGAGAGGCCTGAGGGAGCCATGATGGGATGAGAGTTGCCTCGGAAGCGCTAAGCAAAATAAAATGAAAGTGGGGAATATACCAATAGAAAAAACTTTTGTGTGAAAAACATTCACAAATATAACCCAACCTTTTGTTAAAAAAATATTTTGTATGGTCATCATAGAGAACAAGATTATTATAATGGATTCATCAAAGCTATGAAACAGTTTTATCTTAATCATCGCACAGAAATGTTTAAAGTACTGATGTGTCTGTACAAAAAAAATACATAACAAAACAAATTACTTATCTGGAAAATCTTTCAAATGAAGTACATGCTCATATATACCCCATAGCAGATGCCATCAAACTAGAAATATGAAGTCCTCAAAAAAGACCATGTTTTGCATATATAGCTTCTTTTAGGAGGTCCTGATAATATAGTTTAATTATAAATCAGAGTTAAAATGAAAACAAGAATAATAATACCCTCTAATTCAACACTAACACTGACCTAGCTGATAAAACAAAAGAAGGCCAGCCTAATAAATCATGACATACCGATAATCACCTCAATGCAGTCAATCAGCTACGTGGCAAAAAAGCAGCCAATCAGTTCAGACTGAATGCCACCAATACAATTTGTCCAAATTACATCTGCATTTATAAATATACTTGCCATTCAATATCCCAGTTGGGACTTTTGGGGGCAGTAGGCTGCCACATATAAATTCAGCATTGTTCTTTAAGTGGGGAAGCAACAGAGAACAGCAAACAGGGCACCTAGTGTAAAATGAAAAGGGTCCAAGCAGATAAGAGAAGCCTGCACTCAGGGACTAAACTGAGAAATTTTAAAAGACATGAAGCAAAAGGACATCAAAAGTTAAAAAAAAAAATAATGGGCTTAATATTCAAAGGATATATGCTTTGAGGCCCTTTTACTAAAGGTTAACACACACTAATGGAACTAGCGTGCACTAAATGCTAAGAAGCCCAAAGGTATATACAGTATTCCCCCGAAATTCACGGGGGTTCCGTTCCAGGAAGCCCCGCGAATTTTGAAAAACCGCAAATATGATTTTTCAGCTGATCGAAGGCAGGAGAGGGCAGCTGGGGTGCCGGCAGGTGCTTAAATTGTACTTACGAAGCTGGGAAGATTTTCTGACTGCCTCTTCCTGGTACTAAAGTCATGGTTACACCAATCAGGAGCTGCTTTGATACGCCAGATAGCATGTCAAAGCAGCTCCTGATTGGTGTAACCATGACTTTAGTACCAGTAAGAGGCAGGCAGAAAATACTGCGAATTACTGAGTCCGTGATTTGCGGGGGTTTAGCGTACACATTAACCCCCCTCTTCTAGTAAACCGCGCTAGCGGTTTCAGTGCAGGGATCCACGCTGAATGGCCCACGCTGCTCCCGATACTCATAGAGTTCTTATGAGCGTCGGGAGCAGCGCATGTAATTCAGCACAGATCCCGGCGCTAAAACCCCTAGCGCGGTTTAGTAGAAGAGGCCCTAAGCTTTAGTTTTTTCAAGTTTCAAGTTTATTATAGCTTGATATACCACTTTAAATACCAAAGCGGTTTACATCATACAAAATTTTAAAAAGCAAAAAAGAGAATAATTAAAAACAGGGGGAAGGACATATTTAGACACAAAAATTCAGTTGGCAAGACATGAAGTAGGAGGAGGGAAATGGGAAGGGTTACAATTCTTAAAATAAAATGAGGAGGTAATGGACAATATGGAAAAGGAAAAGACTCAAACGAACCCTTTCATCTAAATCTCCAATGCATCCTTAAAGAGACATAGCAAATGAGGTTTAACGTGGATAAGTGTAAGGTGATGCATGTTGGTAACAAAAATCTTATACACGAATACAGAATGTCCGGTGCACTACTCATAGAGACCCCCCAGAAAAGGGACTTGGGAGTACTGGTCAACAAGTTGATGGAAGCCGTCTGCACAATGCGCAGCGACGGGGAAAGGGCCAACAAAATGCTAGGAATGATTAAGAAGGGGCTCACAAACAGATCAGAGAAGGTTATCATGCCGCTGTACCGGGCCATGGTATGCCCTCATCTGGAATACTGCGTCCATCACTGGTCGCCGTACATGAAGAAGGACACAGTACTACTCGAAAGGGTCCAGAGAAGAGCGACTAAAATGGTCAAGGGGCTGGAGGAGTTGCCATACAGTGAGAGATTAGAAAAACTGGGCCTCTTCTCCCTTGAAAAGGGGAGACTGAGAGGGGACATGTTCGAAACATTCAAGATAATGAAGGGAATAGACTTAGTAGACATAGACAGATTGTTTACCCTCTCCAAGGTAGGGAGAACGAGAGGGCACTCTCTAAAGTTAAAAGAGGATAGATTCTGTACAAATGTAAGGCAGTTCTTCTTCACCCAGAGAGTGGTGGAAAACTAGAATGCTCTTCCAGAGGCTGTTATAGGGGAAAACACCCTCCAGGGATTCAAGACAAAGTTAGATAAGTTACTGCTGAACCAGAACGTACGCAGGTAAGGCTAGACTCAGTTAGGGCACTGGTCTTTGACCTAAGGGCCGCCGCAGGAGCAGACTGCTGGGCATGATGGACTACTGGTCTGACCCAGCAGCAGCAATTCTTATGTTCTTATGAAATGGTTAGAATTAGTCTCCCGTCTTAGAGTTATTGGGAGGGTATTCCATAATGTCAGTGTAACTATACTGTAGAATAATCGGACCCCCACCCCCACCCCTTCCCCGTACCTGAATGTTGGCCAGACGGACAGGTGCCAAGCCCGCCCGTCCAGCAGGCCAGCCGGGTCCTGAATGGGGCCAGATTGGCCCAGGTGGAAGAAACCCCACCCACAGGTGGGGCCTGAAGCGCCTGGGGCAATCAGACATCAGATTCAAATATCAGGGAATTTGTGGGGGTGCGGAGAGGAGGGCGCAGGGAAAGCGCCATTACCCCAGGCGCCTCTTCCCTTTACTACGCCACTGAAGCCCAGTATCCTGTTTCCAACAAAGGCCAACCCAGGTACCTAGCTAGATCCCAAGTAGCAAAACAGATTGTATGCTACTTATCCTAGGAATAAGCAGTGGATTTCCCTAAGCCATTTCAATAATGGCCTATGGACTTCTCTTTTAGGAAATTATCCAAGTCTTTTTAAAACCCCGCCAAGGTAACTGATCTCGCCACATTCTCCGGCAACAAATTCCAGAGTTTAATTACACATTGTGTGAAGAAATATTTTCTCTTGTTTGTTTTAAATCTACTACTTAGTAGCTTCATCGCATGCTCCCTAGTCCTAGTATTTTTGGAAAGAGTAAACAAGTGATTCTCTTCTACCCACTCCATGCCATTCAGTACTGTGCTCAAAAGGAAATTGTCCTGTCCTTTTTATCACCCTTCTTTGTCACCCTTCTTTCTCTGTACCTTTTCTAATTCCGCTATATCCTTTTTGAGATATAATGACCAGAATTGCACACAGTTTTGGTGGTGTGGTCGTATTATGGAGCGATACAAGGGCATTGAATATTCCTGAAACGTACATATCTTCTGGCTCCACCCTTGCTCCCCCTCTCCCCCCCCCCCGGACTGTCCCATCACTGCCCAGATTGTTGTGGTCAGACTAGATATTTATGACGCTTCCCATTTAAATGCTGCTCAGCATCAGCAGATGATTTGCTCAGCATGGTTTATCCAGGCAGGGCATTTTCAATAGGATGTCTAAGTCTGATTTTGGACATTTTCGGAAAGATGTCCAGAAATCCAGCAGAGAAAATGTTCATTTTCAAAACAACAAGACGTCTATCTTTTCTTTTCTTTTTTTTAATGACTTATCAAGACATTTTGGCCCCTAGTTCATCTATCTTTTCTGGCCATTTTCGAATACAAAGATGTCCAAATGAAAAACAAGCTATTGGGACATCCAATCAGCCAGCATTTTTACTGGCCACACAGTTGAGCAGAACAGAGGGGCACTCTAGGGGGTACTGCAGTGAATGTCACATTAAAAAATCCCAGGTACACAGGTCACTATAACTTGCTTATATTGTATGGTGAGCCCTCCTTAATTCACCCAAAACTTACTTTATCTACCTGTACAGTAGCCCTTATGCCTGCAGGTATAATCTATTTATTTATTCAATTTTTTATACCGTTCTCCCGGGAGAGTTCAGAATGGTTTACATGAGTTTATTCAGGTACTCAAGCATTTTTCCCTGTCTGTCCCGGCGAGCTCACAATATATCTAATGTACCTTTTGTAGGTATAGTAGGCTTTGGGTGTGTTTTAGGAGGGCTCACCATACAATATAAGCAGATTATAGTGACATATGTAACTGGGACTTTGTATGTGCTGTTCACTGCAGTACCCCTTAGAATGCCCCTCTGCTCTGCTGTGCTCAGCTGTCTATGTGGCCATCTAAAGCTATAACACAGGTTGGAATGTACTGGCTTTTTTCACATCTTTGGGTGGTGGGAGTGGATTGGTGCCCACCAGGAGAGTAAGTGGGGGTGATGTCTTAATCCCTGGTCCGTTTTTGTGCTTTTTGACCCGTATTTGTTTTTGAAACAGGTCTAGCCCCAAATGTTTAAAAGAACATAAGAATAGCTTCACTAGGGCAGACCAATGGTCCATCAAGCCCAGTAGCCCGTTCTCATGGTGGCCAATCCAAGTCCCTATTATATGGCCAAAGACCCAATAAATCTCCCCGTTAAGAAAAATATATACTGGACGGTGGAGTGGTGTATCTGAGGTTTTTGATGCATTTGAATGTAGAGAAATGAATGAAATGCTTGAATTGAATTGAATGAAATCTTGCAGCATCTTAGAGTAAAAAAAACTTCAAGACCGATCCAGGGCAAGCACTGGTTTCCCGCATGTCTTTCTCAATAACAGACTATGGATTTTTCCTCCAGGAAATTGTCCAAACCTTTCATAAAACCAGCTACGCTATCCGCTCTTACCACAACCTCTGGCAACTCATTCCAGAGCTTAACTATTTTCTTGAGTGAAAAAATATTTCCTCCTATTGGTTTTAAAAGCATTTCCCTGTAACTTTGAGTGTCCCCTAGTTTTTGTAATTTTCGACAAAGTGAAAAATCGATCCACTTTTACTCATTCTACTCCATTCAGGATTTTGTAGACTTCAATCATATCTTCCCTCAGCCGTCTCTTTTCCAAGCTGAAGTCTTTCCTCATACGAGAGAAATTCCATCCCCTTTTTCATCTTGGTCGCTCGTCTTTGAACCTTTTCTAGTGTCGCTATATCTTTCTTGAGATAAAGAAACCAGAATTGAATGCAATACTCCAGATGAGATTGCACCATGGAGTGATATAGAGGCATTATAACATTCGTAGTCTTAACCATCCTTTTAAAATAATTCCTAGCATCTTTTTTGGCTGCTTCCACACATTAGGCGAAAGGTTTCATCGTATTGTCTACAATGACACCCAGATTCTTTTCTTGGACGCTAACCCCCAAAGTGAATCCTAGCAACTGGTAACTGTGATTTTGGTTATTCTTCCTAATATGCATCAATTTGCATTTGTCTACATTAAATTTAATCTGCTACTTGGATGCCCAGTCTTCCAATTTCCTAAGGTCTGCTTGCAATTTTTCAGAATTTGCATGCATTTTAACAACTTTGAACAGTTTAGTGCCATCTGCAAATTTAATCACCTCACTCATCGTTTCAATTTCCAGATCATTTATAAATAAGTGAAATAGTACTGGTACCAGTACAGATCCCTGCGGCACTCCACTGTTTACTCTCCTCCACAACTGGACTTTGTCACCTATCCATGACTCTTTAATATTCTCAGCAGCCCTAAATGGTGCTCTGGACATTTTGTTAAAAGTTTTGATTATACCTGCAGAATGTCCAAGTCTTAGGCCCGCCAAAACATGCCTCTAACATGCCCCCTTAAAATTTAGATGCATTGGAAATAGAACAACCAAAAAGACGTCTAGAAAGTCAGTTTCGAAAATAGTCACTTAGATGTTTTTAAGATGTCCAAGTGCCAGTTTATGCTGTCTTTTGGACATCTATCTTTTTTGAAAATGAGTCTCCTAAGATTAGTTGAAAATAGGTCACAAATTTATGAGCCTAGAAAAGGAACATAAATTTAGGAGCTCAGCTTTTTTTAACTATCAGGCCCAATACTAGCACATTATACAGGGCTGGTGTTAGATATGCTGGGGCCCAGGGTAAAAATTAAGGAGGGGCCCCCAGTTGCTCTCCAGGGGGCCTCCGTGGGCCAGGATGTCCTTCTTTTCTCCTTACCCTGTTCTGAAGCCCCCTCCTTCTCTTTTCTCCTTACCCTGTTCTGAAGCCCCCCTCATCTGCAAAGGGGTCACTGGTGCAGCATCGATTATCTAGCGTTGCTCCTGGATTCCTCAGCACTGTTTGCCGCAGCACTCAGTCCAAGCAGAAACAGGAAGTTGCATCAGAGGGAGTGGACCATGGCAGGGGAACAATGGTGAGGAATCCACAAGCAGCGCTAGAGAATCACTGCCATGCCAGCGACCCCTTTGCATTTTAAAAGGTATGGGGTAGGAAGAAGGAAAGAACATCCTGACCCATGGGAACCCCCTGAAGCTGTGAGACCCAGGGCAGTTTCCCTGTTTGCCATCCCCCCCTAACTCCAGCCCTTATATTATACAAGGAATAGTAAAAAGAGGAAAAGTTGTTTCTACAAGGAGAGCTTCAGAATGAGAAGAAAGGGAAGGGGAGGAGAATCAGGATAGAAAGGCAAAGAAGTAGTTCTAAAATTCTGCTCATCTGTCTGTGACTCCTTTTACTAAGGTGCGCTAATGGATTTAACACACACTAATGATTGGTATGTGCTAAATGCTGGTTGCGCAAAGGAGCTTTTGCACTCTTTCAGTGCTGTTTGCTGGAGGGCCGGTGTCCAGCACTGAAACCTTTTTGTTCACTTCAGAATTACAGTTTACGAGTACCGCGGTTTACGAGGGTTTTGCAAGACGAGCAAAACATTTGTAAAATGTGCGACTCGTAAACCGAGCTTGATTCGCTATATGAGCGTGTCCCAAAGTAAAGCATCCCGCATCCCCCTCTCCATACCATGCAATGCACGCACACCGACTGCAGATTTTCTTTCTGATTCTCTTCCACTTCAGTTTTGCCTTTTAGGGTGTCCAACTTGCTGCCCCGTGTGGCCCGCTCGAGGGCAATGCGTTTGTTCCCTCTGCTGCCCCTGGATGATTGCCTTCTTGCCGGCTCCCTCCTCCTTGTTGTGGTGTTCGCTCGGGGCCATGGGCGTCAGCTCCTACATGCCTCCTGCGGCTGGCCCGGAGACACTCCCTCTGACGTTGCGACGTCAGAGGGAGGGCTTCGGGGTTGGCCTCGGGGGCCACGTGGGAACCGCTGCCTGCGGCTTAGAATGAGCACTGTGGCAAGAAGGAGAAGAAAGCCGGCATGAAGGTAGGCACCCGCAGCACAGGGAGGGCTTCCGGGTCAGCCGCGGGGGGGGCACGTGGGAACTGCTGCCCGTGGCTATGAACGAGCTCTGCAGCAAGAAAGAGGAGAAAGCCGGCATGAAGGTAGGCACCCACGGCACAAAACGAACGAGGCCCCAGTGAGGTTGTTCGGCTGTGGAAAGAGCCCCAGTTCTGTTATGTTTATGTCAGTCGCTGGCAGCAGTAGCAACGAATTGTCCGAGTCTTCGTTATATCCTATGGGGAGCTTTGCTTTGATAAACGAGCAGTTTGGATTACCAGCATGCTCCTGGAACGGATCATGCTCGTAAACCAAGGTACCACTGTACTTGTTTTATGGTTTCTATTTCCATTTGGTTCTACGTACACCTAGTACAATTTGCAGTTACGACCCCTGAGGAAGGAGTGTTTCTTCGAAACAGGGACCGTGTCAGGTCCCAGCGTTTTTCAAAAGAACCATTAGTTGGAAACAACATTTGTTGACGTTTAATCAAATTCCTGACTTCAGTACATCATCTCGGCAGTTTCCTTTTTGTTTTTGCTAAACGCTAGGAAGCCCATTTTAGTCCTATCGGCATCTTAGCATTTAATGCACGCTAAATCTGTTGCGCACCGTAGTAAAAGGAGCCCTATACTTTGTCATGACTGCTGTTTTTGAAGTGAAGATTGTGTCTATTTTGCATTGTTAAAGCAGGTTTTTAATTTATTCCAGTTTAGGTCCTGGGCTCAGTTCCTCCCTTTCCACCAGGATTCTTCATTGTCCTTTGAGTGTCCTATTGGCAGGTCTTTTGCAGTTTTCCCCCCCATTTGAAACGGCAGGCCCCCTTGCAAATCTCTTTTGTGCAGTGCCCCCGGGGCCACCCTCACACCCCGGGCGAGAGGTTAGCGGCACAGAAATTCAGACAATGTCTGGCAACATTTGCCATTAGTCTTTGTGCAATTAGAAAAAAACCCTCTAATTTTAGAATATACCTAAAACAAAAAATGTGCAGTGTGTGATCTTCATAAAGGCCGATTACTTAAATGACCAGAAATATTGAAGCTGAAGTAAATGGAAGTACTTTTGAGCACATCGCCGCTTTTTCCCTACTCCCACTGTTCTGTCAGCTTTCCTTTCTCAGGAGAAGCAATGAGCTGTAGAAGACAGGAGAAACAGCTGTGCACTCCAAAGCCATTCCTCCCGCTCTCCCTGTGCTTTCGCCTGGCACAAGCTGTTCTTAAACAGACAATTGCTGAGATGAAGAACGGCCGAGCAGCATGACAGAAGGGAGAAGGAAGTGCAGGTAAAAAGTGGACAATGCTTTTATCAAGGGCCTCCTGTCCCTCCTCACATGTTTCTTTCAGTCTGAGGCTGCCTCCAGTGTAGAGAATGACACAGGGACAAATTTATCCCCTGCAGGAACTCAATTTCCCCATCCGATTCCCGTGAGTTTTGATGCTGTCCCTGTCCCTGCCCCATTCCTGCAAGCTCTGCCTTAATTGCACAAGCCTAGAACACTAATGATTTTAAACATAGCATAACGATATACCTGTATACCGCAGCTAGCTCTCAGTTCTGTGCAGTTAACGGAATAGAGATACCGGACGTCCACACCTGAAACAGGCTCCACAAGATCATCCTGACAAAACAAAATTTTTCCTAGCCACCCCCAAGGAAAAAATCAAAAACACCACAATACAGCTGAAAGGAATGACCTTCCCCCTAGAACCCACCTTAAAAATACTGGGAGTCATCCTAGACAAAAACTTATCATTAGAAAACAACACAGACCACATCGTCAGGAAATGTTTCATGGTACTTTGGAAACTCCGTACCATAAAAAAAAAAAATTCTTCAATGACACCTCCTTCCGCCTACTAGTACAATCCTCCATTCTCAGCATCCTGGACTACTGCAACATTATCTATCTGAGCGCCACAAAGAAAACCACCAAGAGACTAAAAACGATCCAAAACACCGCCATTCGCCTCATCTATGGCCTGAAGAAATGGGAACACATCACCCCATACTACAACCAACTTCACTGGCTGCAATTCGATGCCAGAGTTCTTTTCAAATTCGCATGCATATGCTACAAATCGATAAATGGTCTTTCGCCAAGATACATCACTCCCCACTTAAATCTTCACTGCACCTACAAGAAATCCCGCAGAATTCAGCTATTCGCATTCCCTTCGCCAAAGCATTGTCAACTCAAAAGATTCCTAGATAAAACACTCGCCTTCCAAGCAGCCAAGATG
Source organism: Geotrypetes seraphini (assembly GCF_902459505.1). NCBI lineage: Eukaryota > Metazoa > Chordata > Amphibia > Gymnophiona > Dermophiidae > Geotrypetes > Geotrypetes seraphini. The sequence goes on from NC_047085.1 coordinate 110,986,962, forward strand.
AACCCATGGCTATCCCAAATGATACTCGAGGCCCCCACCTACCTCGACTTCAGAAAATCACTCAAAACCTACCTTTTCAGCAAACAAGACCCTTAACCGACCCTTCAGATAATCTCAGGGCCCCCTACCAACTCTTCTCCTTCACGAGAGCTCCTATCTCCCCCTGCTTCTCCTACCCACTTCCTTCCTCATCCACCAAGTCTGACCAAATCCGTTCTAAATCCGATAAATTCGTTGTAATTAACTCTGCCCTCTTCATCTACGAAGTTGGCTAACTTGTTGTAAATTTCCTTTTCATCTGCCAATTTTTGGCTACAGTTGTTGTTAACCCGATAAATTTGTTGTAAATCTACAAGTTCATGTGGATCCTAATCTAACTTAATGTAAACCGCCTAGAACTCGCTGGGTATGGCGGTATATAAGAATAAAATTATTATTATTATTATTATTATTATCCTCCTACTTCATTTGAATTGGCTCAATATTTTCACTCAAACCTGCACAATCTGACATCAGGAAGCTGACGTCAGAGAGAAGGCTTTTGGGTCAGCCATGCATGTGGAGCCACTGCCACTTCGCTGCAACAAGTGCTGCTGAAGGCAGGAAAGAGCAGTCCAGCTGGACGGCCCTGGCACGAGCAAGTAAGGGAGAGAGGGGACATGATCTGGGACAAAGGGAGAAAGGAGGGGGGAGGAAGGAGCGCATTGGGACATGGGAGGGGCACGATTTTGGGACAAAGGCTGGGGGGCACGAACTCAGGACAGAGAAGGAAGGAAGGGGGCATGAACTTGGGACACAAGGGAAGGATGAAGGGGGCACTAACTTGGGATATAGGAGGGAGGGAATAGAAAGGGAGAATTGTTGGTCATGGGGGTGTGAGTGAGAGGGAAAGAGATGGTGCACATGGGGAAAGGAAGTAAGGAAAATTGGGAATAGAGAGAGAGAGAGAGGAGTGAGGTAGAGATGCATAGGGAATAGAAGGATGAGAGGGAGAAATGTTGCATATGGTGGTGGAGAGGGAACAGAGGAACAGATTGAAGGGGATGCAAGGGGGAGGAAGAGATGGAGTGATGGAGGGAGAGATGTGGCATGGTGCTGGAAAGGAGTGATAGAAGGAGAAATGGCCATGGGGCTGGTGGACAGTGGTGAAAAATGCTGCACATGATCCAGGGGATGAGAGGAAGAAATGTTGGATGTGACAGTAGAGATGCACCCTGGATCTCTCTCTCGCTCTCTCTCTCTCTGTTTCACCCCTCCCTTAGAAGCAAGGGAGGGAATGAAAGAAAGATAGATGGACAGTGAGAGAGAGGGAGATATGTTGCCAATAGGTGTGGAGGAGAGAGGAAGAAAATTTGGAATCATGGAGGGACAGAGAGAGATGTTAATTTAATAATGTATTTTTAATGGGTATAATTAATGGGCAGACTGGATGGACCATTCAAGTCTTTATCTGCCGTCATTTACTATGTTACTATGGTTGGAGGAGAAGAAGCATGCAGGAGGCAGAAAGAAAGAAATATTAGATGCCCAGTCAAGAGGAAGTGCAACCAGAGACTCATGAAATCACCAGACAACAAAGGTAGGAAAAATGATTTTATTTTCAATTTAGTGATCAAAATAGGTCGGTTTTGAGAATTTATATCTGCTGTCTATATTTTGTACTAAATTTGTCTATTTTTCTATAGTTGTTACTGAGGTGACATTGCATATTTTAAAGTCATCTGCCAGTGTCATAGTGAGGGAGGTTGGCACCTGGGGTGGTGGTGCCCGGTATCGCTGTGCTATGTGCCCCCCATTCTTTCCTGCCACCCTGCCTCCTCTTCCTCACTGCTTGGGCACCCTCTCCCCACCGCTTGAGCACCCCCCATCCCTGCGTACCTTTTGAAATGCACGCCTGTGCGAGCAGCATCTCCCACCTGTTGATTACGCCACCGTTGGCTCTCTTCTGATGTCACATCCTGGTCCCGCAACCAGGAAGTGACATCAGGACAAACCCAATGCAAGCAGCAAGTACAAGATGCTGTTCAAGCCAGCAAACATTTAAAGAGGTTTGTAGAGGAGTGGAGAGGAGGAGAGGCGCCAGTGACCTCCCCCAAGACAGCACCCCCCCCTTTACTATCCCACTACTTGAAACTATAGGGTCTTTTAACTAGACTGTGCTAAAATGTGGCTAGTGCTATTTCCACTTTTTGCAAGGTGGTAAAATAGCCCCATTAATGGCCACCCACTAATTTCTCCATTAGCGCTTGGCCATGACCTATTTTCTAGGTGGTAAAGGCTTACCTACTAATCCTGGCCTGCACTAATTGGTTAGCCTGTAGTGGTGTAGCTGTGCTAACCAATTAGTGTAGAACATGCCTGCTCTTCATTTCCAAACATGACCCTAGCGCTTAAAAACACATTTCATTTTTCAGCATCATTTTGAAATATTGGTGCTTGATGCTGTCCTCTTCCTTCATCTCTCCTCTCCTCAGCATCCTGACCCTTGCGGCATGCTTACTGTTGTGGCCCTTTCTATCAGCCTGGTTCTTCAGGATGCCGAATCTTATGAGATCTTGCAGCACTGCACTTTTACTTGCTTGGACAACCTGTTCGAGAATGACGCGATGACAAATTTTTCCCCGTTCCCACTGGAACTCATTTTCCCGTCCCGAAGAGTTCTTTTCCTGCCCCATTCCTGCAAGCTCTGTCCTCATCTGCACAAGCCTCAAATAGTTTAAAATCATAAGTGTTCGAGGCTTGTGCGGTTAAGGCAGAGCTTACAGGAATGTAGCAGGGACAGTGCCAAAACTCGCAGGGATGCGACAGGGAAATTGAGTTCCTGGGGGGCCAGGGAAAAATTTGTCCCCGTGTCATTCTCTACAACCTGTACACTGTGGCAGGACCATAATGCCTTCTAATTTGCCATGGCTATGTGCGTAGAAGGGCAGTGTTCACATGTGTGCTAATGTATATAGCATCCAGCCTGCACATGCATCAGCTATTAGACAGATAGATAAATACTTTATGCTTTATAATCATATAATAAATGTTATCAGGTATGTCTTACTGTTCAAGACTGTCATAGGCAACACTTGGCTAATCAAAGTTTCTCACCTTAATCCACTCATCGTACCTAAGACCAAACCTGAATCTAGTTGTTCTCATAGGTAGCGGAACACTGCTTGGTTTGGGGGAGGGTCCCAGGAGCGACACCCTAGCTCCGCGGAATCCTAAGGTGCAGCCTGTCCCCAGCTCCTGACTCCCCACCCACCTCCTCCCGGCGCTGTACTTTTAAATCTTCAGGCAGCCACTACGCAGTGTGAGCGAGCAGGTTTGCCCCTGGAAGTAGAATGAAGTGCTCCGGGGCAGGCTTGCTCACTGACACTGCGCGGCAGCTGCCGGAAGATTTAAAATTAGAACACCAGGAAGCGGGTGGGCACCAATCTTTGGGGAGGCCATGGCCCCTGTGGCCTCCCCCGTTCTGACGCCTATGGACTTTCTCCTACAACAGTGATCTTGTGGTGATATAGGGTCGGAGCAACCTTTGATGTCCTTGTTGTCATTTCAGCAAGGAATATGTCTTTCAAATTTTGTCAGGATAGCAAAATGATGAGCTCAAGTTGAAAGTCTTGGGGGTGGGAGGAGGAGGAAGTAATTAAAAATGTAAGAGCGTCAGTGCTGAGTTTAAGATGTATTTTTTTTGTAATTACCCTTTCACCTTTCCATCGGACAGCATGTGTATACTAAGTAGACATGTCTTAGCAGTACTGCTCTCGGGGGTCTTCAGATCAAGCTGAACATTGTGGGCAGTGCTGTGCGGCAGGGAGGTTGAAATGCATCCATTTCCAGGGAGGTTACTTTGCCTCAGTTTGTGATAACATATTTTATACACAGAAAGTAAAATTGTATTCATTTTATTTCAGGGTTGGGTTTTTTGGGGCTTTCTATATTTTCGCTGTTTGCTTTGTGATAAAGAGGGGAAGTAGCAGGTGGGAAAGAAGAAGAGATGCCTATGTAACCCAAACCGTGATTGGTAGGGAAACCATCATAAATTATGGATCTCTAACAGCTGCCTCCAGCTCGTCATGTGTTCAGTCTGTCTCCATTGTCCTTTTCTAGGTTGGAGATGGGGGGAGAGAGGAGGGGGAAGGAGGGAGGGGAAGCAAAACCAGTTTGAAATATACAGGATGAACATCATTGCTTGGGATCTCAGTGGCTACCCAAACAGAGCGGTGCTTTCCAGTACAAATACTCTATTGGAAACCAAATGTTTCATGTAACTGATACTGGCTCCCATGAATAGAGAAGCGCTTGTCCGGGGAGGATGGGGAAAAAGAAGAATAATGGGGGAGGGGGGGTTCAGGCGATGTTTGGTACTAGTGAGAGCTCTCGCTGCTGTGGCAGGAACAGACACTCTCCAGGAGAACAAGGCCAGCTATTGTTCCAGTGCACACTGGTTTGAAAGATAAAGAGGATGAAATTGTTTCTCTTCATTCACCACAGCCTTCATGCTGGAGCCACTTATACTCAGTATTTACGAACTATAGGGGATCAAAAGACAAAATGTTCTTTGGTCATTATCTTGCTTTCAAAGCAAACATACTGTGCCCTACCTTATTATTCTTGCCCAAATTTAAAGGGGCAGTATGTATTTCAAATGGAGGGGAGCGGGAGAAAGTGGAAGTTTGGCAACCACAAAATAAAACACAGACATTTGTTCGAGGGTTTGACACCATCATCCAACACAGAATACTAAAGGCGTAACTGAAGAACACGGAGAAACAAGCAGCAAACGTGTGGGAAAAAACACTTTGGGGGTCTGAGATTCATGAGTAGGATCCAAGCTATGAGCCGAGATATCCTCTTGGCCTTTTGGCTTAGACTGGGAACCTGGGTGTTTAAGGCCTTGTACCTGCCACCCCCTTCCCTCTGGTGGGTCCATGATAATGATACAACTGTACAACTATTGCTAAAACAGAAGACGTAAAAGCCCAATTTTTCATAGAACTGCTTAGAATAAGAAATGTCCAATTTGGGACTTTCAAAATAAGCAAGGTGTTTTACAAAAGACTCACTGAACATAGAGCCTTCTGTAACATTCCTTTAAGGCAAAATGTTTATTTGGTGGTACATACAGTAAAAATAGTCATTTTACAAAAATGCATCCTCAAAAGAAGAACAGCACCACCAGGCAGATGCTAGCATTTCCATGAGCAGACAATGGACACGTGTAAGTGTTAGATTTCACAAAACTGGATGCCCATGGTTAGCTAATTGAGGAATCAAGCTACAAAACACTAAATTTTTCACTTTTTTTCAGGTAGTTTTAAATACCAGAAAGGTAAGCATAATGGTTCTCTCAATTATGTCGCCAACATCTGAGTCCAAATGATCAGCTAGCTCACATTTGTGACTCAGAGCTGGTATAAATAAATGCCAGTGAATGCAAATGACAAAATAGCAAATCAATGCATACTTTTCAGCAATATATCACAAAAACTTACTTATGGTGAAGTGGGTAACTAAATGAATTCCAATAAAAAAAAACCACCACTTTAAGATCGCAAGACAACTGACCTAGCACTGGTCTAAAACTGGAAGCCCTGAGGAAGCAGCGCTATAGCCGCGAAATGTTGGCAGCATTAAGGACCTCGATAGAAAGATTAAGATCTACACAAGTTAAATTTGTTTAAGTTACACAAGTTCACAAGTTAAATTTGTTAAAAATCTTAAGTCCTACAAATAGACATGTCATTAGACCCAAATTCTGTAACCAGCGCCTAAAGTTAGGCACCTATTTGGGAGGCGCCCAACTAGATAGGCGCCTATCTAAATTGAATAACAAGCTCAATTAAGCTTTTTAATCAGCACCGATTGAAACATAGGCGCCTATCAAGAAAGCGCGATTCTATAACAAGGTGCCTCTAAAAATTTAGGCGCTATGCATGTTAGGTGTGGACGTGGCTACGTGTTAGGCGCCTTCTTACATAATCACTGCTCTTAAGCGTGCTTAAGCACTTGCATGGGCGCCTAACTTTTAGTTGTGCCTAGACCTGGCCTATTTAATGAGCGCCTCCAAAATAGGTGCCGCTCAGCGTGATTTACTAAACAGCACCCAATTTTACTTGAATCGCGTTGAACAGTGCCTATAGCGGCGCTTCTTATAGAATTTACCCTTAAGTCACTACTGATGAAAGTTTTTTTGCTGATGATGTGGGCAGAGGAGGTAGAGCGTTAATAAACTCAACCACAAGACCTGAGGCTTTTTCTTTCATCAGCTAGAGACTCTGAGCCCCTTAAAGTGGTGTTTTTTTTAGATTGGAATTACTTTTCAGCAGTGCATTTTTTTCTAGCAAAAAAGGTGTCGTACTCAAATACCAGGCCATTCTTCAGGGGTGGACTGATCACTGAGGGACCCACCCCACACTAGCCAGCCCCCTATAAGTAGCCACAGAATACATGAAAAGACAGCTCTAAGGGCTTGATTCTCAATACAGCGTCCTGATTGTAGATGGCGGTAGCATCCTACCGCCATCTAATGGACCGATCGGGACACACTTTTTTTTTTTAAAAACTCAATGCGGAAAATGACGCCTGTAATGTAGACATCTGACTTACGCCTATTGAAACACCTAGGCATGCCTACGGATGCCTAGGTGCTTCCATAAGTGCAAGTCAAACCAAAAATGTAGGTCTATAAAACATTGGTTTACATTTAAGGCATCTGGACAAAAAATAATCTGGACACAGCGATCAGCACGTGGTAGGCACTCGTTTTGCAGGTACCTACCACAGTGGGTGCTGTTTTCAGAATCAGGCTCTAGGCAGCAAATTCTATAAATGGTGTCCCATTTGTAGATAGTGGTAGGTGTCCTACCGCTGTCTAACCTGCCAAACAGAATGCACGTTTAAAAAAAAAAAAAAAAAACATCCTGAAGCAGGCTGCCTATATTGTACACATCTTCACAAGCCTAGGGAGGCACATAGAGCCGCCTAAGCTCACCCAAGGCTAGGCGTGGGCATGATTTTGCCCAGACATGGCCTTAGGTGAGCTTAGGTAGCCCTAGGAGTCTTCCTAGAGCAGTGATAGGCGACTGAAATGTAGGCCAGCAAAATGCTGGCCAACATTTCAAATAGATGTGGCCGTTGAACTGATCATGGCAAGGGAATCTACCTGCTGTGATCAGTTTAGTGGCCACAGAAGGGAGCCCGTTCCTCCCCCCCCCCCACACACACACACAAAGATTACTGGCAGGAAGGATATCTAGTCTCTTCCACTGGAATTCCCGAACATCCTACCACTCCCCCCCCCCCCCCGAAAGTCTGCGGCAGAAGGAGTGCCCAATTCCTCCTGCTGCCACCCCCCAAAGATCCCCCGGCAGGAAGGATGTCCAGTCCCTCCTGCTGGAAAACCCCCAAGCAGGATGAGTGCCCAGTCCCTCCTGCCAGAACTCCCCACTGAAGATCATCAGTAGGAGGGATGCCTAGTTCCTCCTGCCAGAACCCCCCCATGGGAGTGACCTAAGGGATCTGGCCAATCAGCATCTTAGTCCACTCCCAGCGCATCCCAGAATGCACTGGGAGAGAAGCCTAAGATTCCAGTTGACCCAGGTACCTAAGGCCCCTGCTATGGGAGGGGCCTTAAGCGCCTGGGCCAATCAGGGCCTTAGGTCCCTCCCTGGTGCATCCCACAATGCACTGGGAAGAGGCATACCACTATTCAGTAGAGGCAGGCCTGCCGGCCGGAGGGAGAAAGCTTCCCTCCTGCCAGCCAAATTAAAAGAGATACTGTGGGTTCGGGAGGGTTGGGGTGCATGCTCTTCAGCGGGGTTCCAGCAGGAGGGACTGGGCATCCCTCCTGCCAGGGGATGTCTTGGGGTGGGGGGTTTCCGGCAGGAGGGAGTTGGTATCCCACCTGCCAGAGGATGTCTTGGGGAGGTGACAGCAGGAGGAATTGGGCACTCCTTCTGCCGCGGACATTTAGGGGGTCCAGCAGGAGGGACTGAACATCCCTCCTGATATTGGTCTTCGTGAGGGGCTGGGTTCCCTGCCATGGCCGCTAAACTGATCTCAGCAAAGAGATTACCTTGCCATGATCAGCTCAGCAGCAACCTGATTTTCTAACCGGTGCCTATGACATGAATGCCAATTAGAGAATCGTGGTGTTAGTCGGGCTTAGGCATCTGTCGTGAAGACGGACACAATTCCATATAGGACGCCAGTGTATGATTCTCAAAAGCTGCTTAGGCGGCTTCTGAGACCAGGCATCCTACACGGAATCCAGCCCTAGGTGTGCAGAGCCTGAGCTCTTTTATTAATTCTTGGGGATCCATGGGTCATTTTTATCAAGGAATGGAAAAGATGCCGTACTCAGTACCCCCTCAAATGAAACCCTGCTTTTCAGGTCCACATCAGAACTTTTACACATGTAAGCTTGCTATTTACATGTACGCTTGTCGCACATTCTTCTAGAGTAGCTTCCTAAACATACTCAAGAAAAGCAAAAACCTACAAGCCAGAATGCAGACTGTTTTCTATTATATAAAATGTTTTCTTCAACTAAAGACAGGGGAAAAACTCCATTTGGGGGAAAACATGTTTAAGGAAAATTCTGAGCAAAATTGCCCAATGTACATTTTGTAAAATTCATAAATAATGTACCTTTGGGGGAAAAAATTCTGGGAGTCACACTAGACCGACATTTAACAGTAGCAGAAGACACGAACTTAGTGGTACAAAAATGCTTTTTTACATAGTGAAATTAAGAACCATAAGAAAATATTTTGATCCTTTATTGTTCAGACTATTGGTGCAGGCATTAGTTTTATCTATTTTAGACTATTGTAACGCCATCTATTTAGGAGCACCCAAAAAAATTCTAAGGAAATTAAGGATAATTCAGAATACAGCTGTTCGATTGATTTTTGGTTTAAAAAAGAACAACCATATTAGTCCTTATTATCGTTTACTTCATTGGCTGCCTTTGGAGGCAAGAGTATTATTCAAATTTTCCTGTATCTGCTTTAAGCCGATATCGGGACTGTCTCCAGCTTACCTTTTTCCTCATTTTGTGTTGCATAGACCATCAAGAGAAACTAGAAACTTCTACTTATTTGCTTATCCAAAAATTAATGGGTGTAGATATAAGACCTTCTTAGATAGGATCCTAGCATTTCAAGCTGGTAGGCAACAATCTTGGTTAGGTAAATGTATTTAGCAAGCTATGTTATCCTATTGCAGTTTTCGGAAATTAAGACCACTTTGTTCGATAAGTTTATTACTTGGTGAGTTTTATTATTGAAATTCTATTTTACAAATATTTGCATTTTTTACTGTATTATTGTATTTCACTGATTGTCCAGTTCTTTGTAGTGTAAACCGCCTAGAACTCTTGGTTAAGGCAATATAAAAGAATAAAGTTATTAGAAGTATTTTCTTTTCCTGTGGATAAGGACTTGTATACTGTACTTACACAACCACATTCAAAGTAGTTTACATACAGTTACTCAAGCATTTTATATTTCTGTCCTGGTGGGCTCAAAATCTATCTAATATACCTGGGGCAGTGGAGGATTAAGACTCGGCTTGCCTAGGGTCACAAGGAGCAGCACAGGGTTTGAATCTACAGCCTCACCCACAACCTCAGGGTGCTGAGGCTTTAGCTGTAACCACTGCACCACACTCTTCCATTCTTGAAGTAACAGGAAAATAAGGGGCCCTTTTACTAAAGCTTAGGCATGCTAACAGATATTAGCGTGTGCTAAGCGCCACATGACCCATAGCTATAGAATAGGAGCGCACTAAGCTTTATTAGAAAAGGCCTCTAATTCTTGGGTAAAAGACACACTATTTTCATGTTGCACAAGCAGGCTTTTGGTCTTATTTTTGCCTGATTAGTAAATTGGCCCTGTCCCCAACTACTACAAATAAAGTCATTTCTCAATACCAGTTTCTCCTCCTTATCTGCTTTCTGACCTACTAACAAAGTTACTCTAGAATCCAAGGACTGCTGTTTCTTTGCACAAGGTTCCACTATAGGTGTCTCCTTAATACAGTTCAAAAAGAAGCATCCGAGAACCATTTCAGCACATACAGTAACTGCTGAGATGGCAAATGAATCAGTGCAGCTCTTTTCTTGCCAGGGCTCCACTGTCTTCCAGTAGATTCAAGATGGCTGACTTGGCAAATGGTCTCTGTTTGATTCCCAAGAGCCAGAATATTTGAAAACTGGAAAATATTTGTCAAACGTTCATTCAGATATGTTTTCACAACACTTGAATGATTGCCAGTTTTTTCCCTAGTTATGAGATGCACAAGAGTTGACTGATTAGTATATGACACTGCAGACATATCATTTGTTTCTTTAGTCCTTTGCCCAGAAAATTGTTACATAAATTATATCAAATAAACAAAATAAGAATTTAAAAAAAATCTTTATTTGAGTGTGCTCCCTTTAACAAACAGATCTATACATTTTTAATCTAATACTTTTTTGAAGCCAGTAGCCTCACAGGTGTTCCTGAATAATTCATTCATTTCAAATGCCATAACTCAACTAATAGTCAGTGGCATAGCTAGAGGGGTAAAAAGATCACAATGGGGCTGATATTCAGAGTGATTTAAGTGGGTCACTTAAATCACCTATCGGCAGCCATTTGCCAATATTCAGCAGCATTAAACTGGCCAGTGCTGCTGAATATCAACTCTGACCAGCTCAAAAAGGTGGGTCAGACAGGTGCAGGCTGGGGTCAGTGCGGGGGAGGGGGAAGACTTATGTGGGAATTGATGATATTCAGCTGGTTATAACTAGCATAAGCTGTCCTAAATTCACCCACTTATCTTATACAGGCCTCAGCTGAATATCATCTTGGGGCTTGCATAAGTAATTTTATGGGCTTTAAAAAAAATCTCCCGTGCCCTCTCCTGCCTCCTAACAATGCTCCGCCTCCTCCTCTCCCTCCTCAAACTCTGCCCATGTCAAAGTCCCCCTCTTCGCCTGCCCATACCTCTCCAATATGTAGGTAGGCCACCCCGGGACTACCAGCACACCTGTGGTCCAGCACAGGTCTTCGGGGCCAGGAGTGTAGCCCCCTTGCAATGGCCTTTCAAAATGGCTGCCACAACCCAAGAGTGCCCAGGTGACAGAAAGCCAGTGATGCTAGCAGTATTCAAATCCACTTTTCAAGCCCACTTTTTTGAAGATGCTTTCAACTCTTAACTCCCACTCACTGTCAGATATGAGTACATATACCCAGCATATCATTCCTTCTACCAGAAACTCCCCAACCTTGAGATGTCCTGTCTGTCTGTCCAAATTAGATTGTAAGCTCTTGTGAGCAAGGACCGTTTTTTGAATGTTAAATGTACAGCACTGCATCCTTTCAGTGCTATAGAAATGATAAATAGTAGTAGTAGATGTACCTGCCCTAACAGACAACAGCAGGAACAGAGTAGCCTAGTGTTTAGAGCAACAGCTTCAATCCCCTGAGGTTGTGGGTTCAAATCTTCCACTGTTCCTTGTGACCCTGGGCAATTCACTCAATCCTCTATTACCCCAGGGTATGTTAGATAGATTGTGAGCCAACCAGGACAGATAGGGAAAATGCTTGAGTACCCGATTATAAACTGCTTAGATAACCTTAATAGGCAGATACCTATTATAGTAAAATGACCTGACATATATCCCATCTACTGATAGTCCAGGCACATCTCAGGGTCGAAGGAAATATATAATATATACTATTCTAGGGTTCCTGAGGATTCTAGCACACATTCCTAGATCCCAATTACAAGGACCTGTGCCTTAGTCTCTAAGTCTTTCAGTTTCCAAAATAGCACAGATTTGAAGTTTAAGAGGAATTCTAAAGAACCGTATTGCACTGCTCCCCACAGTAACAGGCCATTTGACTTAAAGAAACTGTGTGTATCACCTACTACCCTTATTACTGCACTGCATACGCCTTTCTGCGCTATAGAAATGATTTGGATTTTTGAGAGTGAAGTTGAAATTGCATTTTGTTTATTATTGTGCATTTATTAGGGTTACCATATGGCTCCGGATAAAAGAGGCCAGATTGAGACATCCGGGTTTTACTTCCACTGAAAGCAATGGAAGTAAAACCCAGATGCCTCAATCCGTCTGCCTTTTTCTGGAGCCATATGGTAACCCTAGCCATTGAGCCTACTGCCTCTGTCACATTGTGACTTTAGTAAATGGTCAAAAAGTGACTTTAGTAAAAGGTTCAGAACAATAAAATTAGTGTTATCTGAGTTATTGGGTGAATGGATATATAAGTCTGAGAGGAACTGCTCATTTGGTCTCCTGTGTAAGCCAAGCCTGACCCTTGTCCCAAACTAATAAATATTATTTATATGCAGGATTACTCACCATCCAGGCACCAGCTAGGCAACTACTTTAGGGCCTCTTTTACCAGGCCGCTGTAGCAATGCTTCCATAGTAAATGCACCAAAGTCCATTCAATTCCTACGGGCTTCAATGCACTTAACGCAGAAGCATCACTTCCCCTGTTATACTGTACCTACAAGTGAAGAAGTCAGTGTGGTCAGTGGCTTCAAGTACTTTGAAAGCCATCACATGAAGATTTCAATATAAATGTCATTCCTACAGCTAGCTGGCAAATGAAGAATTTGGTGCTCATGAAAGTGTGAGAAAAAAGGTGTAAAGGTTTTAATGTGTTGACAGCAGGTGTCCCCAATTGTTTTCCTCTGATTTTCTTCAATTTTGGATTTTTTTTATAAAGCATACAATATTCCCACACTAAAACACTAGCATTTTTTTCTCCCTCCATCCCACTCCATTGACTTTTTTTCAACTTTGCAACCTTGATAGGAAACAGAGAGTGGGAGTAAATGGACAATACTTGGACTGGAAAAGCATCACGAGTGGAGTGCCGCATGGTTCGGTGCTCTTCAACATATTTATAAACGACCTGTAAATTGGTACGAAGAGTGAGGTGATTAAATTTGCAGATGATACGAAGTTATTCAGAGTAGTGAAGATGCAGGAGGATTGCGAAGACCTGCAACATGACATAAATACGCTCAAAAAATGGGCCGCGACATGGCAAATGAGGTTTAACGTGGATAAGTGTAAGGTGATGCATGTCGGTAACAAAAATCTTATTCACAAATACAGTATGTCCGGTGAAGTACTTGGAGAGACCCCCCTCCCCCCGAAAGAGACTTAGGAGTATGGGTCGACAAGTCAATGAAGCCATCTGCGCAATGTGCGGTGGCAGCAAAAAGGGTGAACAGAATGCTAGGAATGATTAAGAAGGAGATCACGAACAGATCGGAGAAGGTTATCATGCACAGCATGCCCTCACCTGGAATACTGTGTCCAGCACTGGTCGCTGTACATGAAGAAGGACACAGTACTACTCAAAAGGGTCCAGAGAAGAGCGACTAAAATGGTTAATGGTTTGGAGGAGTTGCCGTACAGTGAGAGATTAGAGAAGCTGGGCCTATTCTCCCTTGAAAAGAGGAGACTGAGAGGGGACATGATCGAAACATTCAAGATAATGAAGAGAATAGATTTAGTAGATAAAGACAGGTTGTTTACCCTCTCCAAGGTAGATAGAACAAGAAGGCACTCTTTAAAGTTAAAAGGGGATAGATTCCGTACAAACTGGAACGCTCTTCCAGAGACTGTTATAGGGGAAAACACCCTCCAGGGATTCAAGACAAAGTTAGACAAGTTCCTACTGAACCAGAACTTACGCAGGCAAGGCTAGTGTCAGTTAGGGCATTGGTCTTTGACCTAAGAGCCACCGCGTGGTCTGACCCAGCAGCGGCAATTCTTATGTTCTTATCTTAAAATTCTTAAGCAAGTTTCTCTCCCTTCCCTCTGCTTCCCTCCCCCAAGGTCCAGCATCTCTCCCCCTCCCCGTCTGGCACTTTGTCATCCGTTCCCCACCCCACAGGAGTCAGTCACATCTTCATTTACCCCATACTCATCCTGTGTAGGTCCAGCACCTGTTCATCCCCCCCACCCACCCCGCTAAGTGGATCAGTCAGCTCTTCCCCCCCCTAAAGCCTGAACAACCAAAAAGTTGGAACTCTTCATTCCCTCCCCACGCGGGTCCAGTACCTCGTCACCATTCCTTCCCCTACAAGTATACAAATGCACATGGCAGGTCACTGGCACAAGCAGCAGCAAATACAAGCTGTTTTTGGGTCTGCCCTGCCAGGGCCTTTCCTGTCCTGCATCCTGCCCATGAAGCAACTTCTTATAGGCGGGGTTGGCCTGGAGACAGCCTGTATTTAGTGCTGCCTATGCTGGTGACCCGCCATTACCAGCAGGGGAATGGATAATGAAGAAGTGTTGTTGGACCCATGGGAGGCAGGAATGAAGGAGTACCAGACTTGTGTGTAGAGATAATGGAACAATGCCAGAATTTCAGGGATGACAAGTTTATTCATTTCCCCTGCAGTAGGGGGCAATTCATTTGAGGGAGCAATGTGCTCCTCAACTCCCTTCCCTCCAAACTACACCCATGGTTACAGAATACAACTTTGGCATAAACCCACATATCATTATTCTGTGCATTTATATGTGTAAGGCATGAACAAATGTTAAGTGCTTGGTTTATACAATTGCATTTCAGAAGAAGCCCAAGGCCTGCTATGCACAAAGACCCCCCACCCTCCCAGCTAATTTCAGCATCTAGTATAACAGGGTGAAAGGTGGGAGGTGGGCAGGGCAGGGTCATGTGACCTCTTTTTTTGACTTCACAAATATGGTAACCCTAGCTCTGACACACAGCAGGCAACTGAGCCTGAACTTCTCCCAAGGGACCAGGCTAATCCAAAACTGCTGCCTCTCATCTGGAAGAAGAAAATCCAGGTCCCCTAGTAAGATATAAACTAGAACCCTTCAGAGAGGATGTGGTCTTTATCTGTAAAGAAGAACTGCTATGAGGAGCAGAAACAAATTAAGGCCATGGATGACGTTGTAACAGGGTTGCCCTAGCCTTGAAGATAGAATGCCAACTATATGCCAACTTTGACAGATCTTGCTTCAACGTACCTTCCATCAGAATACCTGTGCCTGCTAACCAGTTCTTCTACCGTTCACTGCAGATATGTTAATACCCATTTGTGACTTTAGGCTTTCTTTTCATAGATTCTGCAAAGCATGTGTTCTTAGTCACATTCTCTATATGTTGTAAGTTATTGATCCTATAGCTTTGTGTTTTGATCCTATAGGGTAGCATGTTATTGACTCTGTAATGTACGTATCTCTGTTCCTGAAAATGTTGTGTATGTATCCTTGTAACTTGTTCTAGGCTGCTGGGGAGGATGGACTATAAAGAATAAATAAATATGGCATTCCTAGCACATGGGAAGGGCTTACCTTAAACAGAAGTAGGTTGATTTGGAGCTCCAGCAGCTTGCCTTTAAAGATTTCTTTGTTCTTTTTTTCTGGAGACTGTACTTACAGTGAGGGGAAGGAGTGTAGCCCCCCAAAAAGCTGGTTGTTCTGGTCCTGGAGAAGGCAGCCAGTCTTAAACCATGAGTTTATACTTTGGGGCTGTTTCAAGATTTGCTCAGAAAGAAATAAAGGAACATTTTATAGATAGGATTTTTTTAAAAAACTGCATTGGGGGAAAGGGTGCTGTGCTTAAGTTAGAGGAGGTTTCAAGGTTTTATAAAAATTTGATGGTAATCAATTATCTAATTTCTAAGCGAGTTTACAGAACTTGAAACTTTGAGGAGCAAGCTTCGAATCAAGGCCAAGACAGCTCTTCAGTACAAGTACTTCAATGGCCCCTCCCCTACTTCAGCTGAACACTGCTTCTGGGGTGTGTCTAGTAGCAGCGCGGTGGGGGGGAGTGACAATATACAAACATCCTCTATCATTCACACACACTTACCCTCTTCCACAGAGCCCACACAGTAACTTGTTTATATATCTTTTCAACTCATTTACAAACCTCATCCATTCACAATCATAAACCCACACAGATTATCATATGGCTCCACAAAAACGGAGGATGGAAGTAAGGAGGACAAGTAGAGATATCTGGGTTTTATTTCCATTGCTTTCAATGGAAGTAAAACTCGAATGTCTCAATCCGTCCTCCTTTTTCTGGAGCCATATGGTAAGAACATAAGAATAGCCTTACTGGGTCAGACCAAAGGTCCATCAAGCCCAGTAGCTCGTTCTCACAGTGGCCAATCCAGGTTATTAGTACCTGGCCAAAACCCAAAGAGTAGCAACATTCCATGTTACCGATCCAGTGGCTTGCCCTATGTTTTTCTCAATAGCAGACTATGGATTTTTCCTCCAGGAACTTGTCCAAACCTTTCTTAAAACCAGCTACGCTATCCGCTCTTACCACAACCTCTGGCAATGTGTTCAAGAGGTCAACTATTGTCTCAGTGAAAAAATATATTTCCTCCTATTGGTTTTAAAAGTAGTCAAACCTCAGTTTGCGAGTAAAGCGGTTTGCAGTGTTTTGCAAGACAAGCAAAACATTTTTGCAAATCGTGACTTGCAAAACGAGCATTGACTGGATTTGCGAGTCCCCCCGCCCGCGAACCGGCATCACCCACAAACGCCGCCCCCCCTTATGAACACCCCGTCCCCCCGCGCAAACCAGCATCCCCCGCCCATCCAAACTGAAGGCTTACCCCTAATCTGGCACCGGCATGCATCACAGGAGGTGCCAGTGCCCAAAGATCGTGCTGCTTGCTGGACTGGGCCTTGAGCATCTGCGCATGCTCAAGGCCTTCTGGCTGCCGCCTCTCTCCGAGATTCTCAGAGAGAACGAGAGCCAGAAGGCCTTGAGCATGCGCAGATGCTCAAGGCCCAGTCCAGGAAGAGGCAGGATCTTCAGGCACCGGCATCTCCTGTGGGTTGGTGCTGTATGCAGATTGGGGGGTAAGCCTTCAGTTTGGGCGGGCAGGGGATGCCGGTTCGCGTGGGGGGGGCAGGTATTCGCAAGGGGGGGCGATGCCGGTTTGCAAGGGCGGCATTTGTGGGTGGGGGGGTGATGCCAGTTTGTGGGGGGGATGTGGAAGCGCACCAGTGGCCTCAGGGGAGGGGGGTCTTTTGGGAATGTGGTGGGGTGGGGTGGGGTGGAGCAGCACCAGTGGCCGTGGGGAGGGGAGGTGGAACGAATCAAATGAGTTTTCCTTACTTCTTTTGGGGAAACTCGCTTTGGTATACAAGTAATTAGGTTTACGAGCATGCTTCTGGAACAAATTATGCTCATAAACCAAGGTTTCACTGTATTTCCCTGTGATTTTGGGGGGTGATTTCAATGTCGCCTAAGACGCTTCCCTGGACAAATCTCACTCGCCTAGTGGGGGGGGGGGGGAGGGTGGCTGAGGCTAGAGGTCTCCCCCAGTTGTATCAACTTTTGGATCTCTTGGATGTTTGGAGACTCTTGCACCCAAGGGTATGGGATTATATCCATCTCTCCCGCACTCCCGCCACTCAATCTCGTATTGACTACCTATTGCGTTCGCGTTCTCTCTTTTCTAGGGTACGACGAGTGGAGATTGGGCCTTATGCGATCTCAGATCATGCCTGGGTGTGGATGGACTGAGACTCGGGGGAGGGGCATCATCCACCAGGCTACCGGGCTTATCCTTTATGGCTCCAGGATGATCCTAACTTTTTGCCCTATCATATGAAGGCATGGAAGGATTATCAATTCCATAATTGTCAACATGTGGAGGACTCGGTTTTATACTGGGAGGCGGCAAAGGCGGTTCTCTGGGGGGTTATTATTAGTTATCTACGTAGAGTTCGGAAGGCGCAAGATAGGGAGTTGTTTCGTTTGTCGAGACATTCTGACGAGAGCGCAGCGTGCTTTTGGTCTTTACCCTACCCCGAGTAATAAACAGAATTTGCTCTCTTTGCAGACGGCAATCAATGAGATCCTACATTAATGGGCTTCTAAGTCGCTTGCTTATTATAAATACTATTTCTATGTTCATGGAAATAAAGGGGGGAAACTTTTGGCCCGTTTGGTCTCACAGAGGAAGAGCCACAAGAAGATTCTGCACCTTTCTACTGCCGAGTCCGTTCGGGTCACTAGTGATACTGCCATCTTTGATTTCGACATTTCTATGCAACTCTTTATGCTCCATCTACAGATTTGGGTCTCCCTGGGGAATTCTATTTAAAGGGACTTGCTCTCCCCTGTCTTACTGAGAAACAGAATGCCCGGCTGAATGCGCCTGCTGAGACCAGTGAGGTGGAACTCTTAATCACACAAAGTTCTACTCTGAAAGCTCCAGGGGTCGATGATTATAGAGCCAAATTCTATAAAACTCTAAATTCTGAAATTGTGTTGCCGCTTGCTAATATGTTTAATGTGATGATCAGTGCTGAAGCTATGCCCGAACACCTTAATGTGGCTCAGATCATAGTTCTTCTGAAACCCGGGAGAGATCCTACTATCCCAGAATCCTATAGACCTATCTCACTACTTTTAGCAAAGATCCTGGCTAATCGATTGGCACGGTTTATGCCACTTCTCCTTCACGAGTCTCAGATCGATTTTGTTCAGGGTCACTCAGTGGCGAAAACATGCGGAAAATTTTGACGTCCCTGGACTATAGCTCTAGGGTTGAGTTGCCTTCTATACTTATTATTTTCAACGCTGAAAGGTGGCGACCGCGTTCAATGGGACTATTTGTTTGCTACTTTGACTAAATATGGCATTCAGGGCCTTTTTGGCTCAGCAATCCGTGCACTCTATGCTACTCCCCAGGCTGCTATGTGGGTTAATGATTGTAGATCCTCTCTATTTGAGATTCATATCAGAACCCGTCAGGGGTGTCCTCTGTTCCCTTTATTGTTCATATTGGCGCTTGACCCGCTTCTCCGTGATTTTTATTTGAACCCGGCTATCAAGGGTGTTCAGCTGGGGACTAAGAGCTTTCGTGGACGATCTTTTGGCTCTTTTGATTGGCCCTTATCACTGTTTGCAGGCTCTTTTGGAAACTATTAGAGAATATGGAGACTACGCCGGCTTCTGTTTGAATCTGGTCAAGTCGGAGGCCTTACCTTCCTCCCCAGCCTTGAAGGTTCAGTGGGGCGCTTCCTTTCCTCTACAATGGGCCCCGAGCTCCTTTCAATATCTGGGGGTCTATCTTTCGGCCTCCACGACTCAGCTTTATTTACTCAATATTTCTAGACTTTTGGTTGATATTAGGGTCCAGCTTGAGGTCTGGGGTGACCTCCCTCTGACACTGATGGGCCGTATCGCCTTAATACACATGGTGGTTTTCCCATGTTGGTTGTATGTGTTACAGTCTTTGCCACTTCGTTTGTTGAAGAGGGATCTTACGTGTTTGCACCGTTTATTATCGCGTTTCTGCTAGAATTCACATAAGCCGAAAGTTTGCTTTCAATATTTGGTGGGTGGCTGGACACAGTGGGGCCTTGGACTCCCTGATTTTGGCCTTTACAATGAAGCATGGTTACTTTGACATCTGATAGATTGGCTGCTGGGTGAACAACAGTATACTCTTTTGGATTTTGAATGTGCTTTCTATGCCCCTCATTCTTTGTCTAGCCTCTTACATTTGCCTACTAAGGAGCTTCCCGCTGAGTTCTGTGCGTGTGTTCTTTTGAAATCCATGCGCGCGGTATGGGGGAGCTTGATCGGTAGATTGGGACGGGACCGCCATCAACTACCTCTTCGTGGGAACTTGGTCTTTCAGTCAGGCCGGGATAATCCTGCTTTTCTTAGCTGAGATGCTCGCAGAATCAGTCTCGTGGAACATCTGTTGATTGCGGAAGGTTGTTTGAAACCCCTTGTTGCTTTTGGGGATCGCTTGGGTGGGTGCTGGGGTGATACTTTTGCCTATTGTCAAGTTAAACATTATATTATCTCTCTTCCACAGGACCAGCTCGCACAGCCGATGGGCAAGCGCCTTTGAGCTTTTTTTGAAGGGGTGGCGGCTCATTTTACTTCGGTGTCAGTGTTGTATGGGGACTTTTGGAGTTTAATGGCCCCAAGGATATCTCACGGATTCAAGGGAGCTGGGGTCATGAACTTCACAGGCATCTTACCCATTCAAATATTCTGAGTGCCCTGGATTATACAAGTTTTTTGACAGTCTATAGTTCATTATTTCCGGGGCTTATTTTTGAGACCAATTATGGGTACGGTGGAGCATTTGGTCCTTAACCTGCCTGGGCTTTCCGTGCCTTCCTAAGGGGGGGTCCCCTATAGTGTCGTAAGGTGTGTCTTCTTACTCGCAAATGCATTTTGCAATCCTGGAATGTTTCCGAGCCTCCCTCTTTTTGGACCTGGAGAGCTTTGGTGCATAATTTAGCCACGTGGGAGGCCCAAGAGGCAGTTGGTCGCCCTCATCGCCAGCATCGTTTTCTGCTTGTGTGGGGAGTCTATTTGGATTCCTTATCTCCTAGAGATTGTAGTCTCCTTTTGAATCCTCTTGCTTAGCCTTGTTGATGTACATTGCACTCACACCTGGGATCGATCACTGTAGCCTTTTCTTTTTTTGGTTGGGGGGGGGATTTTTACTGTAGCTGCCAAGAGCCACCAAAGCACGGGCTTTGGCATATTAGAGATCTGTTGGTTGTTTTCTGTAAGTTTCTTGGGAAGGGGTGATTCTGTTCAGGGCTTGTGCTACTTGGGGAAGGTTCAGGGGAGGGGACAGGGGTTTTCTACTCTTGTTCTCTCAAAATAACACGACAAATTTTATATTGTTGGATGTTACTTCCTTTGACTTTGTTGTATTCTTTGTTGTTTCCCAGTAACTTCATCGAGTTTCCCCTAGTCTTTGTAATTTTTGATAGAGTGAAAAATCGATCCACTTGTATCCGTTCTTTTCCACTCAGGATTTTGTAGACTTCAATCATATCTCCCCTTTGCCGTCTCTTTTCCAGGCTGAAGCCTTTCCTCATACGAGATGAGTTCCATCCCCTTTATCATCTTGGTCGCTCTTCTTTGAACCTTTTCTAGTGCCACTATATCCTTCTTGAGATAACCCTAACTTGCCAAACACACACACATACCTCCTACTTACTCATGTGCACTCTGAAACAAATCTGACCCAGCCTCTATTTACAGTACACCTATGTACACAACCCACACATAACCCCAGAAACTCTACACCCAGACACCACAACACCCACCTCCCACCCCAATGTAACCGCTCCACTTAGCATTTTCACTGGTACTCAATAAAGTATAGTAAATTGTTATTAAATGTCCCATTTGGGCAAGAGAACCAAGATAAATTCTCAGTCAGAATAATAACTGTACGTTAATGGCCTCACAGTAAAGAATATTGCGCAATCAATATATGAATAAAATATACTGCATTCAGTCAAGGATCTCTTCAAGAAAAAAAAGGTTGATGCTATTTTAAATAACTCTGCTAGCACTAGCTAGCAATGGGACCTTCAAGGTGTCTGACATAGGTTGTTAGTCCCTGTGATATTGCAGCATGATACATAAATCGAAGCCTTAAAATCTGCAACAGAACACTGAGAACGAGTTTTGTTTTTCAGACAATTTCAAATTCCCTTCTTACCAACCTTAGCCATATGCTTCTAAACACTTCTTTCTTTAAAAACTGCTGACTGTATAAATCCTAATATTTCTGTACAAAATTGTAGGGTGGTCCTTTTCTATTATTTTCCTTTTTTTTGTCGGAAGATACTGGGGTGCGGCTAGTAATTAAAGCAGGTGTAAGAATGTTCACTAGGTCCAAGACTGAACTCTTAATGTGACAGAAATATATTGTGCACTGTAACCAGTTTCTCCTGATTATTAACCTTGAGCAAGGCAACCTATAAATCATCGCTGAAACAGCTGGTGTTCAGTATTGCCCCAAAGGTGTATGATTACAATCGTCTTATATATATCTCAGTATGCAGACATGAAAAATTCATTGAAGGGCCTAGTGTTGTAGGACGTATTGTAATGAATTTTCACAAAAACATAGATCATGCTTAAAACAGGTGCTTGCTTATTATAATGTACCCATTTATATCTTTTTCCAGTCCCTTACCCATCGCTCAGCCATTTTATCTTGAAGCCAGGCATGATACTTCTCAATTATATGTGAAGCCCTATTCTGAATAGGACATCTTGGTTGGGGGAAAGGATGTCCAACATTTACCCCCTCTCCCTTTTACAAAACTGTAGCATGGTTTTTAGCGCCGGCTGCTGCGGTGACAGCTCTGATGCTCATAGGAATTTTAGGAGCGTCGGAGCGCTTACCGCTGTTACGGTTTTGTAAAAGAGGGGGGGGGGGGTCAGACTTAGGGTTCCTTTTACTAAGCTGTGCCTAGGCATTAACACACAGAATAGCGCGCGCTACAGTGCCGCATGTGCTAGATGCTAACGCCAGCATTGAGCTGGTGTTAGTTCTAGCCGCGTAGCGTGAGGTTAGCGTGCGCTAATCTGCTGCGTGTGCTAAAAACGCTAGCGCGCCTTAGTAAAAGGAGCCCTTAGAGCTGCATTTCACCAAAAGCTTGCTGAATGTACAGACTTCTGTGAATTTATGTACACTCATCTCCCCAAAATCCAGTTGGAAAAAAATTGTGCCAGGAAATACACAAGTAAGTGGGAGTCACAGGAAAGAAACAGGTCGTCGCATACCTTTGTAATTATTGGTATTTTACACCACTTGCACTAAACTAAAGCTTAATTTTGTATATGGAGTCATCATTCTGAGAAGGATCGACTCGGTTTACAGCAACTAAATAAACAGGGAATGATTTACAAATGATAAATAGAAGATAATAGCAAAATTTCAAAAGAATTAATTTTCAAAATGTTTGGCAAATAGAGTAGTTTTTAAAGATTTACGGAAAAATTGAAACGAACTGGAACTCCTTAAAAAAAAAAAAAAGGGGGGGGGGAGATCATTCCAGAGTTGAGAGAGTTTAAAGACCAAAGATTGACTGAAGATCTTGACTCCTTTAATCCCTTTTTTAGAAGGAAGGGAGAGTTTAAATTGTTGGATACCTCTTGCAAAGTAGAATCGGTAAACATTTCAAAGTAAGAGGATTAAAGGTACCATGTAGAATTTTAAAAGAAATACAAGCGCATTTAAATTGAATTCTAAAATAAACCGGGAGCCAATGAAGACTCTGAAGCAAAGGGGTCACATGGTCAAATTTACGTTTTCCAAAAATCAGCTTCGCAGTGGTATTCTGAATTGATTGTAATCTATGAAGACAAATTTTTGTAATGCCGAGGTAGATAGCGTTACAGTAATCAAGACGTGATAATATAATTGGTTGAACTAAGAGATGTACAGAGATGTGCTGGTTTGTTAGCACTTTCACATGTATTTGTTCTCATTGTGCTCCTAGTACTGAATGTCATGTACTGAAAGATGTGTTTCCAGTCCCCACAGTTTACAGCAGCCTCAAGTGTCTTTTTTTTTTTTTTTTTCAGGGGCCTATATGGCTACCAGGAGGTAATGCAACTTCTCATAGGACGGAGCCTTCTCCCGGTCTGTCTTATGCTTGCAAATGAGGGTACCCATTACAGATGGGGTGGGGGGGAAACATTGGCTAGATCAGGGCTGCCCAAGTCCAGTCCTCGAGATCTACTGGCAGGCCAGGTTTTCAGGATATCCACCATAAACATGCATGAGAGAGATTTGCATACCAAGAAGGCAGTGCAGGCAAATCTCTCTCATGCATATTTATGGTGGATATCCTGAAAACCTGGCCTGTCAGTAGATCTCGAGGACCGGACTTGGGCACCCCCGGGCTAGATCATGCTGCAGCAAGAAGAGGTCTGGGAGAGCATCTAGGTAGGAGATCCTCACAAGGTAAAGCCTTATTTATTTATTGAAGTAGCTTTGCGATGGTATGTTAGTAGTGGATTTGAATTTTGGTGTAAATCACTTGAAGATCTCATAAGAACATAACAGTTGCCATACTGGGACAGACCGACGGTCCAAGCCCAGTATCCTGTTTCCAAGAGTGGCCATCCCAGGTCACAAGTACCTAGCAAGATCCCAAGGAATAAAAGGGGGAGAGTGTGGCACAGTGGTTAAAACCAAGCTGCTTCTGGGCAAGTCACCTAATCTTCCCATTGCCCCAGGTACAATAGAGAGAATGTGAGCACACCAGGCAGACAGGGAAAAATGCTTGAGTAACTGAATAAATTCATATACAGTGGTGCCTCACACAACGAACTTAATTCGTTCCAGGAGCAAGTTTGTTATGCGAAAAGTTCGTTATGTGAAACGCGTTTTCCCATAACAATACATGTTAAAAAAAATAATTCGTTCTGTAGCATAAAATATGCTAAGATGACATAAAAAAAGATAAATTTTTGGTTATTATTTTTATTTAGATACATCTAAAACATAATTGTTTTTTAAAACAACACACATTTTTTAAATTTAAAGACAGACTAAGTAGAGTCTAATTTTACAGTGAGAGAGGGCAGAGTCTCAGCGGCAAAAACTGGGACTTAACTGTTCATTTTTTTTTTTTTCTACCGTGTTTCCCCGATGATAAGGCAGGGCCATCAAATAAGACAGCCCCCCCTTTTTAGAATAAAATGTAAAATAAGGCACCCCCCCCGCAAATAAGCCACCCACCGATACCTGCGCTTACCCGAATCGGGTGGTACGGTGGGTGACTCCGTGTGGTCCCTGGCACCCCCGACACGATCGGGGCAAGAGGGAGCTCAAGCCCTCTTGCCCCCCCGACTCCCCGACACGATCGGGGCAAAAGGGAGCTCAAGCCCTCTTGCCCCCCCGACTCCCCGACACGATCGGGGCAAAAGGGAGCCCAAGCCCTCTTGCCCCGCCGATTCCCCAACTCCCCGACAATATCGGGCCAGGAGGGAGCCCAAGTCCTCCTGGCCACGGCGACCCCCTAACCCCACCCTGCACTACATTACGGGCAGGAGGGATCCCAGGCCCTCCTGCCCTCGACGCAAACCCCCCTCCCCCCAACGACCGCCCCCCCCAAGAACCTCCGACCGCCGCTCCAGCCGACCCGCGACCCCCCTGGCCAACCCCCACGACACCCCCAACCCCCTTCCCCGTACCTTTCTGTAGTTGGCCAGACAGACGGGAGCCAAACCCGCCTGTCCGGCAGGCAGCCAACGACGGAATGAGGCCGGATTGGCCCATCCGTCCCAAAGCTCCGCCTACTGGTGGGGCCTAAGGCGCCTGGGCCAATCAGAATAGGCCCGGGAGCCTTAGGTCCCTCCTGGGGGCAGGGCCTGAGGCACATGGTCGGGTTGGGCCCATGTGCCTCAGGCCCCGCCCCCAGGAGGGACCTAAGGCTCCCGGGCCTATTCTGATTGGCCCAGGCGCCTTAGGCCCCACCAGTAGGCGGAGCTTTGGGACGGATGGGCCAATCCGGCCTCATTCCGTCGTTGGCTGCCTGCCGGACAGGCGGGTTTGGCTCCCGTCTGTCCGGCCAACTACAGAAAGGTACGGGGAAGGGGGTTGGGGGTGTAATGGGGGTCGGCCAGGGGGGTCGCGGGTCAGCTGGGGGGGCGGTCGGAGGTTCTTGGGGGGGGGGCGGTCGTTGGGGGGAGGGAGGGTTTGCGTCGAGGGCAGGAGGGCCTGGGATCCCTCCTGCCCGTAATGTAGTGCAGGGTGGGGTTAGGGGGTCGCCGTGGCCAGGAGGACTTGGGCTCCCTCCTGGCCCGATATTGTCGGGGAGTTGGGGAATCGGCGGGGCAAGAGGGCTTGGGCTCCTTTTTGCCCCGATCGTGTCGGGGAGTCGGGGGGGCAAGAGGGAGCCAGGCGGAGAGAGGGCAGTTAAGCGCAGTGCCTGCGCGGAAGGATGCAGCTCGGGCGACTTCGTTGTGTGAAACGAAGTTCGTTGTAGGGAGCAAGACATAAAGTTCGTTGTGTGAAGCGTTCGCTGTGCGAGGCGTTCGTTATGCGAGGCACCACTGTAAACTGTTCTGAGCTCCCTTTGGAGAACAGTATAGAAAAGTGAATAAATAAAACAGATTTTGTGCTGGTTGTCCTAGGAATAAACAATAGAATACCCCATTCCATCATAAAGTATATTAACACTATAACAGGAATACTATTGAGTTTTTATTTTATGTGGCAATCTACACTGCATTTGGAGTTTATTTATTGGCACACCATGTAGGTAAATAGTCAATCCTATGGAGTAGGACATGGGTTTCTTTTTGGCACTGTGGTTACAATGTATGGCTATAGTTGTGACACTAATTGTTGGGCCTGCAAGGCCATAACTAGGAATGTATTTCTTAATTCTATTATATATCAGATGCCACTCCCAGCTGTGAGCTATTTCTTTACTCAATGTGTAATTAAACTCTGGAATTCATTGCCTGAGAATGTGGTGAAAAGAAGTTAGCTTAGCAGGGTTTAAAAAAGGTTTGGCTAATTTCCTAAAGCATAAACCCATAAGCCATTATTAGCAGTGCTGTACAGTAGTGATAAGTATTCAGGTAGAATATTTTCCAAAGACCTGACAATCTAAATTAGTACCTGAGGCAATGGGCAATAGTGGCTCGATCCAGTTCGTAAGTGGTGTCAGTGGCAAAAGTGGAATTAAAACTTACATTTTCTAGGTTCTCAGCCCATAATTCTTGCCACCACCAGGCTACTTCCTCTGCCTGCTACAAAGTATATTTGTTTATTTATATTTGCTAAAAATGCCTTCTTTACAAAAAGTAAGTCAAAGCGTTATACAATAAAGAGGAAGGAAAGAGGAAAAGAACTCCATTATATGAAAGAAAGGTTTCTACACAATCATACTTAAAAGACAATAACGTATTTAAAATGTTCCAGATTGAAGTCACTTGTTGAGCCGTCCTCTCATCACATGCACTCTATGCTCACTCTTGCCTGGGATTCAGGCTAGTAAACTGAAAAGCATTCATGAAAAGCTTGGCAAAACAAGTGGGTGTTTAATCGTGGATGATGCAAACAGAGAAAACTGAAGACAGAAGCTTTCTTGAATTCAGATATACAGTCAAACCTTGGTTTGTGAGCATAATTGGTTCGGAAACCATGCTTGTAATCCAAAACACTCGTATATTAAAGTGAATTTTCCCCATAAGAAATAATGGAAACTCAGACGATTCGTTCCACAACCCAAAACCTTTAATACAAATTCTATATGTACTCGTATTACAAGACTTGGCTCGTTTAGAACTGTCACTACACTCTTGCAGCATCAGAGAGAGAAGAACCATCGGCTCAGTTGTGATGTGTGTATACTGTATAGCAGTGGTCTCAAACTCAAACCCTTTGCAGGGCCACATTTTGAATTTGTAGGTACTTGGAGGGCCGCAGAAAAAATAGTTAATGTCTTATTAAAGAAATGACAATTTTGCATGAGGTAAAACTCTTTATAGTTTATAAATCTTCCTCTCCCCCCCCCCCTGAAGGCCTGTATGTTCCTCCCTTCTTTGCAGCGTCCTCCAGCTTCCCCCCTGGCCTCCCGGTCTTAGTTTCAGTTAATTACCGCAGCCTGCAGAGAAGATCGCCGGTGCTGTAACGTTCCTTGCAAGCTGCCATTGGCCTTCGAAGCACATTCCCTCTGCCGCGGTCCTGCCGCTCTTCTGACTTCAGGGTCAGGATCGCGACAGAGGGAACATGCTGCTGAGAACGACGGCAGCCTGCAAGGATCGCTACAGCACCGACGAATCTCTCTGCAGGCTGCGGTAATTATCTGAAGGTAAGAGCGGGAGGCCAGGGTGGAAGCCGGAGGACTCTGCAAAGAATGGGCAGCACTAGTACAGACAGCACTAATACAGACTGCGGGCCACAAAATAGTACCTGGCGGGCCGCATGTGGCCCCCGAGCCGCGAGTTTGAGACCACTGCTGTATAGTATGTACTTGTATTGCATGACCTTGCTTATTTAGAACAGTCACTACACTCTTGCAGTGTCAGAGAGAGAAGAACTATCGGCTCAGTTGTGATGTGTGTATATTGTATAGTATGTACTTGTATTGCATGACCTTGCTTATTTAGAACAGTCACTACACTCTTGCAGCGTCGGAAAGAGAAAAACCATCGGCTCAGTTGTGATGTGTGTATACTATACATACTTGTATTGCAAGATATTGCTTGTATATTAAGTTAAAATTTAATAAAATGTTTTGCTTGTCTTGCAAAACACTTGTAAACCAAATTACTTGCAATCCAAGGTTTTACTGTACTTTTTTTTTCCACTGGGGAGCCATTCCACACATAAAAGACAATGCCATGTGTGTCACCCTAATCCTTTTCCTATAGGAATTTCCACTTCTGAAGGGGCCTGAGGGCCCTTATATATTTTTCCCAGGCCCTCTGGAGGACTCCAGGTTTACCTGCTGTAACAGACAAGGGAGGACCTCATGAATGAACAAAAACGTGACAATCGTGGAGGCTGCATTTATGCCACATGACTGACATACAGATCAGTGATGCTATCAATTAACAAGAAGTGAGGGAACAATTTCCATGGTGTGGGAAACAATGCTCTTTGCCTTCACAATGTTGGCACACATTCACCAAGTTCTGTAAGAATAACTATGTGTGTATGCTCTATATTTTGGTATACCTCAGTGTGTGCATGATTTGGGATTAGGTGCTACATGCAAATTGTGGCTCATGATGGGAGTACAAGGTCGTATCTTTCATTATGAATGACCTGATCAAGACATTTTCTGTTGTCCCTCCCAGTTCCAGGAAGATCTTTGTTTCCCATTTCTTCATGTTGCTAAAATCATCTGTAGTACCTGAAGATTGGAGGGGGGCCAATGTTACGTCAATTTTTTAAAAGGGTTCCAGGGGAGATTCGGGGAATTATAGACCGGTAAGCTTGACCTCAGTGCCGGGCAAAATAGTGGAAACAATTATAAAAAACAAAATTGTGGAACATGTAGACATCATGGGTTCAGCCGAAGGAGGTCTTGCCTCACCAATTTGCTTGACTTCTTTGAAGGTGTGAATAAACATGTGGATAAAGGCGAGCCGGTTGATATAGTGTATCTAAATTTCCAGAAAGCTTTTGATAAAGTTTCTCATGAGAGGCTCCGGAGAAAATAAGAGAGTCATGGGATAAGAAGCAATATTCAATTGTGGATTAAGAATTGGTTATCAGACAGAAAACAAAGGGTAGGGTTAAATGATGTAGTATCTGATGGAAAGCTGCCTGAGTTTTCACGACTGCAACAAAAATTTGGTATTGCTAAAACTCAAAGTTATAGCTGGTTGCAGTTGAAGCAGGCCATTCAGGAGGGGGTTCCCTGACTGGAAAAATCTTAAATATCAGTATAGTTTGCCGTTCCTGTGCTTCCAGGCAGATTTCCTGGGTCACCAGGCCACTCAGTGGTATAAATTAATATCAGGATTTTTGAATAAGAAACCATAGACTGGTCTTCGTGACATTTGGAGCATTGAGATAAAGCAACAGATTACTGCATCTCAATGGCCACGAATTTGGACTTGGAGGATGAAATGTACGGTGTCTGGATCTATGACACAACCTCAAATTATGAGACACTAAAAGAAAGTCCCCAAGGGTCTTCTATATATGATATGATATGATGCTTATAGTCTGCCAACTCCCAATAACTATTGTAGGTTCAATCTGGATTAACAAAAAAAGATTCTAATCAAAAATTACAAATATGACTTCTGAAACTTTTCTGAAAAGCTACTTGTTTGATCTGAGACGTGCACCTTCAGAGCACATGTAATAGTGAGTAAGGCTATTACAGCCTATGAGCAAAATAAGAAGGGGGGGACCTGAAAAACTATTTTTGAAGGTTTCTGCTACACCCTGTAATCTAATCTAATCTAGTCTTCAATTTATATACCGGGTCATCTCCCATCGGAGCTCGACTCAGTTCACATGTGATTAAAACTAGAGCACATAAGAAAGAGAGCATATAAGGCGAGTGAGGTGATAAAATTTGCGGACGATACAAAGTTATTCCGAATAATGAGAACACAGAAGGATTGCGAAGACTTACAATGAGACATAAACATGCTCGAGGAATGGGTCGTAAAAGGGCAAATGAGATTCAATGTGGATAAGTGCAAGGTGATGCATGTCGGTTATAAAAATCTTATATACGAATACAGGATATCTGGTGCAGTACTCGGAGAGACCCCCCAGGAAAGAGACTTGGGAGTACTTGTAGACAAGTCAATGAAGCCGTCCACACAATGCACAGAATGCTAGGAATGATTAAGAAGGGGATCACAAAAAGATCGGAGATGGTTATCATGCCGCTATACCGGGCCATGGTGCACCCCCACCTGGAATACTGCATCCAACACTGGTCACCGTACATGAAAAAGGATATAGTACTACTCGAAAGGATCCAGAGAAGAGCGACAAAAATTGTTAAGGGACTGGAGGAGTTGCTGTACAGTGAGAGGCTAGAGAAACTGTGCCTCTTCTCCCTTGAAAAGATGAGACTGAGAGGGGACATGATTGAAACATTCAAGATAATGAAGGGAATAGACTTAGTAGCGAAAGAGAGATTGTTCACCTTCTCAAAGGTGGAGAGAACAAGAGGGCACTCTCTAAAGTTAAAAGGGGATAGATTCCGTACAAACCTAAGGAAGTTCTTCACTCAGAGAGTGGTAGAAATTTGGAATGCTCCTCCAGAGGCTGTTATAGGGGAAAGCACCCTCCAGGGATTCAAGACAAGGTTAGACAAGTTACTGCTGAACCAGAATGTATGCAGGTAAGGCTAGACTCAAATAGGGCACTGGTCTTTGACCTAAGGGCCATCATGTGAGCGGACTGCTGGGCACAATAGACCACTGGTCTGACCCAGCAGCGGCAATTCTTATGTTCTTGATGGCTGCATTCAAAAAACAGGCAATGACAGGTCGCGGCCTGGGGTCCCCGTGGCATATATTGCCGATTTTGTGTATACTCTCCACCACAGCACGTGTACCTCCCAGCTCCAGGCCCACCTTCTCCAGCAGCTACTGCTCCACTATGGCCTACAGCTCAGCATCGCGGATTGTTTCAGGCAGGCCAATAATGCGCATATTGTTTCTGAGCCCTCTATTCTCCTGGACTTCCAAGCATGCAGTAAGTGTGGCACATTGAGTCTCGAGGGCCTAAACGTGGGAAGCAGCTCGGCCAGCCTAGTCCTCCTGCTCTAACAGCCTGTGCTTCAGCTGAGAGATCTGTAAACCCTGTCTTTCCACGCAGTCTTTAATTTCATCCACTGTCCCGCCATTGATATGTGCCAATTAAACACGCACAGTTGCTGCAGAAACACTGAAGAAGCACTGGGCACTAAAGATCACAGATTCACCGGTGCATAGCGACAAAAAAAGAGGTTTAAAGCGGGGGAGTGATGGAGCTCGGGCAGTGAGCCACCATTCAGCTATGTGTCATCACGTGACCCCCGGGACATCTCAGCTTTCTGACAAATTTATTTTTCTGAAACTAAAAGCTGTACATTTAAATAGCTGTCCCACTAGAATGGAATCAATTTCCTAGCCCAGTTAGGTTTCTAACAGAGAGTAACAGAAAGGCAACTAAAGGCCCTCTTGTGTTCACAAACATTTTCTTGATTAATGGTCATAGTAGCTGAGCATTTGTTGAGATGAGCTATGAGCATGTAGTTTGCTTTGTGGTGGTTATGCCTAGCTGTATTTGAGGCTTAGCTCCAGATTTTGGGGTCATTTTTGCTATGCATGTGATGTCATGATAATTTGCATTTCTAAGTTGTCCTCTCCAATTGTCCTGGGCACTGGCTAAGCTCTTTGAGTAGGGTACCCTGACCATGATGTACCAAACCAAGTTCAGTTTTTCAGGCTGGGCATAGGCCAGGGCCAGACTAACTCCAATAGGCCAAAGGGTCCCTTCCTCTGGTACCAGTTCATTTTACCCAGTCTTTTCTCAGTTGAAATAAATTAAGTCGAAACTGATAAAAATTCACAATGTTAGCTGTACTTGAAAATCTGGGTTGTATTTACAAACTTCCAAAACTATTTACAAAAGGCACACAAAACAAATCTTCAGTCATGGTTCTAGCATTTGTCCTTTCAATAAATCCCTCTTCATGTTCCCAGTCTCCACTCAGCTATTCCTTTTATTGTCTGAGAGAAACCACTCAGGGTCCCACCCTCGTTCCATAGAGTGGGGCCACTTCTTCCCCGCCATGCTTAAACCCTCAATCTGGACTCTGCAATAAGCAGAGTTCTATGCACTCTTTTTCCAAGCTGAGATTGGTATTCACTTAGTCTTTCTCTGTCCCCTCCTGACAAATCCTTTAGTTCAAGGCAGTAGCGTAACTTGCAAGATGGGAGTCCAGGGCAGAGCACCCCATTGTCTGGCCACAACACACCCTGTGTGTGGCTGTCTGTTCTGCCAGTACCCTGCCCTGGAGCAGGAAACTGACATCAGAGGAAGTGGGGATCAGTGGAGAAGATGGCCACACACAGGCATAGACCTTTGACCACTCCAGCACTCCCAGCCTCCCTGCACCTGTGGTAGATACCCTATCCCTACCCCATCCTTGGTATGTGACTGGTATTTACCGAAGAGGATATACACAGCATACCGGAACCCATCAGGCTATATGCTGGAAGTGAAAACGGGAAACTGACAAGGTTAATGGTCAGTTTAGAAGAGGTATGCAGGCAGATTGATAGGCTCAAGAGCGATAAATCCCTGGGACCGGATGGCATACATCTGAGGATCATCAAGGAACTGAAAGGGACCATAGCTGAACTGCTTCAACTAATAGCCAATCTGTTGATCAAAACGGGAAAGATTCCGGAGAACTGGAAGGTGGTGAATGTTATGCCGATCTTCAAAAAAGGTTCAAGAGGAGACCCGGGAAACTACAGACCGGTGAGTCTGACCTCAGTACCGGGAAAGATGGTGGAGGTGCTGATAAAGGACCGCCTCATTGATCACCTTGACGGACAAGGTCTGATGAGGACCAGCCAGCATGGTTTCAGCAAAGGCAGATCTTGTTTGACAAACTTGTTGCACTTCTTCGAGGGAGTGAACAGGCAGATAGACAAGGGTGACCCGGTCGACATTGTATATCTGGATTTTCAGAATGCGTTTGACAAGGTTCCGCATGAACGACTACTTCAGAAAATTGTGAGCCATGGAATCGAGGGTGAAATACTCATGTGGATTAAAAACTGGCTGGAACATAGGAAACAGAGTGGAGGTAAATGGACAATACTTGGACTGGAAGAGCATCACCAGTGGGGTGCCGCAGAGCTCGGTGCGTGGACCCGTGCTCTTCAACATCTTTATAAATGATCTGGACATAGGTACAACGAGCGAGGTGATTAAATTTGCGGACGATACAAAGTTTTTCAGAGTAGTGAAGACGCAGGGGGGTTGCGAAGATCTGCAATGTGACATAATCAGGCTCGAGGAGTGGGCATCGACATGGCAGAT
Organism: Geotrypetes seraphini; assembly: GCF_902459505.1. Taxonomy (NCBI): domain Eukaryota; kingdom Metazoa; phylum Chordata; class Amphibia; order Gymnophiona; family Dermophiidae; genus Geotrypetes; species Geotrypetes seraphini. The sequence goes on from NC_047085.1 coordinate 111,020,322, forward strand.
GAGGTTCAACATGGACAAGTGTAAAGTGATGCATGTTGGTAACAAAAATCTCATGCACGAATGCAGGATGTCCGGGGCAGTACTTGAAGAGACCTCCCAGGAAAGGGACTTAGGAGTTCTGATCAACAAGTCGATGAAGCCATCCGCGCAATGTTCAGCGGCAGAGAAAAGGGCGAACAGAATGCTAGGAATGATTAAGAAGGGGACCACAAACAGATTGGAGAAGGTTATCATACCACTGTACTGGGCCATAGTGCACCCTCACCTGGAGTACTGCGTACAGCACTGGCCGCCGTACATGAAGAAGGACACAGTACTACTCGAGAGGGTCCAGAGAAGAGCGACTAAGATGGTTAAGGGGTTGGAGGAGCTGCCGTACAGCAAAAGATTAGAGAAACTGGGCCTCTTCTCCCTCGAACAGAGGAGATTGAGAGGGGACATGATCGAAACATTCAAGGTACTGAAGGGGATAGATTTAGTAGATAAGGATAGGTTGTTCACCCTCTCCAAGGTAGGGAGAACGAGAGGGCACTCTCTAAAACTGAAAGGGGACAGATTCCGTACAAACATAAGGAAGTTCTTCTTCACCCAGAGAGTGGTAGAAAACTGGAATGCTCTTCCGGAGTCTGTCGTAGGAGAAAATACCCTCCAGGGATTCAAGACAAAGTTAGACGTTCCTGCTGAACAAGAACGTACGCTGATAGGGCTAGTCTCAGTTAGGATGCTGGTCTTTGACCAGAGGGCCGCCATGTGAGTGAACTGCTGGGCATGATGGACCACTGGTCTGATCCAGCAGCGGCAATTCTTATGTTCAAGGTCTCCTTGGATCTGTCCTTTGTGAGCCACTCCTCAGCCCAGGGCCACTTCTTTCCTGCCAAGCTGAATTTACAATTCACAGTTTTGCCTCTGTCAATCCCACTCTTATCCTCATTCCACAGACTGTTGACACTTCCAGGAGTCCCCTTCAGTACTCAGGCTCTGGCAGGAGTGAGGATAAATCCCTGCTTCTTTTCATTATGCCTCCTTCAGGCTGGGTCCTCTAACTCCACCCACTTTAGTGACTTCCAGAAGAATCTCCCACCTCCTGCTCTGCAGCTGAGGCATTCTTCTAGAGGGGGGGGTGTCACATTAGCTTATTGAAAATTTTGTGTAAGTTGCTTTATTATAGGATGATTTTATGTATTGTGTATGGTTTTATTTTATTTATCAGAGTATTTTCTTCTTGATTTTACATATGTTTCTTTTGTCCTCCACCCAGATACTTGATAGGCAGATAACACACGTCTTAAATAAATAAATAAATAAATAAATATTAGTATGTCTCGCTGATCTTTTAATTACATTATATCCTTCATCTGGAGATACCCAAAGTTCCTGACTTTTTAACTAATGAATGCTTTAGAACAGAGAGCCTCAAGTGAATTAGGGACAATTATTGCTAATGATTTAAAGTGGCAGTAAATAATGCATTAAGGCAGCTGTTATGTATGAAAGCAACAGTTCTAGATATTTATTTCAATTTTTCAGTTTCTTTTCTTAACTGGGAAGTGGGATTGCAGAAAGCTGACAGTCTTACCATATGGGAACTAAAGGCACTGCCCCTTCTTACAATACAGCTCCGACTGGGGGTGTTGGGGGGGGAACCCGCTCACTTTACTTAATACTGTTCGCGCTGCCGTTGGGGGTGTGTGGGGGGTGCAACCCCCCATATTATACAGAAAATTTAACTTTTTCCTAAAAAAATCAGGAAAAAGTTAAGTTTACTCTATAGTGGGAAGTTCCAACCCCCCAAGCACCCCCAATAGCAGCGTGAACACTATTAAGTAAACGCCCCACCCCCCCACATCCCCCGTTGGAGCTTTTTAAAATTAACTTTTCCAGTGGCGCGCTGCCATCTTGCGCCCAATTGTCTGGGCTCAAATGTCGGCACGGCTTTGTCCCACACGCGAATGACTGTGAACAGTAAGAATAGATAAGCTTGAGCTTGAAGGAACACAATATTATTCCAGAGAGAAGGAGCAGTCACAGAAAAAATAGAAGATCTCATAGTGTTTATATATTTTAGTGACGGAACAGAGAAAAGATTTTGAGCTGATGATCAAAGCGGAAGTGGTAGTTGGTTCCAGCATTTTGCTAATTGATATTGGATGGATAAAGTAATTTGCCTGGTAGGCTGTATATTGTTGTATGCTGGCAATTTTAAATGGAAAAGACTGCTGGTGAATTCAGTGGCATAGCGAGGGTGAGTGGCGCCTGGGGCAGTGGCGCCCCTCCCACGCCCCTTTCCCTATACCTTTTTAATGTTGGCTTGAGCAGCCACCAACTTACTATCCGCGTCGACTTCGGCGTTCTCTCTGACGCCACGTCCTAGGCACGGGCATCAAGTTGGTGGCTGCTCACACCAAAGTTAAAGAGGTGTGGAGGAAGGGAAGGGGCGTGCATGCGGCAGGGGGAGGAGAGGAGAAGGGGTGCTGGCACCACAAGCAAGATGGTGCCTGGTTTGGATGCCCCCTTTCCCCCCCCTTACTATGCCACTGGGTGAATTATCCTGGTGTTGGATGGTCAATTCTGTTAGGTAGTTGGGGGCGTTGCCTGTCAGGATCTTAAAAGAGGTGATGCCTAATTTAAACTTGATCCTTGTGATTATGGGCAGCCAATGTAGTTTCATATAGTAGAGCTATAGGTGTTCTGATTTCCATAATCTGTGTATATGAGTCTTACTGTTGCATTTTGAACTAGTTGTAGACGTGATAGCAATATTTTAGAGCAAAGAACTAGTGTTACAGGAGTCTAGTTGAGATAGGATTAGGGATTGCAATAAGTTTCAGAAATCCTCTGTTTCAAAGTATTTTTTGATGGATATTAGCTTTCTCATCACAAGGAAAGATTGTTTTATTTTTGATTGTCCGTGGTGGCTATCAATTTCTACTTCTAAGATTTGGAATTGTAGTTCTAATGGAAAGTCTGTGTCATCTACTGTAATCCTTGAAGTGTAGAGTGGATTAGTTGAGGGTCCTAGCCAAATGAATTTGGTTTTGTTCTTATTTACTTTGAGGCGGTAGGTTGAGATCCAGTTTTCTACGATGTGGACACGTTTTTGGACAGTGCTGAGGGTGCTGGCTAATGCAGCCATTACAGGTAGCATGATTATGTTGTCTGCAAAGGTGAAATGTTTTATTTGTGCAAGATCTAGGTTGACTCCCAAGAATTGCATCAGAAGGTTGAACACTGATGGTGGAAGTGGGGATTCTTGGGGTACCGTGCTGGGAGGATGTCAGCTGTCAGAAAGTTCACCATCCTTATGTATAGCATAGTGCCAAGTGGTTAGGAAGCCTTGGAACCAGGAGAGGTCTGGGCTGCTAAATCCAAAATCGCTGAAGATCTCGGACACTTGATAAAAGTCTACTAGGTCAAATGCATTGATTAGATTGAATTGAATTCTAATTGCACTGTGAACCTTGATTAGTAGTTTGCTGTACTTTACTAGTGCTGCGATCACTATCTCTGTGCTGTGATTTTTCCTGAATCCCAGTTGTGATATTGAAGCAAAGTATAGCCTTACCCCTCATAGGGTGAACACTGCCTTACTTTACCCATAAATTTTGTGGTCGTCTGTCACTCAGTGCTTCCCTAAGAAGAACAAAGTACATAAAAATAGGGGGGGGGATAATTGGAAAACAATAAATAGGTTTTGCAATGCAAGGAAAACAAATCTACAATTAATTATTATAAATGATCACTGAAGGACTCAAAACCACAGGACTTGAGGAGCTTAATTAAGATGGCCGCCTGAACTCGTTCAGCAGAATGCACACGAGCCTTTTTCCTTACCTATGGTGAACCTGGGCCGCAACAATTAACCAGCCCGATGGACGCGTTCGTCGAGCATGGGCCTGGAGGAGATCCGGGTGAAAAGTCCTCGGCGCGAGGTGGGGGCATATTGGAGAGCCCCAGCACCTCTTTCGAGGAGACCAGTCTCTCGCTGGAGGAGCGTAATACTCCGGTGCAGCCACTCCCCCAACGAGTGCAGCAGGAAGTGGGGAATGAGGGGAGCATAACAGCAACCTCCAAGAGCTGCGAAGAAGATCAAGAAGAAGAACTGCGATTAGGAGACTGTCAACTGCTTCATTTTTACAACCGACGCCGCGAGGCAAACTAAGTCTGGCAGAGGAAATAATGACCTGAAATTTACCTATACTATGGCACCCTTGGAAAAGCCTACAGTAATTGACTTAAATTCTATATGGGAAGCAATTGCCACATTACAGCTTTCCTGGGGACTTAATTTCAAATGTTTTCCACTCATTGTTCTGCTATATTAACTGAGACATTAACTTTGCAACAAAAGGTGGACAAATTAGAGAAAAAAAATCAACTGAACAAGAAAAAAAATTGGAAATTCTTGGAACACAAAATCAGCTCCTAATGAAAGAAAATGGTAATATTAATTTCAAGATGGAAATTTTGGAAAATATCACACGGAGACAAAATTTAAGGTTGATTAATTTTCCTAAATTAACAACTACTTCACCAATAGATATGTTTAAACAATATCTTTCAGAGATTCTGAAAATCCCACAGAACTCTTTTCCATCTATTTCTAAAATTTATATTTCCTTGGGAAAAAGAAAACTCTGGAAGATCACCAGGAACCGGAATTAGATCTATTGGACTTGACAAACTTAATAGAAAAATCAGACTCAGAATAGATTACGTTTGCTACATTATTTGTGCAATTAGCCTTAGATTCAGATAGAGATTGGTTATTGAAGCTGTTTTTTTAAATACAAAGATGTCTTGTTTCTGAATCAAAAAATAAGAATGTACCCAGATGTATCTAAATTAACGCAAAAAAGGAGGAAACAATTTTTGCTTTTGAGACCCCAGGTTTTGAAACTGGGAGCTACCTTTGTATTAAGGTTCCCTTGCAAATGTTTGATTAATTTCAAGGGTGCCAGATACATAAGAACATAAGAATTGCCATATCCGGATCAGACCCTAGGTCCACCAAGTCCGGCGATCTGCGCACGCGGAGGCCCCGCCAGGTGTACCCTGGCATAGTTTTAATCCCCATATCACTCAAAGCTTCTCATAAGGAGATGTACATCTAGCTTACCCTTAAATCCTAGAACGGTGGATTCCGCAATTACCTCTTCTGGGGGAGCATTCCAGGTGTCCACCACTCGTTGCGTGAAGCAGAACTTCCCGATATTTGTCCTGAACTTGTCCCCCCTTAGCTTCAGTCCATGTCCTCTTAACCGTGTCACATTGGACATTGTAAATAATTTTTTTTCCTGCTCTATTTTGTAGATTCCTTTCAGTATTTTGAAAGTCTTGATCATATCCCCTCGCAGTCTCCTCTTCTCAAGGGAGAACAATCCCAGTCTCTTAAGTCATTCCTCGTATTCCAAGTTCTCCATACCTTTATACACTTTTTTTTATTCTACACAGCTGACGAGATTTATCCTAGAAAATGAGGTGAAGTCTGCAAGTACCCCTGTCAATATTCAGGAATGAATGCTCAAAGAAGTTTAGTTTAGATCCACTTCAGGCTACCATTATTTTCCTTAATAATTGAATATGAATTATATTGAATATGAAAATTATATTTAATATGAATAATTATAGAATTTCAAGTGATGTATTTAAGTTAAAATGATGTTACTTTTTGTTACACTTGATATAAGTTATAAAAATGAATAAAGAATATAAAAAAAAAATTGAGGGAATAAAATAGTCTTCGATTTTTATGAAACTCCTCCTTTATATTATTGTGGACTATCAAAAAGTTGAAATTTATCTAATTTACCTTGTTGCTATATTTCCTTTTTACTGATATTAGCTGGATACTGTTGATTTCATATGATTATTATTGTCATAAAAAATTGAAACTTAATAAAGATTTAAAGTAAGATAAATGATCACTGAAGACATATTGGATTGTTTTAAAGTTTTCTTATATATAGGAGATACAAATTTCTTGGTTCTCTCTTTTTTTCATGTTAATTTAATATCTTCCATGTTTCTGTAACAAGTGTAATCTTGTGCTATGTTTATTGGAAAATGAATGAATTAATAATTTTTTTAAAAAAATTCTCTTATATATTTTTTTCTCTAGAAACCCTCACTGAATCCATCTTACAAATCTAAATACATGAAACAATATCAGATAAGTATTATATTATTCTGTTTTTCTCTCAGATATGCACTTTTATTTCTAAAAGTTTTTCTTTGTTAAAGAGCTGATTCTTTGTACTTTCTTTTTTCTCATTGCAGGAAACCAAGGATAAAAAAGTCACAAAGCTCAGGAAAGTATACATGTATAGTCCTTTTTATTTTCTTACTTCTTTTTCTCTAATTTTCTCTCTTGTAGCCTGTAGTGCACTTCTCTTGGTAATTCCGTTTTCCACTTTTCTTTCATTGGAGCTCATATCCTGTATTCGTCTTTCCTTTGGGTACTTACTACCTATTCTCTAAATAACTCAAAAAACGAAACCTGCCTCACTAAATTCCCATTTGCCTACCTGTCTAAATAAATAATAATAATAATAGTCCCTTCTAAAAACCTCCCAAACCTCAGTTTCAAATTTGTATACAGAAATAATTTTCTTTTAAAAGGTAAGTACACACCAAGCTTCAATTAATATTAAATTCAGCCAGGCAGCTTAATAATTACAGTATATTTAAAGGTTGTCACAAAACTCTGCCAGGATTGCATATACCTCATTCATTGAAAATCCACAGAAAATTATTATATTAGTCTATTAGGAACTCCAATTAAAACCAACACCCAACAGTTTAGTACAAAGCTTAGAACCCTCACATACACTTCATCAGGGTCATTACACTCTGTGAACCCTGAACATTAAACTAAATGCTGTCACACTTTGCTGAATCTTACCAAAATTCAGTTAAATTATGGATACCATTTAACAAGCCGCTAGAGCATCTAAAGATCCCATCCAACTGCCTAACTTGGCAGAGAGAGAGAGAGCTATGCTGTCCAGAATTCCACAGGTGACATATGCAGCTCTGAATCCTTAAAGTTACAGAGACGGGCTAGTCTCCCCTCAGATAATTCTAAACATTTTCTTTCTGTTTTTTTCCCCTGATAACTTTTAATCAACTTTTAATTACGGTGGTACCTTGGAATCTAAACTTAATCCATTCCAGAACTCAGTTCGAGTTCCGAAACGTTCGAGTTCCAAGACAATTTTTCCCATTGAAAACAATAGAAACGGCATTAATCCGTTCCTGGGTCATAAAAAAACTCTACAAGATCAGGCCTACCTGGCACAAACAGCAAGATCGGGACCCCTAGCAGCAGAGGCAGCAAGATCAGGATCCCCAGCAGCAGAGGCAGCAAGATCGGGATCCCCAGCGGCAAGACAGCAAGATTGGGACACCCAGGTGTTGGCCCACTCCTGCCGGACTCACCCCAACTCGCATGCTCCCCCTGAGGCCACAAGCGCTGCTATCACCTCCTCCCCTCCCCCCCCCTCCCCCCCACTGACCGGCCCTGTCCTTACCTGTGCGCCACCGGTGTTAGAAAGTGCCTGCCACTGGTTTTCTGCTAGGCTGCTGCTGGTCTTTGAGCATCGGCGCATGCTCAAGGCCTTCTGGATCTCACCCTCTAGGCCCAGCAGCAGCCTAGCAGAAAACCAGCGGCAGGCACTTTCTAACACTGGTGGCACATGGGTAAGGACAGGGCTGGTCAGTGGGGGGGTGGAGGGGGAGAAGGCGATCGCGAAGGGATGGAGCAGCGCAGTGGCCTCGAGGGGAGCAATACTGCCGGTTCCTGGGGTTGGTGCAGGACATTCAGATTCCAAAGCAGAGTTCGGATTCTGGGGCAAAATTTGCTTGAAGATTTAGTTCAGATTCCAAGTTGTTCAAGTTCTTGGGCGTTCGGATTCTGAGGTAACATAGAAACATAGAAACATAGAAAAATGATGGCAGAAAAGGGCTACAGCCCATCAAGTCTGCCCACTCTACTGACCCATCCCATTAAGTTTGAGTGCTGATGACTTAGTTCCCTAGCTCGACCCTCGCAGGGATCCCACGTGGATGTCCCTCTATTCTTAAAGTCGAGCACGCTGGTGGCCTTGATCACCTGCATCGGAAGTTTGTTCCAATGATCCACCACCCTCTCTGTGAAGAAGTACTTCCTGGTGTCACCACTAAATTTCCCTCCTCTGAGTTTAAGCGGGTGCCCCCTTGTGACCGAGGGCCCCTTGGGAATGAATATGTCGTTTTCCACCTCGACATGACCTGTGACGTATTTAAATGTCTCAATCATGTCACCCCTTTCCCTGCGCTCCTCTAGAGTATAGAGCTGCAGTTTGCCCAGTCTTTCTTCGTATGAGAGACCCTTGAGTCCGGAGACCATTCTAGTGGCCATCCGCTGGACCGACTCGGCTCAAAGCACATCTTTATGGTAATGTGGCCTCCAGAATTGCACACAGTACTCCAGATGAGGTCTCACCATGGTTCTGTAAAGTGGCATTATGACTTCAGGTTTGCGGCTGACGAAGCTTCTCTTGATACATCCCATCATTTGCCTTGCCTTGGATGAGGTCTTCTCTACTTGTTTGGCAGCCTTCATGTCTGCACTGATGATTACTCCCAAGTCCCGTTCTTCTGAAGTCCTAGCTAGTGCTTCTCCATTCAAGGTGTATGTTCTGCATGGATTTCTGCTGCCGAGATGCATGACCTTACACTTCTTAGCGTTGAAGCCCAGCTGCCATGTCAAGGACCAGTTTTCCAATGTGATCAGATCCTGCGTCATCCTATCCTTGAGATTGTTTTCACAGATATTACACAGATATTACACAGATATTACACAGTTTGGCGTCGTCGGTGAACAGTGCTACTTTACCCTGAAGCCCCCGGGTCAAGTCCCTTATGAATATGTTGAAAAGGGATGGTCCCAGGACTGATCCTTGCGGCACTCCGCTAGACACCTCCGATGTCTCAGAAAGGGTGCCGTTGACCACCACCCTCTGAAGTCTTCCACTCAGCCAATCATTGACCCATGCAGTTAGTTTCTCACCCAACCCCATCGATTTCATCTTGTTTAATAGTCTACGGTGCGGGACACTGTCAAAAGCGTTACTGAAATCCAAGTACACTATGTCCAGAGACTCTCCCGAGTCTATCTTTCCTGTCACCCAGTCAAAGAAGCTGATAAGATTGGATTGGCATGACCTGCCCCTAATGAATCCATGTTGACAGGGATCCCTCAGATTTCCCTCATCCAATATCGTGTCTAATTTACCTTTAAGTAGAGTTTCCATGAGTTTACACACTATTGATGTGAGACTCACTGGCCTGTAATTCGCAGCCTCTGCTCTGCAACCCTTTTTGTGCAGAGGAACAACGTTGGCTGTTTTCCAGTCCAGGGGGACTCTCCCCGTACTTAGGGAGAGATTGAAGAGCATGGCTAACGGTTTTGCCAGAACATCGCATAGCTCTCTGAGCACTCTTGGGTGCAAATTGTCCGGTCCCATGGCTTTGTTCACCTTGAGTCTTGACAGTTCTCTGTAAACATCAGCTGATGTGAACTCAAACTTCTGAAATGGGTCTTCCACACTTTGCTTTGCTTCCAGCCGTGGCCCGTGCCCTGGTGCCTCGCAGGTGAAGACTGAACAGAAGTAATCATTCAGTAGTTTGGCTTTATCGGAATCTGTTTCCACATAGTTCCCTTCTGGCGTTCTAAGGCGTACTATCCCGTTTGCGTTCTTTTTCCTGTCGCTAATGTACCTGAAGAAGGATTTGTCCCCTTTCTTAATGTTCTTCGCCAGAGTTTCTTCCATTCGAAATTTTGCCTCCCTGACTGCTGTTTTGACCGCTGCAGACTTTGTCCTGTATTCAATGTTTGCTTCTTTTTCCCCCGTGCGTTTGTATGAGGTACCACTGTATTTGTAACCACTGGTTACATTAGTAATCCTTTTATCATTTTGGCTACTGGCCAATAATTGGTCACATCAGAAGGGTTGAGTTTTGGGTTCTTGGGAATGTGCGTTAAGATAATTCCTCTTCCTGATTTGGAGTAAAGACTTTTTTACGTGATAGTTGAGCTATTGGGTTATATTTCCTATGGTTGTTGGGCTAGCTGTTTTGATCAGGTAAGGTGGGCTGGTGTAGAAACTGCAGTATGCTTTGGAATATTTTAGGAGAAGCCATTTTGTAACTTTGACTCTAATCTCTTCAAACTCATTCCAAGATATGTATGCTGTTGTTTCCATAGGTGGTGGTGTTGTGGTGGGTCTAACTGGACTGGTGGGGGGGGGCATAGCTGGTCTTGTGTGGCTTGAATCTTTGTTTTAAAATAGCTAGTTCTGAGGCTGTTAGAATAGAGGAGTTGTCATCATTTGTGCTCTTGTTCATGTTGGTTCGGTTATTTAATATTGAGAACAGTTTGTTGATTTTAAGATTCTATTGTGTTGATCTGTTTAGAGTAGTACTCTTTCTTCTTTTGCGTCAGTAGAGATGTATATTCTAGGATTTTCTGGCACAACTTAGTCATGTTTACATCAATAGTGCTCAGCTTGTTGGCAAGCTCTTTTCAGGAACATAAGTGCTGAGTCAAATCACTTCTCTGATGATCTTTGGATTCTTTTGCTGTATTTGAGTGGGGCTAGTTTGTTTAGAATTTGTTCACTGATCATTTTCCAATAGTCCAGGAAGAACAAATAGTAATGTGTTATTTATTTCATTCCACGAACACGCCTTCCTCAGGGGTCCAATGGTTTGCAACCTCACATATAAAGAATTGGACTGAAAACAGTCTATTGTCTTTAAACATGTGAGCAAAGAATGCCGCAGACAAGCTGAAGTAGCAAAAAAATGCTATATTCAGTTTTTTTTTACAGAGGTCAAAGCAGATGACTTTAAAATATGCAATTAGTAACAACTATGGAAAAATAGACAAATATAGAACAAAATATATACAGCAGATATAAATTCACAAAACTGACACATTTTGATCACTAAATTGAAAATAATATTATTTTTCCTACCTTTGTTGTCTGATGATTTCATGAGTCTCTGGTTGCAATTCCTTCTGACTGTGCATCCAATATTTTTCTTTCTACCTCCTGCATGTGTCCTCTCCTCCGGACCCCATTCCCTTCCCCAATCAATATCTCTCTCTCTCTTTTTCTGTCCCTCCATGAGTCCAAGTTTTCTTCCTCTCTCCTCCACCCCTATTGGCAATGTCTCCCTCTCTCTCTCACTGTCCATCTGTCTTGAGAAATCCATCCCCTCTACTGCCACATCCAACATTTCTCCCTCTCTCAACCCCCAGATCATGTGCAGCATTTTTTACCACTGCCCACTAGCCACATGCCCATTTCTCCCATCATTATGTCCAACATTCCTCCCCCTTACATCCCCTTCATTCTGCCCTTTCCATCACCATATCCAACATTTCTCCCTCTCATCCTTCTATTCCCCACACATGTCTACCTCACTCCTCTCTCTATATGCCCAATTTTCCTTTCTTCCTTTCCCCATGTGCACCATCTCTCACACACACTCATGCCCATCAATTCTCCCTTTCTATTCCGTCCCTTCTGTGTCCAGTGCTCATGCCCCTTCCCTTTCTTCTGTGTTGAATTAGTGTCCCCTCCCCATCCCTGCCTTCTAGCTTTGTCTCAAAATTAAGTTGCATGCCGGGGATCCCTGCCTGTCCCGCCTGCCTGCGCTCCCCCCCCTGAAACCGACCCATCCACAGAAGCCACAGGCACCACTAGGATCCCTGCGTGCCCCGCCCCTCCCCCAAAGCTGACCCAGCCACAGAAGCCTTAGGCACTGCCGGGGATCCCTGCCGGCCTGCTGCACACACCCCACCCTCAAAGCTGACCCTGTTACTTCATTGAAGCCAGAGTCGCTCCATCCTTTCCCAGCAGCAACTCAGCAGTGACGGTGTGTGCAGCAATTCAAACGCTGCACATGGCTGGCTCATAAGCCTTCCTTCTGACATCAATTCTGATGGAGCAAATGTTCCGGGTCAGCTACGAAGTGTGTGAGTCACTGCCTGCGTTCCTACATGGAGTGCTGCTGGGAAAGGAGGGAGCACGGAGTGCTGCTGGGCTGGAGGTTGAAGTCTCCTATGATGAAAGTGGAGTCATATTGTACCATGGTTCTTTAGATGATGTCTGAGAACTGTGGTTCAGCTTCTAGTCACTTTCCAGGAAGGATGTAGAATAATATTCAGCAGAAGGGGTGTTGCGAAGTCACTGTTTATTTTTACCATTAGTAGCTCTAGTGAGGTGAGAGATATAGATTCCATGATTTTGATGTACAAAAATTATTTGTGCAGTATCTCCAGGCTGCCGCCCCTGTGACCAGTTCTTGATAGCTAGGTGAATTTGTAATCTACTGGACAGAGTAGCTGTAATCTGGGGTCATCTTGAATTGGTATCCATGTTTCAGTTAGGAATAGAAAGACGGGTTATAATTCATCCAGCAAATCTTTTATGATTTCAGTCTTGTTGACCACTGATCTCGTGTTAACATATCCACATGGGATTGAGGTGAATACAACTTCATTAGGAATGGTTGGGATTCTTATTAGGTTGCCCGGGTTTCTCATAGAGATGTGATTGTGGCGTGGTTTTGGTATCGTACTGGGTCAGGAACGGTTGAGTGGAAGGTGACAGAGGGTAGTGGCCAATGGAGATTGCTTTGAGAAAAGGGATGTCGTATGCCTCAAGGTTAAGTTCTTGGTCTATTCTTTTTAACATTTTTGTAAGCAATATTGTAGAAGGGCTATTTGGCATGATTTGCCTCTTTGCAGAAGATACTAAAATTTGCAATAGAGTAGATACCCCTGATGATATGGATAACATGAGGAAGAACTAGTTAAGCTTGAGGAATGATCTAAAATTTAATACTAAGAAATACAAGGTCATACATTTGGGCTGCAAAAAAAATGAGAAAATAGTGCAGTTTAGGAGGGTAAAGAACTTTTGTGCACCTAAGGGACTGGGACTTAGATGTGATAGTATATGATGATTTTAAGGTGGCCAAACAGGTTGAAAAGGTGGCGGCAAAAACTAGAAGGATGCATAGGGAGAGAAATGTCCAGTAGGAAAAAGGTGTTATGCCCCTGTATAAGACTCTGGTGAGACCTCACCTTCAAAAAGATATAAACAGGATGGAATTGGTCCAGAGGAAGGTTACTAAAATGGTCGGTGGTCTACGTCATAAGGCATATGGGGACAAACTCAAAGATCTCAATATGAATACTTTAGAGGAAAGGTGGGAGAGGGGAGATATGATAAGAAATGTTTAAATATCTATGTAGGCAAAAAAACTAAGAACCTAGAATTGCTGAAAGCCCTTATGGCAATATACTGTACTAGAAAAAAATCAACAATCAATATGGGGAGAGTAAGACCCCTCACCATAGGGTACCCAATTGAGGAAGAGTAGTACAAAACCACAACGATATATAACGAAACTAAGATATATTATAAGAAAGAGACCTCAGTACTGAGGAACTGTAATAAATCAAATTTCTAACAGTATACCCCGGTCTGACAACTCATATATGTTCAACCTCTAAAGCCTAAATGAGTTTGCCCCATACATCATAATGTCTCTTCCTATATGTGACACTAATAAGTGGAAAAAAAAATCAACATAATTGTGTTATTTTGTATATATTGTCCACTCTCTTAAATTTTCTATTGGCTGCAAAAGTAATTTGCAAAACACAATTAAAAAAATGTCAAAATATCAGACTTGTTTATCTTGAAAGTCTGATATTTGGATATTTTGGATCACAGCAGGGGTATTTCTCTGCCCAATCAGCTGAGCAGGCAGGACTCCCCAAAGTCAGGACTTTGGAGAGCACTGCTGGCTCAGCTGATCGGGGATAACTTCCCCACCGCAATCAGTTTATGGCTGCTGTAGCCTGAGTTTAGGATCCCACAGTGGTATATATAGGTGACTGAAATGTAGGCCTGGGTTTTCCGGGCCTCAATTTCAGGTGCTTATCTTGGCTGAATTTAGGCGTGATTCTGTAACCAGCACTGTTGTGTGATTGACACATGATCGGTGGCTACTTTTTTGGCAGCCACTCCATTGGTGCTGGTTACAGAATCTGGCCCTTACTGATCAGGTCAGTCAGACAGGAAGGCAAAACAATTAGCTATGCTGGGCTTGCTTGTTCTTATGTACTGTATGCTCACTGACTGGTAATCCAAATGGCAGATGAAATTTAATGTGGATAAATGCAAAGGGATGCACATTGGGAAGAATAGCCCAAATCATAGTTACCAGATGCTAGGGTCCACCTTGGGGATCAGCGATTTGGGTGTCATTGTAGACGATACACTGAAACTTTCTGCCCATGAGTGATTGCGGACAAAAAAGCAAACAAGAAGCTAGAAAGGGGATGGTAAACTTGACTAAGAATGTTATAATGTCTCTTTATCACTCCGTGGTGCTATGTTACCTTGATTATTGCATTCAATTCTTGTCGCCTTATCTCAAAAAAGATAGAGTGGAACTAGGAAAGGTTCAAAGAAGAGTGAAAAAGATGATAAAAGGGTTGGAACTCCTCTTGTATGAGGAAAGACTAAAGAGGTTAGGGCTCTTCTGCTTGAAAAAGAGACTGCTAATTAAAATCTACAAAATCCTGAGTGGTGTAGAACGGGTACAATTGGATCGATTTTTAACTTCATCAAAAATTACAAAGACTAGGATACATTCAAAGAAGTTACAGGAAGATACTTTTAAAACCAATAGGAGGAAATATTTTTTCACTCAGAGAATAGTTAAGCTCTGGAATGCATTACCAGAGGATGTGGTATGAGCGGTTAACATAACTGGTTTAAAAAAAAAATGGTTTGGACAAATTACTGGATGAAAAGTCCATAGTCTGCTATTGAGATAGACATGGGAGAAACCACTGCTTGCCCTGGATTGGTAGCATTGATTGGTAGCATGGAATGTTGCTACTTTTTGGGGTTTTGCCAGGTACTTGTGACCTGGATTGGCCACCATGAAGACAGGATATTGAGCTAGATGGACCATTGGTCTGACCCAGTATGGCTATTCTTATGTTCTTAACACAGTGGTAGTTATGGTTTTAGTGCCCAATTTTGTGGGCAAACTATGCAAAAATAAATTTAGCATATGAACTACCCGTGCGCAAAGTCTTGCATAGATACCAGCACACAGCACATTTATATCCATGCTAATGTAGTTATTCAGTACAGATGCAGAGAAGTGTTAAGTAAAGCAAAAGGTTGAGTCAGGATTTGGTGCCTGTTTCTTCTCTTTACTGTGAGCATATAAAAATTAAAAACTTTTTCTCCATCTCATAAAGAGCATGGGCAAAAAGGAAAAAAAAAAAAATTAGAGCTGTGTGCTGGAACAAAGAGCAAAGTGCATTGTTTGTATTGTGGTTCATTTTGTAACTGCAGTTGCTTCTTACTTTCGAGCTCATGCAAAAAGCATTATAGTGGGTTTAACCTGTTTTTACCAACGGTTGTACTTCCTTGGCAATGTAGAAATGGTTTCAGAGCAGTTGTTAACTCACACGGAAACCATTACCGCAGACTGCATTAAAATGCGTGTTAGTGTGGTCATTAAGTATTCCCCATTCATGCAAAAAAAAGTTTCTGGCACATGTTATATACAAGGAATCATTTTGCTAGACGTTGGCTAAATAGAAGGGTTGGTTGAGAAACATGAGTGTTCAGCAGTATCCCTTCCACTACAAACCACCTACACTGCTCTCGATTTGGTTTCTGCAGTAGCACCCATCAATTGTAAAAAAATTTTTAAAAACTGCCTGGTAGTCTAGTCATCCCCCACCTGACCCAAATCCCCTTCCCCTGATATTACAAACTTCCCCTAGTAGTCTATACAGTGCTAACCCGTGAATTCGCAGTCGGTGGTTCATGGTCCCAGTCATTTGACACACAGCTCCTGATTGGTAAGGCCTGACTTTAATACAGGAAGAGGCAGTTGGAGCATACAGCGAATGATTTCCTTCACTCGCCGGCGCTACGGCTGCTCTCTCCTGCCTCTCCCACTGCCCTCTCCAGTCTCCCCCACGAAAACCGTATTTGTGGTTTTTCAAGATTCGCGGGGGTTCCTGGAACAGAACCCCTGCGAATATCGGGGGAATACTGTATCTGTGTCTACATCTATCTAATATAATAAAACCCTAAGCCACGCATGCGCACTCTTACCTGCGTGCTCCTGTTTTCCGTGCGCTGTTGGTCCCCGCAGGTAGGACTAAGCATGCGCGGCTTAGGATTTTGTTGGCTTCAGGAGGCTCTTAGTGTCTGCAGGCTGCGGCAGAGGGCAGATGCAAGGTAAGGGGTGCTGCTAGACAGGGGAAGAGACAGGGGGAGAGAAAAAGGAACGGAGGCCTACTGCTGGATGGGGGAGCAGGAAAGAGGTGCTAGGGGGGAAGAAAAAGGAAGGGAGGCCTACTGCTGGACAGGGGGACAGGAAAGAGGTGCTGCTGGACAGGGTGAGGATTAAAAAAGGGAGAAGGGGAGCAGTGAAGGGGTGGTGGTGGATAAGGGGAGCAGTGAAGAGGTGGTGGTGGACACAGGGAAGGTAAAAGGAAGGGAGAATGGGTGGACAGCCAACGAAAAAGAAAGACAGAAATACAGAAAGCGGCTAAGGAGAGAGAAAGCGGCTAAAGAGAGAGAGAGAGAAAGAAATAAAGACACACACACATAAATATATTCTAGCACCCGTTAATGTAACGGGCTATAAGACTAGTGTCCTTATATTCTGCTATCCTCTTGAGTGCCAATACAGTTACAAAACAAGAATAAAATTGTACACTTGTTAACCGAGTAACCATAAGTTCAACAAATTAACAGTAAACACGATCCAGGGAATAGAATAAGTTAATTAGTCAAATGCTTGGAAAACAGATAGGTCTTCAGCTGTGTTCTAAAATGTTTACAAGAGCACGCTGTGAGCAACAGTGTTCGAAATTCTTTATTGTGAAAAGCCGCCTGAAACGCTAAAGTATGATTAAGAAATTTCTTGCTTCTGCAACCCTGTACAGAAGGGAACTTAAACAGGGCATGGGTTTTTCTACTGTGTTTGTATGAAGCTATAGAAAATCTATTTACCAAGTAAAGGGGGGCTGTACCGTATAAAGCAGGGGTGTCAAAGTCCCTCCTCGAGGGCCGGAATCCAGTCGGGTTTTCTGGATTTCCCCAATGAATATGCATTGAAAGCAGTGCATGCAAATAGATCTCATGCAGATTCATTGGGGAAATCCTGAAAACCCGACTGGATTCTGGCCCTCGAGGACCGACTTTGACACCTGTGGTATAAAGCCTTAAAACAGAAACAACCCAGCTTAAACAACACCTGTGCATCCGTAGGCAGCCAGACAATAGAACGATGTGACATGGTCATATTTCTTCAAACCATAGAGCAGTCTAACCGCTGTGTTCTGTATTAATACAAGTCTCACTAGTTCTTTTTTGGTGTTACAATAGTCGAGAAGACTCAGTAATAATGATTGAACCAGTAATCTAAAGGCAGTAAATTCAAAATAAGATCTGATTGTCTGTAGTCTCCATAAGGTAAAATAGTCTTTCCAGTTGATTTTCTCAAAAAATGTAAGTCTCCCTCCAACTTAGGAATCAAGGAAACTCTTATATCTTGGCATCCCAAGTCCTCTAAATTTTCTTCACACTTCTACCTCTAACCCTCTGTTGTAGTTCCTTCCTATTTCTCCTACTGTAAACCGCGCCGAGCTCTACGAACATGGAGATGATGTGGTATACAAACCTAAGGATTAGATTAGATTAGCTTTTACATACTACTGCATCTATCTGAATTTTCATAGTAAGATGCTGATCTAAAACAACTCTTAATATTTTAAGTAGTCAGAACATTCTTTGGAAGCTAAAAAAGAAAGGTAAACTAATTTATTAAATATATTTTTTTAAAAAGATGAGCTTTCAACAATTTACAAACTATGGGATAAACTAATAGTCTGAATTTGTTTAGGTAAGACATTTCTATACCTGAGATACTTGATATTCAAATCTGCTTGAAAAGAATTACCTTTGATCTCAAACCCCTGGGATTGGGGAATTGCAAAGCGAAACAAATTTCTTAACGCTGTAGATCTTACTCTAGATCAGGGGTGTCAAACTCAATTACATAAGGGGCTGAAATCTAAAACACGCTGGCCAAATTTTTTATTAAGATACTTAGGGCTCCTTTTACGAAGGCGCGTTAGGGCTTTAACGCGCAGAATTGCATGCACTAAAATGCCATGTGCACTAGCCACTACCACCTCCTCTTGAGCAGGTGGTAGTTTTTTGGCTAACGAGCCCTATAGTGCACGCTAATCCAGTGCAGGCGCTAAAAATGCTAGCACACCTTCGTAAAAGGAGCCCTTAGTCTTAGTAGAAGTAAGATCATTCCTTACCCTGAGACACCATATCACACACCTCCTCGTGCATTAATCAGGTTATGAAAATAACAGGAAGCACAAAACAAACTATAAGCAAAACACGAGGCTGCACGGTCAGGTGCTTGAACATGAGAGGTCCCTAGTAAACACCGAGACCCTAGGCATTTACTCAAACTGTCTTAGGGCACTGCTTATCAATCCAAGCAACCATAATGCACCTATGGAGATTTCCTCAGGCAGTTTTGAAACCCCATCTGGGATCCTGACCCACAGTTTGGGTAGTTCTACCTTCGGGCCACATATGCTAAAAGTGTCTCTGTAGAATTCTTAAGAAAGAAAATGGTTCCCACCCCTTCTCCTGGTTTCAGTGTTGTTATTACAGTCCCTCAGTTATTAAAAACCAAAAGATCTCTTGCATCTGTAGTTAAAGGGCTTGCAGCTTTGAATGCCGGGCCTGAACTGGAAAAGTGAGGCTGAGAGGCTGCTGCTTCCCGCGGGAAACTTGTGCTCTCAAACACACGCCCCGGAGCCTTTCAAACCAGGACACTTTTATTGCACCTCTCCCATAATTTGATCCCTTCACATCACAACACACCAGGGATTGTGGGAGGTGTAGTCTCCACAGGGCCAGAACATTAAACAAATCTCATGAAACTAAGTACCGCCAGGCTAGTAAGGCACCATGTGACGCAACTCAAGCATTGGAAGCGGAGGCAGGGAGCAGTGTGCAAAGCAGGGAGGATCCGGCACACTCACCACCACAGGCCACATATAACATCCAGGCAGGCCGGATTCGGCCCATGGCTCTTATGTTTGACATTTATGTTTTAGATGCTGACCAGGGAACAACTATTATTGATTCTTGGAAGATAGTGACAACACTCAATGTAATAGACTATGTTGGCATAGCCTTGGAGCAGTACAAATACAGTGAAGATGATATGGGTTCAAACGTACACTTTATGAGTCCATGAAAGATATTGAGATCTGTTTTTCTCCACATTATCTTTTATTATTATTTATTAAGTCTCAGTTATGTGTGTTTGAATGGTGTTCCCAACCATACTTAACATTTTCATTTAACATAGTATTTTACAGCTATGTCCATATAGATTTTTTTGTGTTATCTTGGACAATGAGACATTGCATATGGGAGTGGAATGAAAAAATGCCATGGAGGAGTAGGGAGTGGAGAAAGATCTAGGATAGAAGGGAGTGAGGATGCTGTACAATGGAAGGGAGAGAAGAGAGAAATGCTGGACCATAGTAGGAGGAACCAATGGACAGCAACCACTTGAAGAATAATTTGCAGGGACAGGAAAGCAGAAAAAGAGAGAAACGGAAACCAGCTTGATGGAAAAATAAATCTTCAGACAACAAAGGTACAAAAAGGAATTTATTGACAAATATGTTAGCTTTGAGAAATGTATAGAACAGATGTCTTTGTAATGTGTATCAAAAAAGGAAATGCATTTCCAGTTTTATTTCTCCAGTATGAAGTACTTGTTTTGGTTGGTGGGGATCCCCAAACACCACCAGCTGAAGATCTCCTCCAAAAGGTGGCCAGAACTTACCTCCACCAAGCATAGCAGTTGGTGGAAGCATCTGTGACTCAGGGACGCTGCTGCTGCTGCCTGCCAAGCTTGGCAAAAGCAACACCCAACCACCTTCAGAGGAAGTTCTCAGATGAAATAGCTTGAGGGTCCTCAGTAGCAGGCGTATTTATATTTTATATTTACATTAGAGGCTCTGGCAGAGACCCATTTACAAAGTATGTATTCTTCCCAATTAATATTTCCAAATTAATAAAGCATCTTTGCTTATTTATAAATGGGTCTCTCTACAAGAGCCTTTAATGCAGTTGTATAATTAAATGAAATAACTACTTCTGAAGTTTATGGGGATGGATTCAAATTCCAGTGGGGACAGGTTTGAATTCTGTCCCTACACAATTCTCCACAGCACCTCTGTTTCGATTCCCAGCCGATTGCTTAGCTTACTCCGTGGGATATCAGCATCTTCTTTGTTGTTTTCATGAACATCAATTAAAATAAACAATTATAGTCAAGATTACCACAAAGCAGTCTTTGCAGTAATCTTGATTGTTTACATTCAATACCATAAATACAAGTTTCAATTTGTATGTCAGTACCTGCATGAGCAATTGGCATTATATGGACTTTACACATTTTTTAGATTTGAATTTTTATGTCAATACATTCTCATTGCTTCGCAGCTCCTCTGACATAAAGAGATGGTTTGTTCCATCTTTTTGTTTTTGGACTCACCATACATATACAAAAATGGTATCAATGAATGTAAACAAATTATTTTAATAAGTCAAGATTACCACAAAGCTATATATTTGCAGTAGTCATAATTGTATAATTAACTTTTATTTACAATCATTGATAGTATTTTTGTAGGTGTATTTATATATCTCATTAATCTATGTAATTAATAGTATACATTATGTATGTTTATCACAGACTAATCCCCTGTTACAGCCACTTGGGTGAAGCATGGCCATGTCAGGTTTCTGTTTTTAGAAAGCAGTTGCTTACCATAACAGGGACAGTAGGCTGATATTCTCACATATAGGTGATGCCATCCATGGAGCCCAGTATAGACAGTGTAAAAGTATATTGTCACTTTAAGCTTTACAAAGCTTTAAGACTGCCCGCACCATGCATGAGTGCTTTCCCGCCCAACACCATCACACGAGGTAATCAGTTCTATGCCAAGTGAAGAAGCCAGCCAGGGGAGGTGGGTGGGATGTGAGAATATCTGCCTGCTGTCCCCAGATAACGCCTGTTATGGTAAGTAACTGTGCTTTATCCCAGGAGAAGCAGGCAGCATTTTCACATATGGGACTCCCAAGTTTACAAAATGGGATAGGAGTGAGTGTTGGCCTCTAAATAAAACACCAAGGGGAAGGTCTCCGCTCAAAAGGCATATATGCTGTCCTATTCAAGAAGGCAGAGCAAGGGAAGAAAAGAACAAGAATAATAAGAAGCATACAACCCATCCTCCAAGAGAGGAAAAGGTATGAAGGTAAGAATAAGAACATGAAGGGACGCTCTAACAAGAAGAGATGACCTCAGAATGGCAGGCAAGTCTGAGTTTAATGAGAAAGATGCCAGGACTGGAGAAAAGTAGAAAGGGTAAGAGAAAAAATGGCACATATAGCAGTGCCAAATGAGCAAATCCCAGAAAGCCATTCATTTCCTCTTGAGAAGACTAGAAATGAGGAAAAAATAAAAAATTGGAAAAAGAAAGACAGGATGGTTCCCGTTGAATAGACTAAATGTTGTAGGATGAAACTGGGAACAAAAGCATAGAAAAAGAAAGAAATTATATACTATGGTATTAGCAGAGAACTGAAAAGAAAGACTGATTGAAGATTTGTCATTTATGAACAGTTCTGCCAGGAGTCTGTGAGAGAGCTCTGGAATGTCTTGTAAGGAGAACAGAGCTAATGGAAAAAACCCAGAGGAGAAGCAGTTCTTCTCATAATATATGTTGAAAAGAAAACAAAGGAGAACTAGTTGAGAGAGGACTGAATCAACAGTAAACTGGAAATAGACAGCATGAAATGCTCCCATTAAAGCCGTAAGGTTTGAAAATGTTACAGCGCAGAATAAATGAATTTTGTAAAACATATGTGAAAATTCAAGCTGGATTTGAACCCAGGTCTTCACAGTCCGACAGTCCTGTTAATCATTAGGATACCTCTCTGCTGTGAAATATCAGGCTATAGATTGTACTGAGAGAAACAGAGTATAGAGCTCAGACATCGGAATGCTAATAAAGAGAAATAGAACTTTTTCCCTTGAAAGAAATGGTAACCAAGAATGTGACTGCCATCAGAAGAGGAATACAGTATAGTCCAGAATGACCAGATGGCTGGAAAATTAGTTATGAAGATGAGACAGAAAAAGGCATAGCCCTTGGGATGGGAACCTGAACCTTGGAGATTTGATCCCAATAACAGAACTTTATGTCCGAGTGAAGTTTTAGAAATGGATAGACAGAAGAAATTCTACATGACTTAAGCGTGATCACAGGAGAAGCTCGGTGTCTGAACTCGCAACCCAAGGTGCTGAGGTTCAAGTCCTCAATATTGCACATTACTGTCATTAAGAACATAAGAATTGCCGCAGCTGGGTCAGACCAGTGGTCCATCATGCTCAGCAGTCCACTCACGTGGCAGCCCTTTGGCCAAAGACCAGTGTCCTGAGACTAGCTTTACCTATGTGTGCATTAGAGGGTGCTTCAGAAAAGGTTGTATAGAAGCGAGAGAGGTGGTCAAGGTCATCAAAGTATGTAGGTAGCTGTGAAGAATTAGAAAAGTTATAAAAACCTGACAATCGTAAGGGAAATTTAAATGCTACTAGGATTAGAGCTCAAATCCATAGGACCACATTTCAATGAGATGAACACCTAAACCATTTCACTATACTAATGGCTGTGGTGAAGGGAGAATGGGGTCATAACCAAATGAAGAAGAAAAATATAGTTGTGATGGCATATGAAGGCCAGTAATGGAAAGAAAGTATGCTATGTGTTTTAAGAATAGAAAACAGCACCACTGAAATTAAAATCCAACATAGCAGTCATTGGAAATTTGGAAAAAGAAGTACATAGGAATAATTAATTGGGCAGTTTTGAAATGTTAAGTTATTGCCCAGAATTACAAGGCGCTGCAATGGGAGTTGAACTCAGAACCACTATTCCACTGTCATCTTGAAGCTGGAAATCACACACTATTAGTCACAGAGTCAGAATATATTGTGTTATGTGATTCTTTATGATTTTTAGAGGTCCTTTTCTGAGAGCCGATGGCTGGATTATGTCCTATTTAGTAGTTTCCCCATTCTGCCTTGAAAAAGAGTTCGAAACGCGTTGGCGTTGAGGGGATTTAATGCAAGGCTGAAAACTAAGTACATTTAATTGAATGACTAAAGAATAACTAAGAAAAATATGTAATTATATGATTGCATATGAATATTGAGCGGAGGTGCCATAGGGTAATATGAGGAAGTAACTCTTTCAAACTATGTTGTTTGTAGGGCAATCTGATATCCCTAAGGACCTCTAAAAATCATAAAGAATCACATAACACAATATATGCTGACTCTGTGACTAATAGTGTGTGATTTACGCTTGAGTATATAGAAAGAAGAATACTATTATAAGATGGATCTTGAAGATGGGACATTAGATCCTTTGTTATTCTGTTGTCCATTGATACTTGCTTTTTGGAAATCAATATGGGGTCAAATAAATAGTTTGTTAGATAATCCGGTGGCATTATCTTATGATACTGTATTGTTTGGCATGTCAATGAGGGCTAAGAGCCAAATATCCTCTAATAATAATAAGCTTCTACTTATTATGACAGGGGTTGCCATACAACAGATTACGAATTGGAAAAATTGGGATAGGCTGAATTATAGCTTTTGGTGGAACTCTTTGTGTCACATATTTAAAATGGAAAGGGTAATTGCCATGCAGCAGGGGAATTTTAAGAAATTTCAGGTTATTTGGGAGCCATTAACAAGATACTGTAAAGATTGAAATTACTGCATAGAATATTTTTTTTTTTCCTTTTGTTCAAACACGTCCAGGGTGGGGTGGGTGGGAATATTTTATGATTTCTTATGCTTATGAATAATTGTTGGGTATAAGGGAGGGGGGATATTTGATACAAGTTAGAATTTGATGCTATATTAAGTGATGTTAAAGTATAAAATAACTGTATTTTATGTTACTCTTATTGTGAGTTTTAAAAATGAATAAAGATTTTTTTTTTTTTATTTAAAGAACCTCAGGGTGGTGAGGCACCTAGTCTAAGCACTAGACCACTATTCCACTGAATGCATGGCAGGTTGTAAGTATGTACATAGATAGGTCAGAGAAAAAGTCAAAGGCCCAAATAGCCATGACAGGGAAAAAAATACTCCAGTATTCTAGTGTGTCACAGAAACTGTACCAAAAATTGGATCTTGCTGAAGTTTCCAGAGAAAGGAGCGCCATAGCAAAAGTAATGAAGGGGTCAGCAAGGAAGAATAGAATGAGGAAAAGCAATGGATAAAAAACTCAACTGACCTGAAAGGAGAAAAGTGCCAGTGAGGGCATGATGTAATTTGAGACATGCATAGAGTCACAAGAAGTAGGACCCAGATGAATAGGGGCAGCTCCAACAGTGAGGCACACCACTCTTCTGGGGTGAGGTTGTTTTTTTTAAAGAGAGTAGTAAAAAAAAAAAAAAAAAAATTGTGAATAATGGTGGCTATACTTAATAATAGTGAGCCATGAAGCAGAAGAATATGTAACAGACAGAGAAAAGAACTGAACTGTAAATAACGTAATAGCCATTCCTGATAGAAAATAGAAGAGGAATGGAGAAAACTGAGACGATAGCAGTATGACATGCGACATAATAGACCAAAATAAATACGAGACTTGAAAAGTGACTATCATCCTTAATAGGATGTGGTAGTGGCCTCCTACTCTGCTATAGACACTACCACACCCCAAGTTCATTAGAATAATGAAGGAATTGAAATTTTCTATTTTTTTTTTTTTTTAGGGGAGTATATAGAAACCTCAATAAAATATGGAGAACATAATATTGATCTATTTGATAAAGATAGTAACATGGTGGCATCAGTCTGATTTTGAAGAGAGAGGAAAGTACCTGCAGATGCACAGTGATAGGGAGAGATATGTTCTGGCCAAAAAACATAACATCTGTGACAAATAGGGAAGAGGCAATGTACGACTCTCCTAGAGAGATTCATTGATATTCAATGGCTCAATGAGGTGTGCTGTAGGCCACAAAACTTTTAAAGAGAAAAGTCGTGTGGAGCATGCAGAAAGTTGTGAGCAGTCGTAGCAGAGAACTTGAAAAACAAAGTAAGCCACTTATAGGTGCTACACCAGAGTAGAGACCGTTGCCCAATGGATGAGAAGATCCAAACTAAACAGTCTCCACACCTTGAGTGGAGCCCTCAGTACAGCACCTTGACATGGTGAGAAACCATATTTTATGATGGGTAGAAAAATCATCTTTACAAGTTCTACTCTCTGATGGATTCTCGGTGGAAGCGGATATAAAGAAGCAGCAGAGGTGTTTTATGATTAGTAAGCTGTACACCGATGAATGAACACCTCTGACGTACAGGATTGTTCAACTATGAAAAAATCTATAGCCACAGTGGAGTCTATGTAGCCGACTGAAGCCTGGAGATTCTAACAGGTGAAGAAATGGAATATGCTGTTTAAAACCAGCCAAATTTTGTATGAGCTGTTTGAGATAAAATAACAGTAGTTGAAATGGAGAATTCTGTTAGCCAACATATAGGACTGGGAAAGACAGCATCCAACCATAACCTTAGTCCAGCCGTCAAGTCCTGGCGGTGTAGTGGCATAGATGCTGGAGACTTCCAAGTGAATTTAATCAGCAAAGATTAATGAAAAGGGAATGGTGGCATAGTGGTTAGAGCTACAGTCTCAGCATCCTAAGGTTGTGGGTTCAAACCCCTCAATGCTCCTTGTGACCCTGGGCAAGTCACTTAATCCTCCGCTGCCCTAGGTACATTAGATTGTGAGCCCACTGGGACAGATAGGGAAAATGCTTGAAGTACCTGTATGTAAACCCCTTTGAATCCCTTTTCCAGCATTCAGGATGCCTGCAGAACAAAATAAATTGGATTGATACGAGTACAATTCAGAAGATAAGGCCTCTGTAAGACAGCGACTACTGGCATGCACTAAGCTAGGATTTAGTGTTGTGGTTCCTGAATCAAGTTGTTGCTTATACATAAGGGGGATTGAACAAACACCATAACATAGAACATGTGTTGTCTGCACTGGCAATCCTCATGTGAGGATCTGCACAGGCTGGGCCTTGCCACACTGATACATAGGTATACATGTCTGTAACAGAAGAGCTTCAGGAAACTGATTGTGCATTGCCACCAAGATGGCTTACCTGTTACAAGGACCACAGCTGAGGTATAGCACTATGAGGTAGTTATTGCATTGTGGAAGCACTAATTTTTTTATTACACTATTTTTGCAATTGAGAATGAGACTGAAGTACCTCACTGGATTCTCAAACAGGTGTGGTAAAAGGAGTAAACTTATTTTCTTAAAAAAAAAGGAACTGAAATTAATAAAATACTGAGATTGCAATATACAAAAACTTTTTGAGCCAGCTTTGTTTCAATTTCATTCAGCAGAGCCACCCCCCCCCCAAAACAAAACAAAACCCCCCAAAACAAGAGAGATGAGAAGTCCACCACCACCACCACCACCACACACAGGACAGACCATAAATAACTTTCCAATTAGTTCTGAGCTCTATGAGAGCTGTTGCAGCCTAACACTGTCAAATGCTTCACACACTGTACCCAACTGACTTCTACTTATCATGAAAATCAATAAAATTTTAGGAGGTAAGAGGCTAATCACAGAGGATGACTAGTTACAAAGAAAAGGCAGAGACATCATTGAGGTCCAAAGCAATGAAGTGAAAATTAGGAAGACTACACCAATATTCTGTCTTCCTCATAAGAGACTACTGGAAAATAAGGGGGAAAAAACCCCCCTTACTTTATGATAGTCCTCCTGTTAAACAGCTTTTATATGTAAAAAAAAAAAAACCCCAAAACCCATGCACTTGTGAATTATATCTGCTGAAGAAACAAATCTTTATTTTTCAATGGAAAAGTCATTCTAAAAAATGAGACTGCTTACCTGTGTGTGTGTGTGGGGGGGGGGGGGGGAGGAGTGGGGAGGGTTCTTTTTCAGAAAGATTTGATGTATTTAAAATTGAGAATTGTAGATTATGCAGGTAATACAACTAAACATACATAATAAAATACTAACAAAAGAAAAACCAGACAACACACATGCATACATACAAACTAACACACTCACAAGCATTCATTATAGGCTACAACAAAAGTATGAACAGTGAAAAGTGTACTGTCACTAACTTCTAGTCTTGACACCACCCATGCCATTCATGCTCAAGTGCCTTCCTGCCCAACATCAGCTTGCAGGACCATCAGTTAAATAAAAAAGCTAAGAAGTCAACTAGGGGAGGTGGGAGAGTTGTGAGAATATCTGCCTGCTGTCCCTGGATAACACCTGTTACAGGTAGATAATTGTGCTTTATCCCAGGACAAGCAAGCAGCATATTCTCGCAGATGGGACTTCCTAGCTATTTTGAAAGGGATGGAGGGAAGTTGGCACTTATACAGAGAATACATTTTGTAGAACTGCTTGGCTGAACAGAGAATAAATTTTGTAGAACTGCTTGGCTAAACCAACTATCCCATCTGGAATGAATCTCCAGACAATAATAGGATGTGAAAGTAAGTATTGAGGACCAATTGGCTGCTTTACAAATGTTCTCAATATGAGTGGAACAGAGAAATGCAACTGAGGCTGCCATTACTCTAACTTTTTGTGCTGTGACACGACCTTCCAACAGTAGCCCAGCCCGAGCATAGCAGAAGGAGATACAATCCACCAACCATATAAATTGTTCTCTTGGTAAAAGGAGTTTCTAACCAGGAAGATGAGCAGGGCACAGAAGTTTATCTTGTTTGGCCGAATCTGTAGGCTGAAAGGTGGGCAGATGAAGCTCCTGATTAACATAGAAGGCAGAAATCACCTTCGGAAAGAAGGAACCATCTGAAGTGAAACACCTGACTCTGTGAAACGGAGAAATGGATCCCTGCAAGACAGGGCCTTCAATTCAGAGATCCTTCTTGCCAAGACTATGGCAACAAAAAATGCTGACTTGAAAATAAGGTCTAGCAGGGTAGTTTCCAAAAGAGGCTCGTCAGGAGCACAGGCCAAACCCTTCAAGACCACCTTGAGGTACCAAAACAGGAACAGTCTGTGCAGTGGGGGAGTCTCAGCCTGAGAGGCCCTTCAAAAACTGAATGATGTCTAAGTTAGAAGCCAGAGATTGAAAGCCACTCTGAGTCTGCACTTTGAGAGATGAGACTGCAAGTCCCTTTTCAAGGCCAGCTTGCAGGAAGGTAAGGATCTCCGGAATGAGATCTTTCTCTGGTTCCACCTGCTCCTTGGCTCATCATAACTGGAAGATCTTCCAGGTTTTAGCATAAGCAACAACCATTACTGGTTCTTGGCCCTGAGAGTCATAATCACAAACCTCCAAATAATCTTTTCAAATCAAGGCCATATGCTCAAGAGCCATGCTGTAAGGCCAAAACGTTGCGGGTTCTCAATTGGAACCAGGCCTTGACTGAGAAGTCCCAGATGAACAGGCAACTTTGTGGGTATGCCTCTCTGTAGATGCACCAGGTTGGGTCCAGTCCAGGACCACCAGGATCACTAGACCATGATGGGTCGCTCTCCTACAGATGATCCGACCCACCATGGCCCACAGTGGAAACACACAAGCAGCTTTTTGGGCCAAGGATGGACTAGGGCATCCATCCCTTTACTTTCCTCCTTGACTCTGTCTGTAGAAGTGGGCTGCTTTCGTATTCTTGGTCATGGCCATGAGATTCATGCTGTTTGCTCCAAGTATGGACTATGAGGGAAAATGCCTTTTGAGATAGAGACCACTATCTAGGGTCCAGGGTCTGCTGGCTGAGAAAGCTAGCCTGTACGTTCTCTACTCCTGTCACGTGGGCTGCTGAGAGAGCCTGCAAGTGAAGTTCTGTCCACAGGAACAGCATCTGAACCTCCAAGGAAAGGGCCGCATTTCTGGTGACCCTAATTGTTTACATAAGACATTGTGGTTGTGGTGTCTGAAAACACTCTGACTTGCTTTCCCTGTCAGGAAAGAGTGCAACTGTAGAAAGGCCAACCGAATGGCTCTCGGTTCCAGACAATTGATGGACCACTTACTCTAGAAATGGTGACTGTAGCAGAGGGCCCCCCAGCTGAGCCTGGCATCAGTCATCAGGGTCACCTATGCATCAATTCAGCGTGGCATGCCCCTCACCAAGTTTGCCCTTTGGAGCCACCAATGCAAGTTGTGCCTCTCCTCCGCCATCCAGGAGAGCCACATCTGGAAGGAGTGATGTTGTGGAGACCATCTTGATAGAAGGGAGTGCTGAAGGGGGTGCATATGAGCTCTCACCTAGGGCATCACTTCCAAAGAGGCTGCCATCGAGCCCAGCACCTGCAGATACTGCCAGGCCTTGTGGCTCAGAAGGGTCAAGATCACAAGGACCTACAACCTGAGCTTCTGTTTACATGGCTTGGAAAGAAAACCACGGCCCTGTGTCCAAGAGGACTTCCAGTTATGCTAAACATTGAGTCAGTTGAAGATGACTTTTCTGAAAGTTGTCTATCCAGACTCACCACCTGCTGGACCATGCGCTCACAGTCTGTCAGTGAGGGGGGCCCTGATCAACCAATTGCCCAGGTAAGGATTCACCTGGACCCCCCATTCAGCGAAGGTAAGCCGCTACAACCACCATCACCTGCATCAATAAAAACTGTTTGAATCTAAAAGGTGTGGAGATCCGTGGCCAAACTGAAGGGGAGCGCTACAAACTGGAAGTGGCATTGATGCATATGAAATCTGAGAAGTTTATTAAAAATTTATCCCGCCTTTTCAAAATTACAAAGCAGCTTTACAACAATAAAAAGCAAAAACAGGGTAATATAGACACATTAAAATTAATAGCTAATTAATATCCATAAAGACAAGTACAAAGTCTCACAAATCAAATTGACACGTAAGGAAAAGGGTAAAACTGCAATAAGTTGGGAGATAAGAATTAAGGATGTGAAGTTATGTCTCTGTCAAATCCAGAGAGACAAGAAATTCTCCTGGAGCTACGTTTCTATGTGAAAGCAGGGGGGGGGGGGAGGGGGAGAGGGACACTTTCAGGGTCTAATTTACAGATTTCAAATCCAGATCACCATCATCTGTCGCCATACCTGTTCCTTGGATACTGGACCCCGAAATGGATCCCACATCATCTACCATCACAGAAGAGCCCAGTGAAAACAAAGGCATGGAAAGAGACTTCCAATTATCCCAATCCTACTCTGAAGGGTCACTGACACTAGGAGCCAGTGTGGTATGAGACAGGGACACCTGTTTGGGAGAAGGATCCCCTTCAGGAGGAGTATGCGTGCCCATAGGCAGCACAGTGTTTCCCAGTCCTGCTAAATAGTCTTTCTATAAAAGGCTGACAAAAATCTAAGAAGTCTTGCATTGGGGGACCTGAGGCTCCTTGCAAAACTCCAGACTGGAGAAGAGAAGATGCACTTGCATTTCACCCCATCGCTGCTCGGTTCATCTGAGCAGGATCTCTTCCCCTTTGACCAGTTCTTCTGGGATTGCGGGGGTTACAAGGCTTTGGAAGACTGACTGCAGACTGAGCCCAAACCTCCTGCCCCTTCCTCCCATGGCACATGAAACATGGCCGCTCCTCAAATGGCAACTCTGTGCAACTGATGCAGGAACTGGGACTAGAAAGGCCTGGGCCCTCCAGCAGAGGCAGTCACTTGCAAAAATGAGTTTTGAAGCAGAAAAAAGTTAAATCAGATTGCTAAAAATCCAAGATGGTCACCGAAAAAAAATCACAACAACAACAGGCCATTGGAGCTACATGCAAAAATTTTAAAAATAGAGGAGAGGACCTGAGTACTAGCCCCAGAAACCACTAAAACTCCACATTTCAACCTCCCCCCCCCCCATGTTCCCCATAGGAAATAATGGGAGAACTCACTGTGACTTCAGGTGCCTGTTTGAATCAGCCTGGCTGCAGGGAAAGGATTTCTGACTCAAAAAATGCTCAGATCCTTAACTGCTGAAGGAAATCTGGCTGCTGGCTGACTGGACCACAATCACCGACTCCCAACCCTGGTATTCCTCACAGAGTGATGGGGGAAGAAATTACACAGCTGGCTCCCTGATATCCCTAGGGTTCTTAATCAGGGGCCACACAGCTGTGCTCAAGCCTCTGAACGAATCAGCAGGTGAGCCGCTTCCAGGGGGATGGACTCCATGCCCTGCCTCCCAGGAGGATGGACCCCCAAGCTCCTGAAGAGACCCAAAGCAGGCTGGCTCCACAGGAACTTTGAGAGATTGGTTCTGGGAGCAGCAATCCTTCCACATGGGACTGCATCCTTTCACCAGCGGAGTATATCTGAGCAATGGACCCATGAGCACTGAAGTATAAAGAACTTCAAAAATCCGATGGAAAAAAAATGAAAATAAAGGAAAAACCAGAGCAGAGCAAAACACACTTTCTGAGTTTGCTTGCAGAAGGAAGAACTGAGGAAGTTGCTGTGTTTCACTGCAGAAGGGGAGGAGTTTCTAAGCTCTTAAAGGGATATCATTCTGCAGTTTGTGTGAAATGGGAATCAACAGCAAAAAGTATGGACTCCTGTGTATCCGCAATAGAAACACCCCTTAAAAAAAATGGTGCAGGAGGAATTATTTTTTTTCATTCTAGTCTTGTGTCCAGGCTGCTGACAGATATCCACTAAACCTCAAGGGATTGGAGGACCTCTCTGATGAAGAATGGGCCAGAGGGGTAATTCAGGCCATTAGTCTGTTTTATCGTCATATCCTAGAATGGGTGAAATGCCTTGTGGTGGCAATGCATGAGAAATTCAAACAAGTTTAGTTAAGAATGTAAAAGGGGTATGAGCCAATTTGCATCTCTCAGCAAAATATCACAGCGAACATAAAAGTCTTAAAAATTTAGGGGATCCTTTACTTCTCTTAGTGCACACTAACCTTTAGTAAAAAATAAAGCTCCTTAATTTGTAATAAAATCTGATGAGTTTCCTGATCCTTCCAGGAAGTGTCTCATTCTCAACAAGCGAGGTATCTTTTCTAAGAAACATTAAAAGTAGTAACTCTCAACAGGTTTTAACTAAGGGCCTCCTTTTACAAAGCCGCGGTAGTGATTACTACACGGCAAATGCACTTAAGCCCACAGGAATTGAATGAAGTTTGGTGCACTTGCCACAGGGGAATTACTACTGCAGCTTTGTAAAAGGAGCCCTAAATCTTTCCTTTAGCAAACTTGCAGCTGTCACGCCTGTCATGTCTCTCTTCTAATTAAATCACATTAGCTTCCAAAAACCAATAGAATCACTTATAAAATCTTACTACTCACATTCAGAACAAAAATCTTACATTCTCCGGGATTCATTGATAGGTTAATTATTCTGTATTGCTCTCCCATAATTCTCCAATCTAGTAATCAACATCTCCTAAATATCTCTTCTTTACATCAACTCTTCTATGATACAACCAGAAAAAAAGATTTTCTCAGTCATAGCTCCAACTTTTTGGAACTCTCTACCTCTATATCTACAAGCAGAGACCCATAATGACAAATTTAAAACAAACTTAAAAACATTCTTATTTAAGGATGCTTATGATCCGTAATTCTCACACTTTAATGACGAAGAAAGAACATATCCCTCCCTTATTTGTTCTACTATCCTATCACAAAATGTATTTCACCCCCCTTTCCCATACATGACGATGTATTTTGTCACTGTCTATGTTATAGTTATGTCATCCTGATTTTAAAATTTTATACTCTAGCTTTGTACACTGCTTAGACAACTTTTTAAGTGGTATATCAAATTTTAAACTTGAAAAAACTTGAAGCTTGCACTATATTTTTTTGTCATAGAAAGAAATAGTATACCGTATTTTTCGCTCCATAAGACACACTTTTTTCCACCAAAAAAAGTGAGCGGAAATAAGGGTGCGTCTTATGAAGTGAATATACAAAAAGAAAAAAACAAAACAAAACACCCCAGCGGTACCTTTAAATGTTGGAGGTTGGTGAATGGCTGCCTGCTGCTTGTCGGGGCCCGCAGCGTACAAGCCTGGGCCCGGACACTTCTCTAATTGGGCAGGTCGCTGGTGCTTTGCTGGGCTGCTGCCTGCTGATTACCAGCACGTCGGGGCTAGCGGCGCACAAGCACGCTGCTGCGTGTGCAGGTGCCACTTCTGAATGGCTGCTCAGTTCTACCACTAGACCACCAGAGGGGGGGGGGCAGGATAGAAAGCCTGGCAGGGAGGGAGGACAGCATGCAGAACCTAGCAGGGAGAATTTAGTTCAGAATGTTTTTCCCTTGTTTTCCTCCTCTAAATCTAGGGTGCATCTTATGGTCGGGTGCATCTTATGGAGTGAAAAATACGGTAATTATAAGACTTGGATTTCTTAATTTCTGAAAGCATGTCCAAAGTTAAATCTATATTTATTTTATTTTATTGTTGAAAAACAGTAAGCCGGTTTTACATTTTTACAGCACAAGCACTGAAATGCTGTAAAGTTTTAGGATTTTTTGAGAAAAAAAGCTTATGCTGATTTTGTTTACAGTAAAGCTGCAAATGGCAGCATATATAAGAAGAAAATAAACCATTCAGTCTGTTCTCTACAGGTTTACTCACCAACTCTTGATTTAGGGTGCTTCTATATTAAAAAAAACAAAAAACTTTTACAACATTTAGGTCACTATATATCAGAACAAGAGAGGGAATAGTTAGGGAAGGGAACTCTGTATGTTCATTTATTAAAGCAAAGCTGTAATATCTTAAACATATCAAATATGTAACAAAGACAAATTTCAAACTTGAATTTTAAAACAAGTATCCCTAAAATATTTCATTACTGTAGGAATGTACATTGTGAACACACATTCAGTTTATTGGGGCCTAAAAATTTTAAATGTGTTTAAATCTCATTAGGAAGTCCATCAGGGCTAGGGTACTGCTGTGTATAAAAGGGGGTATTGCTGAATAGGGAAATAATATAACCATCAGAATTTATCCATGTTACAACCAGATGCTGTGGTTATTATAATGCTATTCCTAGTATATGGATGCGTTAGCATGCGCTAAAACAGCTAGCGCACCTTAGTAAAAAGAGGGGGGTCATATTTCTAAACTTGTTTAGGCACCTACAAATAAGGTTTTCTTTCTGGCTAAGTCTATTTTCAAGTGCTGTTTAAAAATGTACTAAAAATGTCTAAAAATCATTAAAGAATGAATACTATGACTTTTTAGGTAAGTGCCACCAAGCTATTATTTCCGCTTTAAAATCTGTGCATCCTTTAGCAATTGGAAAAAAAAAATAATTTATAACTTCAGGTAAAAAACAAAAACACTGTACTAATAAACATCCCACCTCGTCAAATAAAGTGCAGAATATCCATAGACACTTTCGTTTTTATACATTCAGAACTCAGCAGATGTAAGAAATGACCATAAGCAGCTAACTACAGCTTATTTTCTTTCTATGTTGAATTCCCTTGTCACTCATGTTCCTTCTAAGTGGAGCACATGAGCAATTGCTCATACATTCTAGGAGCGTTGCTCACAGATTTTACATGGTCGTTCATAAAAATACTTGTAAATCTGTTTTTTAGAACTTGTCACTCAGACACACAAAAAAAATTTGCACACACCTTGCAATCCTTACGAGGGCATATTGCTCATCGCTATCATGCTATTGAGATATTCCTTCAGGATACCTATTTATTTGTTCTAGACAAGTGGAATGCTCGGGAATAAAGTATTTAAAAAAAAAAAAAAAAATCCCTGCTAGGGTAAAATCCTATGGATGTTCAAACTTGCAAGTAGTATTCTTTACACAAACCAAATTTGTGCTAGAGCAGCCCCTGTTTTGTGTCCAGACATGATGAGCACATGGATTCTTGCCCAGAAATAGCTAAGAAGAAAAATTTAAATTGAATCAGGTTGGGCAGACTGGATGGACCATTCGGGTCTTTATCTGCCGTCATCTACTATGTTACTAAAAAAACAGTGATCTTATGCTACTGCATTTTCTCAAATATCAAAAGGGTATAAAATCAATAGGTGTACAGAAGAGCTTTCCAAACCAGAATATCAGTTTTCATTTTATGGCAGCTGTTTGGCACAATGGTGGCTGGCAGCACAAATACTAGTTTGCTGGATATAAGAATCTGCAAGCTGTGCCTGCCAGAGTGCATTATTGTACCACTGAACCATAGATATGTACGGTAACTTCAATATTGTGCATTGTAAAACTTTTCTTTTGCTTTTGTCGTTTAGCTTGCCATAATATAGTTTCTTCTCCACTAGTTACAGTAAGCTACACTGTAATAAAAATCAATGCAAAGACATTCAATAGCACAGCAGTAAAAGAAAAACCAAAGAAAGCATAGCTAACACCATAGAAGAGGATATGATCAAGAAAGCATACAAAAGCCATAATACTGTATTTGCTTCTATTGTGAATACAAAATATAAAGGAGTGAACACCAGGCGTGAATTTGGTCTCCCTAGACACATCTACATTTCCCTAATTACATCACTGCATATCATGGGTCACTTTTATTAAAAGCATCATTACTACAGTTGTCAGCAATTTACATCTTATCTTACATGATAGCAGTTTCCAAAAGAAAAAAAAAAATAGACATCACAAAAAAATTACATTTACAAAGTCATGTGTGTAAACTTCAAGGTTAGTTTAGAATTGAGGTAATGCTGTTTAGCTTTGTGGCTAAAGTAACAAAGTCCTTTAATAAAAATAAAAAAAAAGGTACCTGATTTATTTTTAAATTTAATTTTTGTTTCCACCAGTGCATTACAAGATGAGACAATTAAACTGTAGGGTTTTTATCATTCTGTAACAACAAACTTAGCAGTGGGTTAATATTTTTTTTTAAAAAAAGGTACTCTTCACATTCAACAGCTGCCTTATTATTGCTGTGTCTCAGAACAGAGACATTCACACTATCATGGAGAGATTGTCAGTGGGTGTACATAGGTGGGTGGGTGCGTGCGCGTGTGTACAGTAAAAAAAAAACCAACAAAAAAAAAACCGAGCACGTGTGATATGTAATGAAAAAATTTCATCTTGACTTTCACAGCAAACAAACAAAATAAAAACGAATTAAATATATAACTTCATACTTCCTTTCAGCAGCATTTTTTCTTCTATTTGCGCCACTTGTTTTTATGATTATGAATTGCTGCTTTTAATACCAATGGTACCAAATGAAAAACAAAACAAAAACAGCAGCGCATTATGCAAATTTCCTTAAAAACACATGATCAGCTCCCAGATTTCATCTCTCCCAGGGATAATAAATAATGCACTGCACAATACTTAATGACCAAGATACCTTTTGACACATTTGTATAACATGACTTGGACATTTTTTTTCTTTTTCTTTTTTTTTTTGCTACACTATGTTACAGAACAGCTTATAAAAACTAGGTATGGACATTTACTGTGAGTGTAAACAGTAGGACTACCACTTGTCAAAAGTTTAAAACACTTCAACTGTAACTGGTACTTGTTATTCATCATTTTCATTGTTGTCTATTTCATCCCCACCATTAAGTGAGTCTAATTCTTCACCCTGTGCTATTTCATCTTCTAAAATGGATGAATCTGCAGTTTTATCAAGGCTTTCCTCTGCATCACTGCCTTCCACAGTCTCTTCCTCCTTGAGGGAGGATTGCTCAGCTTTGTCAGCAACCTTCTCTTCACCGGAGCCCATTGCATTCTGAAGCCCTGCTAGTGCTGGGAAACCAGGCAGTGTCAATCCTCCTAGTCCTGGAGGTAGAAACATGGATGGATAGAACAGGCCTGGAGCCATGGTGGACAGTAGGAAAGGATTAAAGGCCAGAGGGTTTGTGGGCAATCCAGTAGCAGCAGTAATAGATCCACTTGCAGAGTCAGTAGCAGAAACAGTGTCTGTGCTTTGCTCAGAGTCTTTAGTTTCATTTTCATTTCTCTTCTCATCCAATTTTGAAGTGCCATCTTCAGTTTCTCCTTGGCTGGAAGCTGTAGTGGCATTTCCAGCAGCAGCTGTCAGTGGGTTATTCAACAAACTACCTAGTCCAAACATGCTGGGCAATCCTGCCATACCTGGCAGCATAAGAGGCAGCATGGCAGCTGGATTTTTAGAATCGCCTCCAGCAGCAGCAGCTGTTGTAAGTCCGGGAGGGAAGCCCATTAGACCTGCAAGTTGCAAAGATTGCAGATTCTGGAGATTTTGAAGGCTTGCAAGATCCATTCCAGCAAATAAGCTGTTCATCAGTAGTGGATTGATTCCTGAAGTGGAGGCAGCAGCAGCAGCAGCAGCAGCTGCTGCTGCTGCTTTGGCAATTTCACTTTTTGGCCTTCTTCCTCTCCTGCTTGCACCTTCTTCTCTCACAACTGGTCCTGTGAGAAGGCGGTCAAACATGGACTCGGGAACAAAACCCTGTTCATAAGGAAACAATATTTGCTATACTGTGAATCCAGTATTTCATTTACCAAGCATTATTTATGTTATATAATTCTATGTATTAGAGTTTTAGGTAAACATAAGCATGAACCAAAAGATCCTGTAGAATATTTGTTTTTGCTATATAAAAGTAAACACATCGTTTATTACAGTGTATTTCAAACTATGTGCCGGGGCACACTAGTGTGCCTCCTGAGATTCCAAGTGTGCCGCAGCACACTGAGGAGGAAGAGAGGCACCTGCCAGCTGACTTGCCTACGCGGTACGGTGCAAGCACTGCATAGTGCTACCCAATTCGCTGAAGGCCTGCATGTTTCCCCCTTCTCTCTAGCGTCCTCCGGCTTCCCCCTGGCCTCACCTTTAAAGCTAATTGTGGCAGCCTGCAGAGGATCACCAGTGCTATAGCGAACCTAGTAGGCTGTTGTTGGCCTCCGCAGCACGTTCCCTCTACTGCGGTCCCGCCCCTCCTCTGTTGTCAGGGACAGGACCCTAGCAGAGGGTACATGCTGCGGAGGCTGACAGCAGCCTGCTAGGTTTGCTACAGCACCGGCGATCCTCTGCAGGCTGCCATAATTAGCTTTAAAGGTGAGACTGGAAGGCCAGAGGGGAAGCTGGAGGACACTAGAGAGAAGGGGGAAACATGCAGCCTTCGGGGGGGGAAGGGGGCCCTGGTGTAGAAGTACATGGAGGGAGGGAGGGAAGGGGGGGTCCAAAGAGATGTGCATATGCCGGACTGAAGGTGGGGTGGGGGAAGGGAAGGAAGGAAGGAAAGAAAATTGTTGTAGGAATAGTGAGAGTGATGAGAGAGGGAGAAATGGACATGGGGAGGAGGAGAGGGAGAAATGGTGCATAGGGAGAGAGCATGTTGGGTTGGGGGGTGGGAAGGAGGAATGTCACTCGAGGGAAGAGGCAAGGAGAGAGAAAGCATGCAGGAGGCAGAAAGTGTTGGACTCATGGACAGGGCGAGATGGATGGGGAAGACAGAAAGGAGGGAAGGAGAAATGTCATACTCGGGGGAAGGGGAAGAGGGCAGAGAGTTAAAAGTTGGACTCATGGAGAGAATTTGGTTGGGGAAGAGAAGGAGGCCTGGAGAAGCAGCATGCAGGAGGAATAGAGAAAGAAATGTTGGACTGGTGGAAAGGAGGGAGAAATGTTGGACTGGGAGGGGGGCCAGAAAGGAAGAAGGGAAGGGAGATGGACTGCAGGGGGCAGAAAGGAGGAAGGAAGAGCAAAATGTTACACTGGGGGGGGGGGGGGGAGGAGAGAGATGACTAAAGAAAGGGAGAGATACCAGACCAGGGAATGAAAGGGAAGGAGGGTGTCTCGTAGCACTATAGAAATAATAATAATAGTACTAGTTGTAGTAGTAGAGAGATGCCAGATTATGGGGAAGGAGAGGACAGAGATGCCAGACTGGGAAAGGGGGAAAGGAAGGAGAGAGGTGTTAGACAAATGGGGGGGGGGGGGAAGGAAGGAGATGTCAGACCATGGAAATGGGGAAGGAAGGAGAGAGAGATAGGAAGGAAAAGGAAGAAATGGAAAAGTAGATTTTGAGAGGAAAGCAGAAAAATGAAAAAATTGAATGTTAAGTTAATGCCAAAGATGGATGCAAGGCAGTTAACCTTTCACACTTTATTGCCAGCAGTGTCAAACTGCAGTTCTGGAGGAGCACAAAGCAGACAGCTTTTCCGATGATTCTTAAAAATGTATACAATATATATTTTCATGCACTGCCTCAATTGGATGTAATTATACCTCATGAATAATTAGACATTTTGAAAACCTGATTGATGTGAACCACTTCAGGGCCTCTTGCTTGGTTAGTATAGTCTCACTGTAATAATGTTTTACTCTTCTGGATAGTAGGCATACCTCTTGAATGATAATCTCAGCCTCGGATACTCTGAGAAGCAGAAACCAAGCTTGCAATTGAACACTTGCACTGACTAGAGACTGGTGCCAAACACTGCATAAGTTGCCTAGCCAGCTTTGAGAAGTGTTACAAGGTTAAACCTCCCAAGGCTGACAGATGGTGAATCTTTCCTTAAGTGTAATTGATTTTGTGCAAGAAAGCAATGCCCAGTGTTTAGACTTGCTCTTAGGATGATGAAAAAAAGTCTTAATTCCTGCCACACAACTTACAGATTGCTTCACAATATCTGTCCAATCTGGAGCCACAGCATATTCAGGATTTTCCTCCAGCCACCTTGGAAGGTCCTTCATTGGAGGAGCCATAGCTCCTCCCATCTAATGAAAAAAAAACACAATAACCCTTAACACAGATCATAAAAATAGTAATTTTTAAAAAAACCTCCAGAAATCTTGCACATTAAAAATAAATTAGAAAATCAACATTTCCTCATATTAGAAGTCCTTTTGAGAGACAATAATATAAACTTGTGTAGGGACATAATTGAAAGGAACGTCTAAGTCCGTTTTCGTCCAAGTCGCAAGTCATCCAAAGTAAATAACAGCTTAGGACACATTTTCGAAAAATACGTCCAAATATTTTTTTTTTTTTTCAAAAATCGGCCAAGTATACGTCCTGCCGATCTGATTGTCCAAGTCGTTAAATCGTCCATCTTTATACCACATTTTCGTCCAACTTTTCGTCCAAGTCAAAAACGCCTAGAACAAGCCCTGTTGGACGTGGGAGGGGTCTGCAAAGTGATGGACTGAACACCCAGACATGGCACCTAAATAGTGGGGTACCTTACAGGGCACAAAAAGGGTGCCATTTCTTCATCTCACTACAGCTCCCTTATAGGTCATGGTGAGCTCCCCAAACTACCTCGAGAATCCCCTAGACCCACTTATCTACCACCCCAATAGCCCTTATGGCTGCAGGAGCCAC
This sequence comes from Geotrypetes seraphini, assembly GCF_902459505.1. Classification (NCBI taxonomy): domain Eukaryota; kingdom Metazoa; phylum Chordata; class Amphibia; order Gymnophiona; family Dermophiidae; genus Geotrypetes; species Geotrypetes seraphini. The sequence continues at coordinate 111,060,872 of NC_047085.1, forward strand.
TTATATGCTAGTAAAAAAGGGTTTTGGGGGTGTATAGGGGACTGCACATGTTTCAATATCAATGCAGTGATTACAGGGGCTTATGGGCATGGGTCCTCCTCTCCATGGGTCCCTAACCCACCCCCAAGACGGCTTAAGACGTCTCTGTGCAGCACGACTAGGCTTTCCTATGCCAGGCTGCCAGGTGATGATGTTCTGGAGGCACAATTTTCAAGTTGTGATTAATATTTTTATGAGGGGGGGGTCAGTGATCACTGGGATAGTGTGTGGGGGTCTGTATTATATGTTTGCAGTGCTTATCTGGTCACTTTAGGTGGATTTTTGTGACTTAGACCATGTTTTAAATGGTCTAAGTCACAACATCCAAGTTCCGTCGATCCTATGCTGTATAACTTTCGGTTATACATGCAGTACGACTAAATCTAAGCCTGCCCACATCCCGCCCTGGACACTCCTCCTGACACGCCCCATTTAGCTATGGTTGTTCAGCGGCACTATGAAGGCCTAGGTTGTTTATAAATACGTCCAAAACCCGGTTTTATTATCGGCACTTGGATGTTTTTGACTGATGATCGTCCACGTGCCGACTTAGGCCGGTTTTTGGACGTTTTTCTCTTTCGATTATGAGCCCCTTATTGTTTAAGAATGCAAGCAGAAGTGATAAAAATGAACACTACCTTCTTTCCATTTCTTTTATTAACAACCGGCACCCTCTCCTCACCAGTCAGGGTGTTAATATCCAGTTTATTAGGATTTCGACATCTGTGTCGTTTCTGCTTCGGCTTCTGAAATGGGGAGAACAGCACATCCGCACTCTTCTATAAAAGAAAGTAAGGTAGCTATCATTTGACAACTATTCAAGTCAAGCAAAATGCAAACCTAATGTTGTAAACAGTTAGATCACTGTCAAACCCAGTCCAAATGCATTCCTTTGATGTGGTGGTCCTTTCAGCAGCAGCTCAAACTGCTTATCATATAACCCTATGGTATAACAGCTGCTCATCAAGGCTTCCAGTTTATCTCTTAGTACATAATTTTTAAAGCCTGATATTGCAGAGTATATTAACAGTGACAAATGTAAAAAGAAAATACAATTTACCCAACAAGTAAAACAAAATAAAATGAATCCAACCAGTAATAATGGTTTTAGTTTAGTTTAATTTTAGCTTGTTTTAAAGAAAGATTACGTTCTTACCTCGTTAATCTTCTTTCTAGTAGATAGACACTCCATTCCTGAACCTGTGGGTAGTCTCCCCTTCTCGTGAGAATTCTTGTAGGGAGCTTCATTAGCATTTTTTTGCTCCACCTCCAATCCTTCTGGGCAGTCCTTCAATTCCTGAGTTTGTGTCAAAGCAGATGGTCAGCCCTGGAGAGGAAATAGAATAGGAAGGGGTACAGGGAAACTTCCCGAGAGACAAGTCTGTTCTGCTCATATCATTAAACATATAACAGGTAAACAAACTTAACCATTTACAATACATAAGGTGAAAAACAAGTCACCAACTTGAGTGCTACCTGCACTAAGAGTGTGGGAGTTTTTATAGATCTCCCCCCCCCAAGATTCTTCAACAAGGCAGTCATGTCCTCTATCCTTGTCAAGGCTGGACAAAGGAAAGAAACAAGATGTCTGGATTCCCCTGCACCTCTGAGGCAGTAAGCAGGCAAATGAACATCTGACAGGACAGGCTTCAGGAATTAAGTGTCTATCTACTAAAGAGAAGATTAACGAGGTAAAAACCTAATCTTTTCTTTTAATACGACAGATACTCCATTCTTGAACCTGTGGAACATATCAAAGCAGTCCCCCAAGTTTAGGATGGAACAAATGAATCTGCTGTCAGAACTGAAGATCCAAAAGCTGTTTGGCCACCAGGTCCACTCTGTGAAACTTCGTGAACATATGGAAAGAAAACTAACTGGCAACTGTACAGATTTCTTTCGGATGAAGATTCCATCCATGAGGAGCTATGCTTCTGGTAGAGTGTGCCTTTACTGATATAGGCAAACATTTTCTACTTCCAATCTAGGCTGAAGAAATATCCATACGGATCCATCTTGAAATGGTGGCTTTCAAGGCTGGAAAACCTTTACAGGCACCTTCAGCCAATAAGAACAGATGATCTAACAATCAAAATTAATTTGTAACTCCTAGATTCCACAGTAAGAGTCTGCACACATCCAGTTTCAACACCTGATCACTCTTTCTTGACCCAAATAATAATATTCTTTTATAGCGCCATAACCAGTAGTTCTAGGCGGTTTACACAGAAGAGAAACTGCATAGTCAGCGAGAGTACAATCACACAATAAATACACTAGTTATAGTCTTAAAAACTCCTAAGTTAGGTAATAAATTTGTCAAACAAAGTAGTCTTAACTAATTTTCGGAAAGAACAATAAGGCAATTTATTCAAGGTTGCCTTGGGGGAAGAATACCCCTGTTCCATGTAGCCCTTGTTAATCATGTAAGCTTCAAACATCATATTGATGAATTCATATTGATGAATCCAGATGGCCCCTGCAGACGCTCTTGAGCTCCTTTCTGGGGTTTGACAGCCGCATCATGGCTGCGTTTTACCAGGGACACCCTTAAACTGCTTCCAGTTTAAATCTGGACTTTTCCCCTCACACTTGGACCATATGGGCACTAACACCCCTCAGAGGGACTAGATGAGGCTAAGCCAGTGGCTCCCACTCCCCCTCATGTGCTGCACGGCACATGGAACAAGGACAATCTTCAGATGGCCATCCACTTCAAACTTGTCATGAATCCAAGGTATCCTGGCCTGAGGAGTCCATCACACTTGTTTTTAAGCAAAACTGAGGTGTTTTAAGGCAGATTGGAAATCCAAGATGGCCAATGTGGTGGTGATTTTAGCACTAAAAATGGCCCAGGGAAGCTAAACAGGGGCTTAAAAAATAGTGATTTTAGGATTTTAGAGGTGGGGGAACCTCTAGCTCTTCTAACCATAGAACCTAAAAAAATTAAAAAACCATCAATTTTAAAGCAACTCCCCCCCCCCTCCAATTTTATTTGTCAGGCTGTACCATGCTATGTGCTGGGAGATGCAAGTGTGAAAACTGCAAACAGCTTACAGGCAGAACCTCTGCCTCAACAAGCCTGGAATCTGGACTGCTTGTGACTTCTGACTGCCTCTTGGGCCCAAAAAAAATGACTGGAGACCTCAACCCCCACCAATCATATGCATGCAAATGTGGGGAGGAACACAGTTGGCCCCCAATCCTGGAAAACATACTATGGAGCCATTCATCCTGTACTCAAGCCCACTGTGGATGAACCTGGGGTGAGCTTGCTCCCAAGGGATCCCAAACCTTTATTGTAGGCTATCCAAGTGGGTGCACTGCAAAGCAGTCTGGGGCGGGAAATAATTTGTCCCCATGTCTTTCTCTACGTCTAACCTTTGGAATACAATATGGATTGAGATGATCTTTCAAGTCACTTTGGAAATTTTCAGATCTTGGTAAAGGAGGTAATAAAAGAATCTCTTGCTTGTGATTCAGAATCTAAAGTGCATAAAAGATAAACTATTGGATCCTAGTAAGAATATGTCTCTCTTCATGCAGGGGTTACTCCTATACACTAAGAAACCTGCATTGTGGCCTGGCCCTGTGTTACACTTGGAAGATCCTTGCAGTACCACTGAACATCTAGCGGAAGTAGGCACACTGATGGGGAGGACTCATATGTTCCTGTTATGAGCATGAGAGCTGATGCCAAAGGCTTTCCTTCTAGAAGCTAAGTAGAAGGTTATGTTACAATCAGTGAACACGATGATGTTTGTGCTGGACAGAAAAATCCTGCCCCTTCAAGACTCAAACTTCAGTCATTCCATAGGAGAGTAGAGACTACGTTCAGAGGATGATCTATTTGAACTCAGAGTCAATTTTTGTGCAGAAATCAATAATCACTATTTCTTCACAAGCTGGAACCTCCTTTCTGTTTCATAATGGTTATGAACTCAATATAGTATTTTTGGACTTCCAGAGACATCATTCTGCAGTGCTTGCATTCAGTTTTATTAAGATCTGAGCCCATACAGATGAGACCTAGAATAGGTGTCAAATTTTTGGACCTTCTTCTATTCTGAGGACTTTGACAAAATCCTGACTTGGTTTGTATTGTGTTCCAGGGGAAGATGAAACCCTCCCAAAATAAATGTAACACAATTTTCTTTTGACAATGGCAAAAGACAGAAAAACTCTTGAAAAATCAAAGCTTTATTTTTACATCCATTCAGCAGACTGGAAAAAAAAAACAACTGAGGGGACCAAGATTGCTGCACATGCATGTTTAGAATTTTACATTAATTCTGAGCTCTGTGATAGCTGTTCAATTCTGGCACCATGCGATCACATAACTCAACTATATACTTGATTATACATTGCTTGTCCATGCTGAAAACATTTAGCATGTTCCAGTCACTTATAAAAGGATTATGCCTTTACACCTCAATTTGTGTGTCTAAAAGAACTATTCATCCTCTTTCTAAAATACCCTTGTCTTTTCTGAAATTATTATATCCTGGTAAGCATAGAAGCTAACTTCTCACAGTAATTGGGAGTGCTAAACCCTATAAAAATTACCCCTCCCCGGACACAATCAAGGAGTATGATCAATAGTGGAGGTACTCAAGCACCTACAGTTCTGGCTACTATGCTAGTAGGGTACCTCCCTGTCCTGCTCACTGAATTGTGATTCACCAGGTAGAATCCTCCTCCTCTCATTGGTGCTCCCTATCATCCTGGACAAGTCACTTTACCCTTCATTGCCACAGGTAACACAGCAACTCTAAGTACTCTGGGACAGGGAATTAACAACTTTACCTCAATTTGTATCTCATGCTGAAAATCCAAAGTGTGCAGGCTGGCTATGAGGCAACAGGAAGGGGGAGTACTGCCTCAAATTATTGTAGTGTGTCAGGAAATATCAGCTTCAAATCATTAATTTGGATTTGAGCTATACATGTATGGCATGCCTAATTATACAGCCTTTATTATTACTCTATTTCCCCCTCTACAAAGAAATAAAATCTTATCAAAGCAATAATCAATTTCAGCCACAACTATCATCAGTTTTTAAACAAACATAAATTTAAAAAATATTGACAGTATTAAAATTTAACAGCTTTTGAATTTTTCTGTAAATACTTCCTTTACATTGTAATTGATAGACTGATTCCTTTTAGCACTGGAACAGAAGCATGGAGGAAAAATAAGTGCAATATTCTCTCCAGCCTGTTTGAGTTTCAGTGCATTTCTTTTAACAAATATTGCAACTTGTCTCCTAATGTATTTCTTCCCCCTGTTTTAAAATAAATGATATAAATATCCCCCAACAAACTTGCTCCACACCAAGTACAGCTGAGCTAAATGTAGCCATCCAGATGCTAGCATAATCTGACAATCTGACAAGCCTCTCTTTGTATCAAACCAAGGTTAAACTGCTCCCCCCCCCAGCGAACCATATTATATAGTGTCCATGCAAAAACTTTAGCAAAACCCTCTATACTTACTGGTACATAACTCGGCATATCAATAGTGTAAGAAGGATGTAATTTAAGCCATTCTACTAAATCCTTGTTTTTAGGGGCCTCCTCTCCCACAAGCCTGGTCCTATCTTCTAAATTAATTACTGGGATGCGGGTGTCTGGGTCCAGCTGTCCAGGAGATGGAATGTTTCTTGTTGGTGGGGTCTCTAGATCATCTTCAAAGGCTTTGGTCACTTCAGCATCCTCCTATAAAAATTAGTGTTATGAGTCTTCATTTAAAAGAAAAATGTAATAGCTTTAACTTGACATCAGGAGAAATGATTGCTAAACACACAGCAATGTAAAAGTTTTCAAAACAGTTACCAAATATTTCAAAAAGTTACCAAATATTCTACTGGATCTTATAGGGTGAAGCAGAAAAAGTGCTCAACAAATGTTACCACAGTGCCTAGAAAACACACCATAGCACCCAGGATTTTGCAGGATACACAGGGAGGAGCCTAAGACACCTAAGACCAGGAGAGGGGCCTTAGGCATCTGAGCCAATCAAGTTCTTAGGCCCTGCCTTGTACATCCAAGGATGCACTGTGAAAGGGAAGGCCTGCCATTTTGGAGTGGTGGGCCTGAAAGCAGGAGGGACTGGGCATCCCTTCTGCTATCATCTTAATATACAGGTACAAGGGTGGTTCGGGATGTACAGGGGTGGTTAGGGGGGCTTCCGGTGGAAGGAGGGAGTTGGAAGCTCTCCTGCCAATTTTTTTGTAATGTCAGGAACGAGAAGGGAGAGGGATTAGGGGGTCCTGGTGGTGGTGGTGGGGGGGTCAGAGAGGTGAGGAGAGAGGTCAGATTGGGGGGTCCTGGTGGGAGTTCAGTTGGGAGGGTCATGGCAGCAGTCGAGAGTGGGCTTCCCTCCTGCTGATTTTTATTGAAGTATAGGGAGGAAGGTACTATGGGGGAGGGGGTCACATCGGCAAGAGGGAGTGGGCATCCCTCCTGCCTCTATTTTAGTTCTGGGATCATTGGGGGTGGGGGGACAGTCATCATGGGGGGGGGGGCTTGGCTGACTTTTTTTTTTTTAATGGGGACAGATATTGTGCATGTGTAACACACGCAAAATCTGTGCCATTAAAAAAAGAAAAAGCCCCAACTGCTGAGTGGCAGGAGGCTGCTTTGGGGCTTCCACAGTCACTCAGCTGTTCCGGCTTCTCCAAACCAGATCTGCACATGTTGGGAGAGCTGGTTTCTAAGTGAGCGATCAGATGGGATTATGACTGCCCTCTGCAAAACTCATCTGCATGGGCAGCCGTATGAACATCGATCACTGTTTAGAAATCGGGCAAAAAACAAAACAAAACCCCACAGTGACCAGCATGGTCTTAGTGACTGGGAATCTAGCACAGAGACTGGAGACAGATCAAAGGTATATATGGGGATAAAGTGGGTGAAAATGGGTATGGTGAGAAATGGAAACTAGTGGGGAGCTGGGCCAAACTAACAGATAAAGCAAAGATACAATCACTTCAGGCACTACTATCACAGAAGTGCTAGTTGTGTGTTCTTGCTGGTACCTGACAACAAATACTAACAACACATAAGATGTAGAATTTGAAAATTACCTAAATTAGGCCCTAAAGAAACTATGACAGAACTCTGAAAGCAGCTTCCCAAACTGCCCTCCTCCCCAATTCAACTTTGTTGGAGCAGGTGGTGAAGGCAGAGGGTTTGAGGCAAGAACTAGCAGCTGAGAGCTGTTTTTGGCCTGGCTACTACATCCAAGGAATAATTGTCAAGGCCTGCTTTAGACAACTCTTATACAGTCTATTCTTATTATTTGTAGTTGTGTGGTTCCCGAAAATGTTTGTGAACCACAAAATCACAATAACCTCAAAACCACGGAAACTGAATAGTGGATCCTATTAGGAAAACAGGGTTAGGTTGCTGTATGGGATAACACTTGAAGTACCTGTAATTTACTATCCGGATGCTTGGAGGCCATATCTGGAATCAAAGTCCGACTGTGAGATGAAAGTGAAAGCAAAAAAGCTGTTTTTTAAGGACCGGTCCACAAATATGTGAACACAGCAATGCGATTGGGGTATATTGATCGCAGTGGATTTAGACGGATTAAGTAGTAGTCGGTTAAATTATAACCATGTGGAGGTATCATGCAAACAGGACTTTAAAGAGCAAAGATCAGGAGAGAAAGTGCGGACAGGAGCAATCAGGAGAATGTCATACACATAATAGGTTGAAATACATGTAACTGAACAAGCAATGTCAAGGAGCTGAGCTCAAGAAAATATTGGAAGAAAAGTAGAAATAGCATTGAGCTCTGAGGGATGCCACACTGAAGTAGTAATAAGGAAGAGTGAGAAGATGGAATACAAATAAATAGATCACAGATGAAAAGAACTGAATTAATTTAAGACTGTTCCCAAAAGCATACAGATTAAAAGTAGAGGAAAGATCTAAGGAAATGACCATTGCAAAGCTGCCTCCATCAAGAATACTGTGGAGTTCATTGAGTAAGCCAAAGGATATGATAACAGCAGTTAACGTAGATGGGTTTAAAAAAGATTAGGTCATGTTCCTGGAGGGAAAGTCCATAGTCTGCTATTGAGAAAGATATGGAGTAAGCCAATGCTTACCCTGTGATCAGTAGTATAGAATGCTGACACTATTTGGGTTTTTGCCTGGTATTTATGACTTGGATTGGCCACTGTGGAAACAGGATACCACTAGATGGACCATTGGTCTAACCCAAATGGGCTATTTTTATGTTCTTAATTAAGTGTTTCAGTGCTATGACCAGGGTGGAAACCAGACTGTCATGGGTAAAGGAATTCAAATGTTCCATGTAATTAGGAAAAATTATATGTTCCAAAATTTTTTGATATAAAAGGGAGATTAGAAACTGGTCTTTGGTTAGATAGAACTACAGTCAAATGGGAGCATGCCCTATATAATGGGAAGGCCTTCAAAGACTTCCAAAGTCTCTTAAGAATGTGATTCCCATCTGCCACTTCCACTTGAAACATTGCTGAGGTAACCACAGTCCTTACCTCAGCCCTTACCACAGAGGTCTTTTCCCCTCCTGAGCCCAAATTCTTCCCTCTTCTCTGGGGAGTTTTCCTTAAAGCTGAACAATGAGGGGAGCTCTTAGGGCTCCTTTTCTCCCAGCACCCACAGGTCCTCCAAGGAAGATACAGATGGCTGTAGGGCCTTATCCCCTACTGAGCCACTGCTATCGCCTCTACATTTTGAGAATGTGCACAGTAGTCTCAGGCATCCTATCTCCTGGGGATCCTCCATGGCCATGGGGGTAGGGAGGGATTTGAGACATCTGCTGTGGGGAGAAAATCCCTGCTGAGACCTGCTTGATAACATTCTGAAATGGCTTTCAGTAAGTGTGATGCCACTCAATATTGGGACATCAGCTGGGGAAAACAAACCCCATCTGGAGTCTCTCATGTTGTCCACATTCTAATGTCCAAGTCAAAATGGCCGCTGGTCCTGACAAAGATGAAAATGCCATGTGGACTGTGATGCAATGAGAGAGCACCACAGATTTTGTTGGTATGATCCTGGAAGTCAAGGCTCCATCACATATAGTGCAAAAGGAATAGACAATGCTCCTTACCACCAGCTTCCGCAGTCATCACACCACTTGTAGCTTACTGAGAAAACACTCCCCTTGACTAGTCCCACTGGAGCCTGAGTCACAGCTCTTCACTACTGATGAACACCCTGTCCAGTAGTATTACACAACAGGCAGATGCTCACATGATAGCACCCTCCTTTTAAAAAAAATAACTTTCTCTTGCAGCCAGGAAAAAGTCAAAGCTTCTCCCCCCCCTCTTTATGTTGTAAACTCAGAAATGGTGTAGCTGTTCGTGTGTGTAAGGTGGGGAGGGGGGAAGCAAGCAGAGTACACACATTCCACCCCTACCCTCCATATTGGCAGGGGTCCTATGAAAATTTCTGCAAGACCACTGTGCTGAGCACAAGCTCTTAGGCCAGGCTAGAGTCAGGGCTCAGGAGAAGAAAAGACCTCTGTGTATGACTGAGGTAAGGACTGTGGCACAAACCCAAGAGCAGACAGCCAAAGGACTCGACTGCATAGAGCACAGGCCATGTACTACAACCTGGGAGTCAAGCCTGCTATAACAGCCCAACTTATACCATCTCCTAGAAGTATTGACATGCTGAAGGCTGCCAGCCTGTAAAGGCCTTTATACCGGAGATATCACTGGAAGAGATCAGTTTTCTACCTCCATCTGCTGGTAAAGAGAGACAACCCATTTGCATGGACTGCCCTAGAAGGATGAAAAAGCACAGTTACTTACCTTAACAGGTGTTATCCAGGGACAGCAGGCAGATATTCTCACATATAGGTGACGTCATCAACGGAGCCCGGATGCGGAAGCCTAGCAAGCAGACTTGCTTGTAGAAACTAGAAGTTTCGAGTCATCTGCACCGCGCATGCATGAGTGCCTTCCCGCCCAGCGCAGGGCGAGTCTCCTCAGTTCAGATAGCTAGCAGAGAAGCCAACCAGGGGAGGTGGGTGGGTTGTGGGAATAGCTGCCTGCTGTCCCTGGATAACCCCTTACCCGACCCTTGCCCGCTAAGATCTCTTTTTTCATACCTTTACTTCCTGCTCACCGTACTTCCTGCTCACCCTTATATTGTACCTGTTCCATGCTTACATATATTAATTTTATCTGTATCCGCTGATTGTACCCATTCGCTGATTGTCCAGCCCTTCTTTATTGTAAACCACCTCGAACTACTACGGCTTTGGCGGTATATAAGAAATAAAATTATTATTATTATTATTCTCACATATGGGTGACCTCCAAACTAACCAGAATGGGATGGTGGGAGCGTTGGCAACTTAGGAGAATAAATTTTGCAATACTCTCTCTGGCCAAAATGGCCATCCCGTCTGGAGAAAGTATCCAGACAATAGTGAGAAGTTAAAGTATGAACCGAGGACCAAGTAGCAGCTTTGCAAATTTTCTCAATAGGTGTAGATCTGAGGAAAGCTACTGAAGCTTCCATTGCTCTGACTTTATGGGCTGTGATTCGACTCTGTAGTTATAATCCAGTCTGGGCATAGCAGAAAGAGATACAAGCAGCCATCCAGTTGGAGATGGTAAGCTTAGATTGGATGTCCCAACTTGTTTGGATCGAAAGAAACAAAAAGTTGAGGAGCAGTTCTGTGTGGTTTGGTGCGTTCCAAGTAGAAGGCCAAAGCATGCTTACAGTCCAGAGTATGAAGAGCTGATTTTCCAGGGTGAGAATGAGGCCTTGGGAAAAACACTGGAAGAACAATGGATTGGTTGAGATGAAATTCTGAAACCACTTTAGGTAGGAATTTAGGATGAGTATGAAGGACCACCTTGTCATGATGGAAAGTGAAAGGTGGATCAGCAACTAAAGCTTGCAGCTCACTGACTCTTCGAGCAGATGTGAGGGCAATGAGAAACACCACTTTCTAAGTGAGATACTTCAGATGAACCGTAGACATTGATTCATATGGAGGCTTCATCAAGTGAGCAAGAACCACATTGAGATCCCAAACTATTGGAGGCGGTTTGAGAAGAGGTTTGACAATGAAAAGTCCTTTCATGAATCTGGAAACCACCGGATGAGCAGAGAGGCTGAGATGGGCTGAGATGGATTCGGATCGATGTAGACTTGAGGCCAGAGATGGATAAGTGCAAAAGATAATCTAGCACAGAAGATAAGGAGGAATGTTGAGGCTCCTTATCGCGAGAGATGCACCACGTAGAAAATCTAGTCCATTTTTGGTGGTAGCACTGTCTAGTGGTAGGCTTTCTAGAAACCACTAAAATGTCTCTTACAGGTTGAGAAAACTGAAGAGGTACCAAGCTGTCAGGTGTAGAGACTGCAGGTTAAGATGAAGTAGAGATACTTGACACTGTGTAAGCAGAGACGGAAAAACTGGCTGAAGATATGGCTCCCTGCTGCTGAGCTGAAGTAGGAGCACCAAGGTTGTCTCAGCCACCGAGGAGCAATCAGAATCATGGTGGCATGATCGTTCTTCAACTTGACAAGGGTCTTGAGAATGAGAGGGAACGGAAGGAATGCCTGTAATGCGCTCCCGAGAGAGGTGGTGGAGAGTAAAACTGTGACTGAGTTCAAAGAAGCGTGGTATGAACACAGAGGATTTAGAATCAGAAAATAATATTAAATATTGAGCTGGGGCCGGTGATGGGCAGACTTGCGCGGTCTGTGTCTGTATGTGGCCGTTTGGTGGAGGATGGGCTGGGGAGGGCTTCAATGGCTGGGAGGGTTTAGATGGGCTGGAGTGAGTTTTAACAGAGATTTCGGCAGTTGGAACCCAAGCACAGTACCGGATAAAGCTTTGGATTCTTGCCCAGAAATAGCTAAGAAGAAAAAATTAAAAAATTTTAATTGAATCAGGTTGGGCAGACTGGATGGACCATTCGGGTCTTTATCTGCCGTCATCTACTATGTTAGGAAGAGATTCATCCATTCCAGTAGGAAAGCATCTGCCTCGAGGCGATGAGGAGAATATAGCCTGGAGCAGAACTGAGGCAGTTTGTGGTTGTGGGGAGCTGCAAAGAGATCTATCTGAGGTGTTCCCTACTGTGAAAAAATGTGATGTAGAGGCGAGGAATGGAGTGTCCATTTGTGAGATTGTAGAAGACGATTCAAGTTGTCTGCTAAGCAATTGTTCGCCCCTTGGATGTAGATGGCTTTGAGAAAGGTGTTGTGATGGATTGTCCAGACCCAAACCTTCAGAGCTTCCAAAGGGAGGAAGATCCTGTCCCTCCCTGTTTATTGACATAGTACATAGCAATTTGGTTGTCCGTCCTAATGAGGATTACCTAGTCGTGAAAAAAATGTTGAAAAGCTTTGAGAGCATTGAAGATTGCTCTGAGTTCCAACAGAATGATGTGACACCGACGATCCGTACTGGTCCAGTGGCCTTGAGTATGGAGACCATCGAGATGAGCACCCCAAGCATAGGTCGAGGGATCTGTTGTGAGGACCTTCTGATGGGGGGGCGGTTGAAACAGTAAGCCTCTGGAGAGATTGGAAGAGAGCATCCACCAGTGGAGAGACTGCTTCAAGGAAGGAGTGACTGCAATGTGTTGAGAAAGTGGGTCGCAAGCTTGCTCCACTGAGTTGCCAGGCTCCACTGAGGAATTCTGATGTGAAGTCTGGCAAAAGGAGTCACGTGTACTGTGGAGGCCATGTGACCTAGTAGTATCATCATGTGTCTTGTTGAGATTGAAGAGCGGGAAGACACTGCATGACAGAGTTGAAGGAGAGCTTCCAGATGTTGTTGCGGAAGGAATGCTGAGTTGGATAGTGTCCAGAACAGCTCCGATGAATTGTAGGTTCTGAGAGGACTGAAGTTGAGATTTGGGAAAATTGATTTTGAACCACGTAGTCCATTGGGTTGCTACAATAACCCCCTGAGATGTGGAATCCTTGATGAGCCAGTCGTCTAGGTAGGGAAACACCTGAAGACCATGGTTCCTTAGAGCTGATGCTACCACTACTAGGCACTTGGTGAACACTCTGGGAGATGAAGTCAGGCCAAAGGGTAGCACTCTGTATTGATAATGCAGATTCCCCACCCGAAATCTGAGATATTGACGGGAGGCCGGATGAATGGGAATATGAGTATAAGCCTCCTTGAGATCCAGAGAGCATAACCAGTCATTCTAATCTAGAAGGGGATAAAGGGATACCAGGGACAACATGCAAAATTTTTCTTTGACTAAAAATTTGTTGAGAGCCCTGAGATCCAGAATGGGTCGCAGATCACCAGTCTTCTTCGGAACAAGGAAATAACGGGAGCAAAACCCCCTGTTCTGCTGCTCCAAATGAACTGGTTCGATGGCATGGAGACGAAGCAGAGCTTGAGCTTCCTGAAGAAGAAGGGCGGTCTGGGATGGACTGGAAGGATACTCTCTTGGAGGAAGCTCTGGTGGAACCTGAGTGAAATGAAGAGAGTATCCTTCCCTGATGATTGACAGCACCCAGAGGTCGGATGTAATTATCTCCCATCGGTGATAAAAATGATGGAGATGACCTCCAATGGGGGAAGAGATGACAGAGACATAATGGTGGAGGTTATGCTCTGTATTAAACAGTCAAAAGGCTGCGCAGCCTTAGGTGCAGCAGAAGGTTGAGATTTCTGTTGCTTCTGATTCTGCTGTTTCTTGGGAGGCGGACAAGTGTAAGGAGCCGCTATCAGAGCAAAATGCCTCTGGAAAATAGGAGGACGGTGCGCAGGCTTGGCAGGAGCTGGTTTAGGCTTTGGTCTGACAATAGAAGCAAAGGTTGTTGTTTTTTTTTAATTCATTTATCATTATTTCAACAAAATAAGCTTATTGAACAAACAAAAGCTTTGCCAAATTAAAATATACAAAGAAAATAGAATGCTCATTCAAAATTCAAATACATACTAACTTTTGAATAGTCCACATTAGAGAGAGAAACGATTCACATTCATTGGGAATGAAAAAAAAAATAAAGAGCTAAAATAACAAAATCAAATGGTAGCTCGCTGTCTTCATTTTAAATCAGACCAGTAAATTGGAGTCAATTGGAACTCTGCATTGTCACTCCCTTCCCTTCCAAAAAATACTGCAATTGGGAAGGCTCATAAAAAACGTAAGTATTCTGATCCAAGTAAATAACACATTTACAAGGAAAACGCAACTGAAATTTTGCCCCCAAAGTTTTAACATTCTCTTTCAGTTCCAGGAATCTTTTCCTCCTTGCTTGAGTTGTTCTTGAGACATCAGAAAATAAAGAAATTTTCCCATCCATAAAGGAGACTTCTTTCAACCTAAAGAATAGGCAAATAAGCGCTTCTTTATCTTGAACAAATACAAACGTCCCAAGAAGCGTTGTTCGAAATACAACTTCTCCCTCTGAGGTTTCCAAAATTCTAGATATACTGATAGAGCTTAAATCCACATTAGATTTAACAGCTTCTGAGGAGGAAGGCTTTTTAACAGAACCAGTATAAAATATATTTTATGTAGAGGAGGAAGCCCTTCTTCGGGGTATTTGAAAACTTCTTTCAGAAATTTATAGAACAAATCTTTGCAAAGGATTTTTCATGTTCAGATAATTTCTTGATGGCAGCCTCGATAGATTCACCAAAGAGGTCATTGCCTGCACAAGGAATATTAGCCAAGCGGTCCTGAAGATTGAGGTCCATGTCTATGGTAAGAAGCCAGGCTAGGCGGTGCATTGCTACAGAACAAGCAGTCACCCAGGCAGACAACTCAAATACATCATAATTAGACTGGAGAAGATGTAATCTGAGTTGTGACAGAGTAGCTATGACTTCTTGAAATTCGAAGTGCTTTTGTGTATCTAAATAACTGAGAAATTTTAGAAGAAGATCAATGAGGAACTTGAAATAAATGACAAAATGAAAATTATAATTGAGGACTTTAGAGGACATCATGGAATTTTAGTAAAGGCGACGTCCAAACTTGACCATGGTTTTCCCTTCCCTTCCTGGAGGAACAGTAGCATAAACTCTGGAAGGATGGGATCTCTTCAAGGATGACTCTACAAGCAGGTACTGATGAGACAACTGCAAATTCTCAAATCCTTTGCAATGTAGAGTTTTATACCTGGAGTCCAACTTGCCTGGAATAGCGGGAATTGCATAAGGAGTCTCCAGGCAGCGTGTAAAAGTCTGAGACAAGAGCTTATGAAGGGAAGCTTAAGTGACTCTGCAGGAGGTTGAGGCAAATGAATGACTTCGAGGTACTCCTTAGAGTATTTAGAACCAGCATCTAACTGAAGGTCTAAGTCAGCAGCCAGCTGACGAAGAAAAGAAGAGAAAGAGAGCTGATCCGTTAATTTTAATGCCTTGCCTTGAGAGGGGCTCGAGGACTTCGAGGCAGCCTGGGTCGAAGATGAAGCTTCGGCAGAAAAATAATCATGAAAAGAATAAGGAGACTTGGATGAAGCAATAGAAGCCGCTGAGTCCTCGAGGTCTGGAAGCAGAGACCTCGATCGAGGAGTCGGAGGTTTAGTAGAGCTGGAAGGTGTCGATCAAGGCTTAGTTGAAGAAGGATGCTCCTTAGAAGAAGAACTATGCCTGCAGGTATGCCTCAAGGTAGATCTCGATTGACGACAAGAATGGTGCCTGGAAGCAGGTCTTGAAGATCGAGGAGACTTGGCTTCGGAGATGGAAGCAGACGTTGCCACCAAGGAATGGATAGGGCTAGAAGCTGTGGATCGAAGCTCAGGAGGCTTGGTGGAGGAATCTCGAGGCACTCCCAAAGACTCTGCTCCTTGTATAGAGTGTGAGGATTCCTATCGAGGCACTTGCAAAAAATCTACTCCTTGCTTCGAGTGCATAGATGCCAGACCAGACACTCGCTAAGACTCTGCCCCCTGCATAGAGTGTGTAGCTTCAGCCAGAGGCATAAGAAGAGGCTCGACCTCGCGGGAGTCTGCAAAATGCCTAGGTTGGATTAGAGTAGCTAGCTTCGGTCCCATATTAGTTAGGAATTGAATGAACTGCTTCTCTAACATGGTCTGGAAAGAAACCGGCAAGGATGGAGCAGCTTCTGAAACCGGACTACCTGCTTTGGTTGGAGGTTCCAAAGTGGCAGTGGAAATGTGCTTCGACTTGGAAGTCTTAGCAACCTTGATGACCACCGCTGGAACTTTCTGCTGAGCCATCTGACCTGAGGAACCAGGGGAAGATACAGCAGGTGTACTCGAAGCAAGAGCCGACGCAAACGAGGAAGGCTTGATGATGCTCGAGGTCAGAATCGTGGAGGCAGGTATACCCTCGGTAGAAGGTGGACTCGAGGCTGCTTTCGAAGACGAGGGTGTAACTGAAGAGTCCATCTCAAAAAGCTTCTCCACTAAAATTTGACGACATTTAGGGGCACGAGGTTGAAGAGTAGCACAGTGCTCGCACGACTTCAGTTGATGGCCCGGCCCAAGGCAGTTGAGGCACCGACGGTATGGGTCCATGAGGGAAATCACACACTGGCTACACTTCTTGAAGCCCGTTGCTGGTCGGGACATAGAAGGAAAAATAGCCGCCGCAAAGTCGAAACCCCTGGGCTGCGACTGGGCGGTCTGCCCCTCCAGTCGACTGGAAGAAATGAAATTTTTTTAAAAAAAATTAGAAATAAAAGAAACAAAAGAACACAGCGATTTGTGAAGAAAACTAACACAAACCGCGGTGAGAGAAGGCAAGAAGTAAGAAAGTTAAACACAGAGAGTCAAAGACAGACTTCTCAGCTCTGCGGAAAACTGAGAACTGAGGAGACTCGCCCTGCACTGGGCGGGAAGGCACTAGCGCATTTGCGATGCAGTTGACTCAAAACTTCTAGTTTCTACAAGCAAGTCTGCTTGCGAGGCTTTCGCATCCGGGCTTTGTCGATGATGTCACCCATATGTGAGAATAGGCTGCCTGCTTGTCCTGGGATAAAGAATTATACTTGATCGAAGAATGACAACTTCCCCTGGGCTGCAGCTGGGCGGCCTGCCCCTCCAGTTGACCGGAAGAAATGAAATTTTTTTAAATAAAATTAGAAATAAAAGAAACAAAAGAACACAGCGATTCGTGAAGAAAACTAACACAAACCGCAGTGAGAGAAGGCATGAAGTAAGAAAGTTAAACGCAGAGAGTCAAAGACAGACTTCTCGGCTCTGCGGCAAACTGAGAACTGAGGAGTCTCCTCCCTACACTGGGCGGGAAGGCCAGCGCGCATTCGCGATGCGGTTGACTCAAAACTTCTAGTTTCTACAAGCAAGTCTGCTTGTGAGGCTTCCGCATCCGGAATTGTCGATGACGTCACCCATATGTGAGAATAGGCTGCCTGCTTGTCCTGGGATAAAGAATTATGCTATCACCTACACTATTCAATATATACATAGCTTCCCTCAGCTACTACCTGGATAATCATGGCATAATTTCATACAGCTACGCAGATGACATCACTATTCTCCTACCCTTCGACCAACCAGAATCCATCATGACAAGCACAATACAAAAAACACTCGAATCAGTTGCAATTTGGATGACAGAGCACAAATTAAAACTTAACCCTGACAAAACAAATTTCATCCTACTAGAAAATAACAAAACTCCAACATTAACTAATCTTGTAATAAATTTGTTCTCATACCCACTACAACCTACACTAAAATTGCTTGGAATCATAATTGACAGAGGCTGCAATATGCAACCCCAAATTAACAAAATAATAAAGGCATCGTTTATGACCATGAGAAATCTAAGAAAAATCCGCACATTCTTCGAAAAGAAGCAATTCCTTCTATTGGTACAATCTCTTATCCTTGGGATGATAGACTACTGCAACATACTATACCTACCATGTCCCGCGACCATGATAAGGCAACTGCAGACAATACAGAATATAGCCCTAAGACTTGTCTATTCACTAAAAAAATATGACCATATCACAGAGGCATACCATGACTCGCACTTGCTTCCAATAGAAGCGAGAGTGCACTTCAAATTCTACTGCTTACTTTACAAGGCTATCAACGGAGAAAGCCCAACCTACTGGAACAACCGACTAAATCAATCCTCCTCAACCAGACACAGAAGAACCCACTCACTATTCTCTCATTCATCATCCAAAAATGTCAAACGAAAAAAACTTTATGACAACCTAATAGCCTCCAAAGCAGCTAAACTGGACAGACAAATCACCACCCTGTTATCTTCAACTACAAACTACAACATCTTCAAGAGAGATACTAAAACCATACTCTTCAAAAAACACATAAAACCTATCCAGCATGACTAATCCCACCCCAACATCCAACACTCTCTATACCCTTAGTACTTTCTAATATTCTTCTATTTACCTAATGTTATCTAAAACCACATAATTCACCTCATTCTTATCTCCTAAAGACTTCTACTTCCAGTTGGTAACTCTTTACCCGTTTTTTTTTTTTTTATTACCTTAAAAATTTTATATCGCTTATTCTATTCTTTCAAATTTTGAATGTAATTCTTGTTTTTAATTTGAATGTAATCCGCCTTGAACCGCAAGGTAATGGCGGAATAGAAATCACTAATGTAATGTAATGATCGAAGAATGACAACTTCCATGGCCAGTTCCTTTATTAACAAATAAAAATACTGTATTTGTACACCTTTCCAATTTTAGCTCAGGTTTATTTACAGCAGTTTTTTTGGTCAAATATAGCATATCCCTTCTCCAATGTACATATATGTACAGAAGCAATTGGAGATAAAACACGATTCACCCAAGATCTCAAGAAGGGTCAATGAGTTAAGCTACTCCTTCCTCAAATGAGGTTGAGATGATGACTATGCCAGAATGTTTGCAGCAGATAATGTGGGCTTGCAAAGTAAACGAGTGATTAGAGCAATATAATCTGTGATTTAAAAAAACACATTTAGCTTGTATGTTTACCATTTACTTTATAGCCCTAGCAAGTCACTTACACTGCCTACAATGAAACTTGAAGACTGTAAGCTCTTCATAAAACAGATGCTCATCGGGTGATTCTTTTTGTGCAGTGCTGTAAACATTGCTGGTGCCAGATAAATTAATGTATTACAGACACCACTGAAGATGACAAGCTGTTACAAACCTGCCTAGACTTGTTTGAAAATACTTTACAATCATAAAAGGCTTCAAAAATCTGTGTTGGTTATTGTAGGTAGCACTTTATTTTTTGATGGAATAGATGGTTTGTGAAATAATGTTAAAAGTAGTATAATTCAATGTTAGATAATATTTTGTTCAACTTACTGTAGTCAATGATATCCGTTTGTTGCTCATGAACAGCACATCAAGCCCTTCTACATTTTTCCTTCTTCCTCGCCTTCTCTTCATAGGAGGTTCTCCATCAATTAAAGAACCATTCAGCAGATGCCTTGTGGGTGTGCGAGACAGACCTGCTTGTAGCAGCTCCATTTGAGTTTTAAAGGCATCCGACACTGGTGTGGAAACATTAGGCAAGATAAACTTGGGAGTAACAGATATAAAATTTGAGGTAGAACTTGTTACTTCTCTAGAGGCTTTTGATAAATCCACAACTTTTTCTTGTCCATTTTCTGAGACCACCTGAGACTCTCGCAGCTGAGCAACCATCTCCATAAGATTCCTCCTCTTAGCAGCTCTTTCAGCCTCAATTTCAATCTTCCTTCTCCTCCTCCTCCGCTGCCGTGGAACTGTTAGAGTGAGTGCATTTTCCTAGAGAAAAATGTGTTTATTGTTATTGAGATATTATAAATGTATTGAGATATTATAAATATTGAGATATAACTGTAATATTTAAAAATATATTTCATTTACAACTTTATGCAGTACTTATAATCAAAGTGTATGTACAATCTCAAAGTATTAGGAAAATGAAAGATACATCCAAATCCAATCCAGGAATTCCAGAAAAGGGAAGTCGTTGAGTCATAGATGACAGGCAGAAGGAAAAAAGTAGGATCAAATACATCAAAGACTACACCAGAGGAGGTTCAATGAGATGAAATTGGATGCTTATTCCAAGTGTATACAAGGAGGGGAGGTTAACAACTGAAATATTCAGCAACAGATATTAGTACATTATAGTGAATACAGTTTCTGTGTTTATGAGTCTTTAAAATTAGATGAAGATGGAGCTACTAAAATTAGTTTCATGCAGCCTTCTCTCTTCCAGCAGATTTGGCATGAGAATTTCAATATAGCACTTACAGTGATCTAGACCTTCAAGAGCAAGGATTTTGTGGGTTCACTCTTTCTTGGAGCTCCATTGGACCAGGTGGAGAGCCAGCCTTTAGGTAAAGGGTACAAAAACTGACTAGCTCAGATTCCTTCCCTCTGTTCCTCAGAGCCTATTTCCCTCATTCAGCTTTTGAGAATATGTATGTGTGCAGGATGGTCTGAAGAGTACAGGGATAACACTAACACCTGATTAAATTTAAACAAAAAACAAAGGAGAGTTGGATTTAGTAGAAGCAGGCCTAGAGGATGGAAGGTTTTCCAAGGTGTAGTGGTGTTAAATAAGTAGCAACTCTTTAGAAAGGAACAGCAAGCTGCACCACAAAATGTTACAGCAGACTGAGAATAGCAGTGCTGCTCAGCCTGAAGAAGTTGACACTCAGGTCTTGCCATGGAAGACCTCTGCTGCCAATCTGAGCAGCACAGGGCAACAACATAAAACAGCTTGGAAGAGTTTCCTGCCATAAAGAACAAAGGCAGAAGGGGATTTTTTTTCTGGGTTGGGAAGACACACTGCCTTTCTGCTTTATGGCAGCAGGAGAAAGGTCTGGTGTAAAAGGAAGCCACTCTATGGCATGGGAACAAGATACTATAAGAATGCCTCTCCTGTCTTTCATGGGCACTGGGGACAAGTTGATTCCCAAGGTAAGGTTCTTAGGTGTGGTGGGATAGTTCTGGGCATCCTTCTCTCCAGAGATAGTATTATTAATGCATTGGGCATTCTGTATAATGGGGTCTCCCCCTGGTCTATAAGCACACTGTAGATCAACTGAGAGTCTAGAGAACACTATGGGCAAGATAATGTCCCATGAATATCTAGAGGATAATTCCCTGGTTTCAGCAATTTCTCAGGAATCACTGAGGGACACTCCTGTAGAAAAAAGTGACCTCCTTAGAAATAGAGTTTGCTGTGGGAGTGGACCCCGATTTTTGAGAGTTCTATCCTTGATTATGCAAGCCTTGGTTAACATGGGGATATCAGAGGAGTGAATGGCTAGTAGAGACTGCACTCTCTAAGGGTATTGCACTGGAAGAGATCAGAAAGGGATTTCTGATCACACAGGGCAAAAAAGGTAACCATCAAAATGGAGTGGAAGATGTAGGATTGTGGGCTGAAGGCGGGAAGATCTGTGAATAGAATGTATCCCATATCCATTGAGGAAGAGACATTCCAGTTGCCTAAGGTATATGGCTTGGTTTTAGCATGGTATTAACTGCAACAGGATTGACCTCTGTCTCTGTGGAGAGAGTAGTGACTTAAAAAACCTGCAGAGCAGGCACAGAGCAGCAATCCTTTGAGGTTTCTGCCACGGCTGCTTTGAAAATGCATCTTGTTGCATTCATCTATGGAGATTGACACCAGCCCCCTTCCTCTCTCCTACTATTTATTCTTTTCTTCCCAACTTCTGCTCTCTTCTCTTTCCTGGCCATAACTGTAGCTATTTTCATTTCTGAACACAGTTTGTTAACCATTTGATCATTTTTATTGAAAAGTAGTATATTAAGAGCTTAACAAACAAACATGTGGCAGCATGGAGAGGTTACATGACTAGAGTCTTTGAACTGGATGCAAAAACTCCCACAGGAGATATAGTAGAGCCATCAGCAGATTTGAAAAATATGATGCAATTGGAATTGGGCTTGGCCCTCTTGGCAGACATGCTATGTGTGTTATGTTGGCAAAGAAAGTAGCAATGACTGACAATTGAAACTGTAATAGAAAGGATGAATCTTTGGATGCAGCAATTTAAATTAAAGCTTAATTCTGACAAAACAAAATTTTTTGTAGCATCCCTTAGTAATATCACTCATGAACCTTCTATTAAAATTCATTTAACATTTTACAAAAGTCACCCTACGATTAAAATATTAGGAATCATTTTAGATCAACATCTCAATGAAAAGTCAGATAGAAGCCGTTGTACGTAAAAGTTATTTTACTTTATGGAGATTGCGAACAATTAGGCCTTACTTTTAATTTTCTGCTTTTAAGCTACTGGTTCAATCACTTTTACTGAGTCTCCTTGATTACTATAATATCGTTTACTTATCAGTCACTAAGAAAGAGCTATCAAGACTATCATTAATTCAAAATACAGCAGTTAGACTGATTAACGGATTGAAAAAAATATGACCATGTAACGCCGTTTTATTATGAACTTCATTGGTTGCCTATGGAGGCTCGGATTTTGTTTAAGCTGGGCTGTTTTTGTTATAAGGTTCTTTATGGCTCAGCCCCAATCTATCTGACTGATAGCTTCATTATAGCCATACATAAAATTAGTAGAAAAACACATACTTTGTTTAATTTCCCGCCCGCAAAAGGTTATAAAAGTAAGAAATTCCTTAATCATGTTCCAGCATTCCAGGCAGCTTCTCATGAAAAGGAATTTCATTCATTGCTGCTTTCCACTGATTCTTACAAACATTTCAGGAAAAAATTGAAAACCTATTTTTTCCTTAAATATTTAACTAATTAATCCATTCTTTCTAAGTAATATGTTATAATTAATAATTTTTTTTAAACCGGAAAGAACTTTTGGTAATGCGGTTAACAAGTACATTATAATGTAATGTAATTCAGAGGTTATTGTGGTTCTGTTTACAAGACATGCCTAAGCAAACTTGCTTTTTAGGACAAGCTTCTGTTTAGGAAGACTTGGGTGAGCTGAAAATTCCTAGGCCCCAGAAGGTTAAACAGAGGACTACTGGGTCCTTTTCAGGTAGGAGCCACCAGAGGAATTTCTGCAAGTGTCAGCCAGGGAAGCTTTGCAAAAAGATTAGTTCCCAAGTAGGAGTTACTAGAAGAGGTGGTAGAGAGAATGGATCCATGAACTTTTGGGGGGCCCATATTTTGGTGACACGTATAAACATGTGGCTACAAGCAAATGGCTACTGCAGTTCCATCAAAGATGGGCTAAAGTCACTGCAGACCAGTGGGTCTTGGAATTGTAAGGAATGGTTATATATTCTGAATTTAAATATCAGCTTTCTGTTGGCTTTATAATTACCCTTCCTACCAATCTAAAAAGAGGAAGTAGTGATGGCAAAGCTGCAACAACTGAAGCAGATAGATGTGGTGTTACTGATGTTGCTGAAGGACTGGGGCCGAGGTCAATATTCTATTTGTTTTGTGGTCTCCAGAGAGGAACCCTTTAAGTCCTAAGATTTTACATGGAAACTGTGATTTGTAGTGGCAGTGGTAAGAAAAGGTGAGTTTGATGCCCCTCTATTTTAAGTTTGTACCTGCACATTTCCATCAGGGTAAAGCATAATAGCTTTCTAAAGCTTGCTGTTCTAGAAGAGTAATTCCAATTTTGAGATGGCTACTGCCTCAAGTTGATGATGGTGGTAATTGCTGCTGTGGTCTTTCACAAAGGGGCAATATTAGTAAAGTCTGCAAAGAAAAGCTGGACAGTGACCTCCATTGTTATCGCTCTGCTGCAGGAGTAACTTAATAGTAGGATTAATACTATGTATATTTTAAATACTTTCTAGTAGTTTTCTGATCTATAAAACATTTAGATTTAAAGAAATGAATTTGCTACATTTGTAGTGATTTTTCTCTGGCACTTTATATTATTTTATTTAGGGGTCAATCCTTGAAACAACCCTAGTGAAACGTGGATCTATGTCAGAGCCCCGTACAGCTATGAATTTAAGATGTTATTAAACTAATTATAAGTGAAATGGAATTAAATTATATCTGAAATTATATTTAAAAGAAAAAG
Source organism: Geotrypetes seraphini (assembly GCF_902459505.1). Lineage (NCBI taxonomy): Eukaryota > Metazoa > Chordata > Amphibia > Gymnophiona > Dermophiidae > Geotrypetes > Geotrypetes seraphini. The sequence goes on from NC_047085.1 coordinate 111,084,893, forward strand.
TACATAGTTAAAAATCAGAGGTGGTCGGAGTCTGACCAATGAGAAGGCTAGCTACATTGAAGTCTGCACTAGAGAATGACACGGTGACAAAATTCATCACCGTTCCCGTCCCTGCGGATAACTGCAGAAAACCATCTTCATGTCATTCTTTAAGGAGAGAGGGAAGAATCAGAGTATAATTGGGCACAACCACTGACCCGCAAGCTTTGCTTTGAAGAATGTTGGTGTAGAAGGACTGAGGTTGAAATAGACACTAGAAAATGACATGGGATTATTTCCCGCGGTTATCCACGGGGACAGGAACGGTGATGAATTTTGTCACTGTATCATTCTCTAGTCTGCACCATCTTTGAATGATAAAATATTAACTCTAGGGAGGAGCTTAGGCAAGATGGCGTCTTGAAGTCTCCGCAGTAACGCCGTTGTGCTAATAACTGCAATATGGTGAAAACGAAATCAAAGACCCGGGTTTTTCCATCTGAGCCTGGGTCAGGGAATTTACCTGGTTCGATGGATCGTTTTGTGGAGCATGGATCCTTGGCAGTACCGGAGGAAAATGCTTCGGCGGGAGGAAGGATTGCCAGACCTCATTTGAAGCTATCAGCTTCTCTCCGGAAGTTCGAAGCTCTCCGACGCAGCTGCAATTGCACTCGTCACCAGACGAGGCGCCGAGGAGCGAGAGCGAGGAGTCTCTGCTTGGTGGTAGTGGCCGATGGAAGGATTCCATGGCCTCAGCAGAGCCTCTGTCACCATCCTTTGCATCGAAAAGGAACAGCTCAACATTGGAGGTAGATGGGAAAGAGGAACTACCTGCTATTCCTTCAAATATGGACTCTGTGAGTAGAGAACTTTCGGGTTTGCAAGCTCCATTAACTTTGTTATCGAAACCGGCTGTAGTAAATTTGGACACTATTTGGGACGCGATAGGAGCGTTATTACAGGCATTGGGTAACCAAATACAACAAATTTCTTCCCAATGTAAAGAGATACTGACTGATTCGACTGAAATAAAAGGAAAAATTAAAGTTCTGGAGAATAAAGTTAGTGAACAAAATAATTGTTTAGAAATAGTAGAGGCCCAAGGACATACTTGGATTAAAGACAGTGGGAATATCCACTATAAATTAGAGACTATGGAAAATATTGTCAGATGACATAATTTAAGGATGATAAACTTTTCTAAAATGATATCTATACCAGCAATTGACATGTTTAAGAGATATCTATCTGAAGTGTTAAAAGTTCCAGAAACCTCATACCCACCGATCTCAAAAATATACTATATCCCCTCGGGGAAGAAGAAAAGTTCACCAGCCCAGCAAGGTCTATCAGTAGACAGTCTGGACTTAACAAATTTCCTTGAAAGATCGGAAGTTGAGGCAGTTGTTCCAGCAACATTGTTAATTCAATTGGCATTGGACTCTGACAGGGAATGGCTACAGAAATTATTTTTCAAGTATCAGAAAGTTTTATTTTTAAATCATAAAATTAGCATGTACCCTGATGTAGCTAGGGTTACCCAAAAGAAGAAATGACAATTTTTATTGTTACGTCCTCAAGTACTACAGTTGGATGCTAAGTTTTTCCTAAGATACCCCTCTAAATGTTTAATTATATTTCAGGGTGTAAGATATGTGTTTTTCGAACCCAATTAATTGTCTAAGTTTGTTTTTGGAAAAGCGGTGGTAGTCTCAAGTATTCCCCTCAATGTTCAACCAAGTACTTCGAAATAATTAAGAAGGATCCACAATAGGTGCCGTTTTTTTTTTCTTTCCTTAATAGTTAATCATATGAAAATTAAATCTGTTTTATTTTAGGACTCCTTCAACTTTGTGGACTAAATAAGAAAGTGATAATTAGAAGGTATTTCCTGTATATTTCTTTTCTTTGGAATATTTTGTACCTTGTTTTCTTAATGATATGTTTATTTCATCATGTAAAATTTAAATTTCAATAAAAATTCAAAATATATATAAAATAAAATGGACTCTATTGATCTTTTGAAAGTATTTGAAAGTGCTTGACTTTATTGAAGCTACTGTGCTGGAGAAAATAAAGAATTTTGAATACTTGCTAAGAATTCTTCTTGAAATAAGGAATATAGAAGTGAAGACTATTTACAGGATATTGTATTTAAGACAGAACATGAAAATGTGTAAAGTCCTTTGCAGGGCACTATATAGGGATTAAATTTTCTCTCCCTAGTCCTAAGTAGAGCAATACTCTAGAGGCTAGAACATATAGACAAGGTTCAAATTATGCTGCTCCTTGTGATGCTGGGCAAGTCATTTCCTTCTACTGCCTCAGATACAGCTTAGATTGTAAGGCTACCTGACAGGAAAATTTGTGCATTTGCTTGTATGTCACCTTTTGTATTTGAGAAAGGCAAGTATTTAAATCTCAAATCCAAGCTCCCAAACTCTCACACATACACCAAAGTTATAAGATGAGTGTATCATGCCTTTGATAACTGAGGAGATGCAGTAATGTCCTCACTGCCACTGAAGTTGCCTTGACCGACTAAGGAGAGCTCTGCAAAGCTTCTTTTCGGTAAGGGACTGTCCACAGTAGCTGGTGTATATCCAGGGATGAGCCCTTGGAAATCAAACATCTGGCGCCTATTTATTGGCCACTTTCCTTTCAATACAGTTTCACAGATGTTGTCTAACCGGTTGATCATTACTCGGTCCTGTGAAAAGAAAAGACAAATAATGATTTTTTTTTTATAATCTGGAGCTAATTATTCAATTAACATGTTTCAGTGCCACTGCTGAATGTTTACAGAAGCCTAGAACTGGCTTAACTACAAACTAAAATGAGAGCAAAATAGGCTGGATATGGGTGACTGGAGAGTGGCAGATTCTCGTGTTAACTTGTTTACATGCAAAATAGTCAATTATAAGGGTATATAATATTTACAAGAAAACTCCTCCAGTATTTTTTTAATACAACAAAATGAGAACATTTTCATCCTTCTGAGCGATCATTCATACTTGGAAGCAGGAAAAGAAAAATTTCTGCTTTTAGCATCCACAGCTCTGATGCCTCAGATCAAAACAGAATGGATCTGAAGTTCTGTCCCAGAAAGTGTGTCCTCATTAGTGTCACTGCTGATGTTCATCAGCATGAAACCTAGAGATATTTATTGAATGTCAGTTTTTATTCTTATTTTATATGGACATTCAGTTGAGGACGGGCTGGGGAGGGTTTTGATGGCTGGGATGGTTAAGATGGGCTGGAGTGAGCTTTGATGGAGACTCCAGTAGATGGAACCTAAGCACACTACTGGACAGGGCTCTGAGTTTCTGGCCCAGAAATATCTAAGAAAAAGGACCATTTAACTAAATTAGTTTATGAAGCATGTATGGTTGGGCTGGATGGACCACTTAGGTCTTTATCTGCCATCATTTACTATGTTACTATTCCACACCTATCAACATATCAGATTGCAACAAAGTATGCATAAATATACACACACACAAAAAACAACCCCTAATTTAAAAACTTGGACACTAGCAGTGACTTATTAAGGGGGGGGGGGGAGTGCCCCAGGTACCATCTTGGTGGGAGCACAGGCATCTTTCCTCCTCTCTAACACCCAAACCTCTTTGTTTCTTTCGCTGGCCTTGGCTCACCCTCTGAAGTCATTTCCTCATCCAGGACCAGCATCAGAAGGAGAGCTGAGGCCAGCAAAGAGCCAGAGAGGTATGGGAGGGGAAAGGAAAGTGCGTATGCATGGCAGCAGGGGGAGGGGGTGGGCGAAGAGGGTGCAAGGCACCGTCACCCTGTGCGCCTCCTACCCTCACTATGCCACTGGACACTAGACTCCATAGCCCCCCCCCCAACTAACTATGAATTTTTTAAAGTTTATTTATCGAGTTTAAAAAAATTTAATTCTTGATAATTGTTAACATTTACAGTCTTGGTTTGAGTGCATTCTATTTTGAAATGCACTGGAAACTGCCCACTTTACTAGTGTACAGAGAACAGAATCCAAAAGTCACTAGCAGATAGCAACATTTCCTAAGTTATCCAACCCACAGAACTATCATCAATTAAAAAGAGAAAGGGGGCATAAAGGATCATTTATACAGAATCTAATTCAATAAAAATTTTTACACATTGTCTGACTACATTGTTGTAATTAATTTATTGTTTCTAAAAGCCCATTTTTTATCATACAAATAGGAACCCTTTTGTGACAACACACTTACCCTAATATATGAATTAAGAGGCTGAAGTATCATAAAGGATGCATTGTTCTCAGTAAAGAGACCTCCTATAACCTGGATGTTATTTCAAGTCTTCATCCTGAATGCATGTAGTGCAATCATTTACTTCAAACATCCTTCCTACCTCAAATGTTGTGTATTAATTTATTAATTTAATTAAAAAACTATGCATTAACTAAGAGTATACACCTATCTTTTGTTTAATTAACAAATCTATGTATTATTAATTTAATTTTAATGTCCAAACTTTATTCAAATTTATTCAACCTACTGATATAATAGTAAATTTAATTATGATATCTAAACCTAAAATCAATTTATTCAATTCATCAAATATATTTCCATGTGTTAAAGAAGAACAGTGTAAAAGAAACAGATCACACTCATATAGAACAGTTACTTACCCATAACAAGTGTTAACTGAGAACAACAGGCAGTTATTCTCATGTGGGTGACATCATCCACGGAGCCTGATATAGACAGTGCTAAAGTGCACTGTCACTTTAAAAAATATTCACAGTCTTGAGACTGCCCATATTGCACATGCACCAGTAACTTCCCACGTGACATTGGCTCATAAAATATTATGAAGCCAACTAGGGGAGGTGGGAGGGTTATCCTTGGATAACACGTTACAGGTAAGTAATTGTGCTTTATCCTAGGACAAACAGGCAGCATATTCTCACATGTGGGACTCCTTAGCTGAAATTAATATTTTTTATTTAAGTATTTATATACCACTTACAGTCTAAGTGGTTTACATTCTGGTATTCAAGTATTTTTTCCCATCTGTCTGGGTGGGCTCACACTCTACCTAATGTACCTGGGGCAATGGGGGATTAAGTGACTTGCCCAGGGTCACAAGGAACAGCATGGGATTTGATCCCACAACCTCAGGGTGCTGAGGCTGTAGCTCCAACCACTACACCACACACTCCCCTGGAGGGTAAGTTGGATTCTAAGTGGAGAATACATTTTCGAGAACTGCTTGGCTGAACTGATTATTCCATCTGGAATGATTCTCCAAACAGTAATGGGATATGAATGTATGACTGAAGGACCAAATGACTGCTTTACATATGTCCTCAATGGGAGTGGAGCATAGGTGAGCTACTGAAGCTGCCATTGCTTTGACTTTAGGTGCAGTGACCCAACTTTCAAGTGACAATCTAGCCCAACTATAGCAAAAGGAGATACAGTCTGCCAGCCATATGACTATGGTTATTTTGGTGACAGGAGTTCCAAGTCTGTTTGGATCGAATGAGAGAAATAGCTAAGTGAAAGTCCTGTGAGGTTTGGTGCAATGCAGATAAGCCAGAGCTCGTTTACAGTCCAATAAATGGAGTACAACTTCACCAGGTCTTGGAAAAAAGGAGGACAATAGATTTGTTTAGATGAAAGTCACCTGGAAAGTAATCATCTTAGTATGCATCACATCTGCAGACCGAGCTAGTGAACTTCAAACATTTGTTTTAGACCCACCTTATACAACTTTCTACCATGATAGAGTGGTTCTTCGCACTCATCCCAAGTTTCTCCCAAAAGTAGTCTCTGACTGTCATCTAAAACAATCTAACCAGTCTTTTTTCCAAGACCTGGTGAAGCTGTACTGCATACATTGGACTGGTTTCCCCAACTAGTGGAATTGGAGGAAAAGCATACAGAAACTTGTTTGTCCAGTTGAGAAGGAAGGCATTGGACTCCAGGCTGCTGGGAGAGTAGATTCTGGATCACAAGACTGGGAGCTTGTGGTTGTGGAGGGGAAGCAATAAGATCCACTTCCGGAGTTCCCCAATTTTCAAATATTTGTTATAACACAGTCGAGTTGAGAGACCATTTGAGATGGTAGTAGGAGTCTGCTTAACTTGTCTACTAGGACATTCTGTTTCCCAGCAAGATAGACAGCTTTGAGAAATATGTTGTGCAGGATTTCCCAGGACCAGATTTCTCTTTCTTCTTGAGACCCTGTGCCTCTGTTTGTTGACATAGTACACATGGCTACTTGGTTGTCTGCTCAAATAAGTACAACTTGATTGAGGTGGTGATCCTGGAACATGTGAAGAGTATTGTGGATTGCTTGAAGCTTGAGGAGATTGATGTGGAGAGTTTTCTCTTGAGAATTCCATTTGTCCTGAGTATGTAGAACGTTGAGATGGGCTCCCAACCCAGCATGGAAGAATCTATTGTCAATATCTTGTGATGGTTTGGAGTGTGGAAGAGAAGATCTCTGGAGAGATTGGTTGCTAATATCCACCCATTGAAAGGACTGGCGAAGAGATGGGTACTTGTATTTGTTGGGATAACTGATCGATGGATGGAACAACAGAGTCCTTTGAGAGATCTTGAGATGCAGGTGAACAAATAGAACTACAAGCACTGTGGAAGCCATGTGTCCTGGAAGCTGCATTATATGACATGTTGTGAGACACTGAAGAGATCAGACTTTTTGACAAATATTAATCAGATTGTTGAGCCTCTGTTGTGGTAGAAACACTCGAAACTGAGTTGCATCTAGGAAAGCTCCTATAAACTCTAGAGTTTGAGTAGTCTGTAGATGGGATTTCTGATAGCTGACTTCAAATCCTAGGAGTTCTAAAAGTTGTACTATTGGTAAGTCTGAAGAGGTGTTGGGGCCTTGATGAATCAGTCATCTAGAATTTAGAGGATGACATGGTGACAAAATTTGTTCCCACCCCCACAGTTAACTACAGGAAACCATCCCCATGTCATTCTTTAAGGAGAGAGGGAATAATCAGAGTATGAACGAGCACAACCATTGACCCTCAAGTCTTGCATTGAAGAATGCTGGTATAGAAGGACTGAGGTTGAGATAGACACTAAAGTATGACTCGGGATGGTTTCTCGTGGGGACGGGGATAGGGGAAAACATGTAGACCACAGGAGCAGAGGCATGCAGCTACTACCACAAGCATTTTGTGAACACTCTGGGTGCCGATGCCAGTCCAAATGGAAACACCTTGTATTGGAAATGCCACTCGAAAACATAGATATTTCCTGTGTAATGACAGGAATATGTGTATAAGCTTCTGTGAGATCTAGAGAGCAAAGCTAGTTCTTCTGCAACAGTGGTAAAAGGGCCGCCCCAGAGAGAGCATTTGAAACTTCTCCTTCACTAGATATTTGTTGAGAGCTTGGAGGTCCAAAATTGGACGGAGACCTCCATTTTTTTTATATGAAGAAATAGCTTGAGAAGAACCTTCAGTCCCTCTCCTGAGGAGGTACCTGTTCAATGGCATTGAGTTGGAGGAGAGTCTTGATGAAGGATAGCTTCTTGATGAGAATTGAAAGATGACTCTCTTGGAGGATGATGTGGAGGTTTGTTTGGGGACCCAAAGTGCATAACCCTGTCTCACTGCATCGAAGACTCAACTGTCTGTTATGATGTGGGCCCAGTGATGATAGAAATGTGTGAGTTAACCTCCTATAGGAAGGGTCTGTGATGGGGTCCTGGCTAAGCTCCCTAGAACGGAGTCAAAACAATGACCGAGATTTCTGCTGAGATTAGGGATTGTGATTTTTCCTTCGAGGAAGAGAAGGGTCTGAAGGGATGCCATAAGAGTCTCCATCAGATTGGTCTCTATGATGTTAGGAGTGTATGGACAGATCAAAAATTTAAGAAACTGCTGAAAACAACTCTGTTTGTGGAGATATTCTCTTGATTGAATTATGGTTCTGACTGTAAATGCTTCAGATATGTTTATCTACAGTATGTTTGTGTTAGTTATATGCTGATTATGGTTTTTTTTAATGTAAACCACTTAGGTTAGCAATTTAAAAAAATAAATAATGATCAATGTCATATCTCAGAAATGAAGAATGCCTGGAATGATGTCAAGGTTATTTGCTTGCATCGTGAAGTGGAACGAGGAGGACTGCCTCAAGAAGTGCTTTGAGATGCTCTTTGTGTTTAACCTAGAGTGCTCAGAGAATGATGAAGAACTGTGCTTCCTGGATGATCTTCTAGGTACTAATCAGTGCCAATGTGGAGTTCGAGATCTGTCTCTAGATGGCAGCTGGGAGCTATGCTCACACTGGACTGGTACCGAAGCAGTAGAGACAGGTACCTGCATCGGTTGCTTGTGTAATAGTTCAACCAGCTCCTTTTATAGGATTTGTTGGATCAGATCCTGCAAGGGGAGCGCAGGTACCAGAGTAGTAAGTGGTACCAAGGGTGCAGAATGTACTTGGTGTCGAGGCGTTGGTGATCTCGAAGTTGAGGCATGCTTCTGAGGAGACACCAGTTGAAGAGATGAAGATTGGGGCTTGATGTGCCATCCCTTTGTATGCGTCGATGGTGTGGACACATGAGATGACACCGAGATATGCCTTGGGGAAGAAAGATGCTTATGCTTCTTAGCTTTTTTTGTGTACCTCTCTTATGAAGGCTGTGAAGGTGGGGATGTCATGTGAAGGGTACAACCGGTACCAAAGCCGATGTCAAGGATGTCAAGGCACACCGGTGTCTGAAGCAGCAGCCATACTTGGGTATTCCTGATGTTGACCCGAAAAGTTTATCAAACTGGAGTTAGTGAACTCTGAGGGACCGCTTCTGGAAAGCAGAGTAGCATGTGTAAGAATCTGGTTGGAGTTGGGGACCAAGGCACTGAAGAGACAAATTGGGCAGATCAGTGACTGAAATAGTCTGGTTACACTGAATGCACCACTTAAATCCACTTGGAGCCCTGGACATGGAGGGAAACACCGCTGCAGCTAGATTGAAGGACTCAATGGTCCCTGGGAGGTCAAGTGAAAGTCAACCCGAAAAAAGCTCAACACTCTCAGCTGGAAAACAGGCGGCATGATGCTGAAAGGCCTAAATTGGAAAAAAATTTGAAAAATAAAACCAAATTGTGTAGAAAAAGAAAATATGATGAAAACAAAATTGCTGAAAAGAGTGGGAAGGCAAAAAATATGGAAAAGTCCAACACACTTGGAGAGATTCCAAGAAACACAAGGGCAAATTTTATAAGAAGCGCCCAAAAGTTAGGCGCAGAAGTAGGCACTGTTCAGCATGATTCAAATAAAATTGGGTGCTGTTTAATGAATCACGCTGAGTGACACCTATTTTAGAGGCATCCAAGAAATAGCCCAGTTCTAGGCACTATATAAGCGCTTTAGGTGCCTATATAAGCGCTTAAGCACGTTTAAGTGCAGCGATTCTGTAACAAGGCGTCTAACATGTAGCCATGCCCATGCCTAATGTGCATAATTCCTATTTTTTTGAAAGCTGCCTACGTTTTTAGAGGTGCCTTATTGCAGAATTGCTCTTTCTTGATAGGCACCTAAGTTTCAATTATTGCTAATTAAAAAGCTTGATTGAGCTTGTTGATCTATTTAGACAGGTGCCTGATCCAAAACACCGCTGTTCGCCTAATATTCGGCTTGAAAAAATGGGACCATGTCACCCCTTTCTACCACAAACTTCACTGGCTACCACTTGAATCCAGAGTCCTATTTAAATTCGCCTGTTTCTGCTACAAAACAGTCTTCGGCCTAGCCCCACACTACATTAACCCACACTTCATCCTGAATCACAGAAACAAGAACTCCCGCAGAATCCAGTTATTTGCTTTCCCCTCCCTAAAACTCTGCCACTCCAATAAATTATCCGACAAAACCCTCGCCTTCCAGGCCGCCAAGCTAAACCCATGGATAACCCAATTAATCCTCGAGGCTCCAAACTACCTCAGCTTTAGAAAACTACTCAAAACACACCTCTTCCAATGCCACGATACTTAAAGGTCCCCCCAAAGATCCCTCAATACCCCCCCTCCCACTCTCCCCTTGCCCTCCCCCCTCCCCCCTACCCCTTTTCCCCAATGTCTTCCTCTCCGCTGTCTGCATCCCTGCTTACACCAACACCCAACTCTATGCAATTCTGTTCAATCATTACTTAACTGTTCACAACTATGCTTAATTAATGTAACGATGCATGTTCAATTATTACTTACTATACATAACAATGTTTAACTAATGTAACGATGCATGTAATTATACTCAATCAATGTAAATCCGCTCAACTAATTCATAACCGCATGTAATCCTTGTTTAACTAATGTGAACCGCCTAGAACTCACTGGGTATGGCGGTATACAAGAATAAAGTTATTATTATTATTATTATCTAGATTAGCACCTCTGAAATAGGTGCCTAACATTAGGTGCCGGCTACCGAATTTGGGCCACAGCTTCTTAGCTCCGCGGAAAACTAAGAACTGATGGTCTTGCGAGCCTACGTCGGGCGGGAAGACACCAGCACAAGCACAGTACAGGCAGTCTTGAGACTTTGAATATTTTTTTAAGTGACATACACTTTAACACAGTCCATACCAGGTTCCGTTGATGACATCACTCATGTTAGAATATGTTGCCTGCTTGTCCTAAGATAATATCCCATTACCTCAAGTGTTTATTAAAGCAAGCATTTAGCTTGTGCCTTTTTCCAAGGCATATTACCTAGATTCCGAGATCTTCAGGGCAGGAACTTATTAGTAACATAGTAAATGACAGCAGATAAAGACCTGAACGGTCCATCCAGTCTGCTTGCTACTGTCCTTAGGTTCCAACTACTGGAGTTACCATCAAAGCCCACTCCAGCCTATCTAAAAAACATCTTGTCATTTGCAGGATACAGATCATAAAAGTCTGCCTAGTGCTGTCCTCATGTTCCAAATTACTGGAATTCCCATCATAGCTTTTCCCAGCTCATCCTAAGCTGAACTGCCATATACAGGATACAGACCATGCAAGTCTGCCCAGTATCAACCTTAGTTCTTCAATTTATACCATTCATTTTCTAATTAGAGATCCTCTGTGTTCATCCCATGTTTTTAAAAAAATTCTGCCACCATATTCATTTCCATCATCTCCCTCGGAAGGGCATTCTAGGCATCAACCACCTTCTCCGTGAAAAATAATTTTTTAACATTACTCCTAAGTCTATCACTTCAATCCATGCCCTCTAGTTTAACCATTTTCCCTTCTCTGGAAAAGATTTGTTCCTATATTAATATCTTTCAAGTATTTATTGTATAATTTTTTTCTCCAACAGTACTGGTGTACAACACTATATAAAATAATGAAATAATATCTACATTTATATATGTATAAGAACACAAGGATACATGCTGGGTCCATCAAGCCCAGCACTGTTTTCTCCAAAAATGACCATTCTGGATTAATTGGACATACTGAGTAGATCTTAATGGAGAAATCCATTCCCTGTTGCTTACTCCTATGCATATCTACTTGGCTTATAATTAAGGGACCTGTCCTCTAGAAATGTATATGAATCCCAAGTTCAGCTATACTATTAACTCTGGCCACATGATCTTAAGCCAGTTTTCACAAACAGTCTTGAACGCTCAAGGCTATTTGGAAACTGACCATCCAAACTGACTTCGCAGGTCCTTGAATGTCAATTTTAAATATGCCTTGATAAAAAAAAAAACAGATAGTGATAGCCAATTTATTAATTTTGAGAAACATTAATTTTGAAAATGAAAGAAAGAACATTTAATGGCTATAATTTTATGGCTTTGCTATTCTTTGTTTTTGTTGGAAGTTTGGCCTGAAGGAAAGAGGGAGTAATTAAGTCGTACTAATTTGTTTTCCATGAATTCTTCACATGTGTGAGTTTATACTCCCCTACCAGCAGATGAAAATAAGAATTGCTGGTTTGATGACATCATCCTATAAGAGGGCCTGTAAAGCCCTCTCTCTCCCAGTATTCCTATACCAAAGTCAAAACATTCTACAACTATACCACCATAAAGCAAGCAACCCAACCTCATCTTCGCCTAAACTGTACAGAACCACTCTCCTATGCAGGAAAAATAACCTGATCTGAAAACATGAGGTAAAGGACTGAAGACCCTTCGATAATGCAGACAGGCAAGAAACAGACTGAAGAGCATCAAGAGATGGGTTCTGGACTGGTATGAATGAATTCAATGGAGGCAAATTAGAAAATCTAATTTTCTATCCTTTATCATCCTTCCAGACTAGATCAGATATGTTGGATATTCCCAAACCATTCTTCTGCTGGGTGGGATATTGACAGGTCTGTTTAACATGATCACGCCCAAAGGCTGCATCACTCTTAGTCTGCAAGTCAAAATCATAATCATAATGTTTTGCATGCTTCACATGAAGCTTTACACATATGCTGATTGGATGGAGTGGCGGAGTAGCCCAATGGTTAGTGCAGTGGGCTAACTACTTGGGGAACTGGGTTTGATTCCCACTGTGACTCCTGGGCAAATCATTTAACCCTCCATTGTCCCAGGTACAAAAACAGATTGTGAACCCACTGGGGACAGAGAAATTACCTCAGAAAGGCAGTATACTAAATCCTTGACCTGCGTTTACTCCTTTAATCCAACGAGCAATTGGGCCTTGGAAGTTGCTTCTCTTGACTTTTGACCACTGAATAAAACACTAATTGATTTGGTCTGCAGGACAATAAGAAAGGAGAAATTAAATCTTGCCTTCTATTTTGCTTTCCTTGTGATCTTGAGCAAGTTACTTAACCCTCCAATGCCTCAAGTACAGACAGACTGTAAGCCCTCAGGGCAAAGAAAAATACCTACTCTACCTGAATGACGCTTGCCTTGAGCTACAACTAAAGGAAAAAAAAAAAAAAAGATATGAGCTAAAAATTAAAAAAACGGATCAGACCAGCAAAAGGCTATGGTCACATTCAACTATTGCAGCAGAATTCAGACATCCAACACATGCAACTTTCCTATCTCTGATCTCTCAAAAGGATGGCAGTGGAGAAGCAGCTTAACAGTTAGTACAGTTATCTGTGAACCAGGGCTCAAATTCTACTGATCCTCCTTGTGATCTTGGGCAAGTCACTTAACTTTCCACTGTCTCAGGTACAAACTTAGATTGTAAGTCTTCAAGGGAGAAATATTTACTACACCTGAATGTAACTTGCATGGAACTGTAATGGGGTGTATGACCCATCATAGGAAGTGAGCACCCTGGAGGGAAAAATCCTCAGGAATAGACCAGCGCGGGCATCAACAGGTGATTGAAGTTAGTCCCCTGGTCCATCTGTATAGTTTGGTCTGTCCCAGTATGGCAATTCTTATATTCTTATGTAGCTTAACAGATAATTGATGAAAGTATCGGTTTAGTTTTATTTATAGGCTCTTCAGCCAATTAGGAAGAGGACATTACTTTGGTAGGATTTTTTTCTATTTTATCTTCTCTTTCATCAGGTGCAAGTACTTCTGAAACCACTATATGACTAGGAAACTGTGTTGCCAAACCTGTTGCTCAGGTCAGACCTTCTGTATCTGTGCAGATATAAGGTGTTACCCAAGCAGAGAGGGTGGTTTCATGTGCAAGCTGATTCAGGAAGTAAAGGAACAGAGAGGAGGTGGAAAGATTGAGAAGCATCCCGCAAGAATGAGAGATACATTAATGATTCCTCAAATATTTCCAGCAGTGAGGAAGAAGAGGCCATGCTGAGGGAGAACAGCTGAACTCAGATTATAGGACCCTGCAGGATCAATGCTGTGACTTTACTTGCCCTTGAACTGAAGAAATGGTTTGCAGCCCTGGAAGTGGAGGAGATGAGAGAATACAAGGGAGAGGAAGGACCAATGCTCAAAATTCCCAAAGTTGCTGGATCTATGACCACTAGGAGGTGAAAGGTAGAGGTGGTTGGTGATTCCCTTCTGAGGGGTAGAGAGGTGTCCATCTACTGAATAGACATGATGTCCCAGGTATGCTTTCTGTCTGGTGCCAAAATTCAAGATGTTATAGAAAGCTTGCCGACTCTCATCCAACCTAATCCAAGTTTCCAAGTTTATCTAAAATTTGATTAAATTGTTTTTTCTGAATTTAAAAGCAATGTACAATAAAAATAGGGGAGACAAACAATTTATTAGGGAAACACTGACTTACTTTGGACAAGAGGAAAGTAATGAGAGGAACTACAATCAATATAGGAAAGAGAATGAAGAAGGGATAAGACATAGAGGAATTACATCGAAGGTGCCTTGCCTGTATTGTGTTGATGTCAACTGAATCTGGGTTGATAGTTATTTAAAGGTGTCCCTGAATAGGTAACTTTTTAATTTCCTTTTAAACTTGTCAAGGGTTTTTTCTTCCCTTACCTGGGCCGGTAGTAAGTTCCAAATTTGAGGAGCTGTAACTAAGAAAAGCGTGTTACACTATGTTAATTGTTCTCAAGGATGATATTGTGAGAAGATTTTTATCCTCTGATCTTAATAAAGTACTGTACAGATATTTAAGGTTCATTTAATAAAATACTGCTAGTTTTTTTATACAAAGTATCTTTTTATCAATGTATCATTGCCGAGTGTGAAAACAAAAGTTACAGCTCCATTACGCAAAAATTGTAGCAAAGTTAAATAAAAAAACTGCTTTACGTAATCAGTGGCTTTGGGTGAGCCCAGGATGGGCTTAAAAAAATTTTTTTTTAATGATTTTCTGATCAAGCACAATCAAATTCAAGGGAAAAACTTCACTTCACACAGTTTTTCCAACTTTAGGCTTTCCTGGACAACCCCAACATTCTATCATGGGGAGTGAGGACCCTGGAGGGAAAACCCATTAGCAACAAACCTGCACAGGCATTAACAGGGGTTTCAAATTAGTCCCCTGGCATCTATACAGTTGGGGTGAAGAACAAGACCCTGTGTTAGGAGGTTGTAGCTTAACAGAGAGAGATACATAGGAGATGGCAGGGGGATTATCTTGATATAATTCCCCAAGTTGGATAGCAAGCTAGAACTATTCATTAGTTGATTGGACAGAAGCATTAGTATCTCATTTGTTGACAGATTAAGCCAGGGCAAGGGGGGAGGTGGTCTCTTATGTCCAGACAGAGCAAGAGAACAAGATGTGGTGAAAACCCCCCCTCAAGGGCTCTAACAAAGTGATAGATAGTTCATTGAAAACCCTGAGCTCACCCTGATTGAGAAAGGGGTTTTCAGTAGAGACTGTGAACCCGGCTGAGCCCAATAGTTGGGAGGTCAATCTCTCCTGCTTACATAGGGGATTTTAGAGCAAGGGTTGTTTTTATCAAGAATTACAGTTGACTGTGAATGGACACACGGCCCAAACTTTTGGATGGATGGCAGATCGTAGGTTGATATTCAACTCACACCTTCAGGTGGGTGTTAATGGCACCTCAGGGAAGGGGGGATTGGTGTGTGTATGTGTGTGTGGGGAGGGGGAGTTGTGTCAGGAACTGCTACTGAAAAGGAGGGAACTAAATACAAATCTCTCCAGTGAACCAATTGATTAGAAACATAGAAAAATGACGGCAGAAAAGGGCCATAGCCCATCTAGTCTGCCCACACTAAAGATCCCCTTCCCTAAATTTATTCTCCCAGATATCCTGTATCTCATCAAGTCTGCCTATTCTGATGACTCTCCCCCCACTATTACCCTCTTAGAGATCCCACATGCGCATCCCATTTATTCTTAAAATCTGGCACGCTGCTGGCCTTGACCACCTGCACAGGAAGTCTATTCCAATGATCAACCACTCTTTCGGTGAAGAAATACTTCCTGAAGTCGCCATGAAATTTCCCGCCCCTGATTTTTAGCGTATGCCCCCTTGTGGCCGAGGGTTCTTTAAGAAAGAAAATATCATCTTCCTCCTTGATACGACCGGTGATATACTTAAATGTCTCAATCATGTCTCCCCTCTCCCTACGTTCCTCGAGAGAGTACAGCCGCAATTTATTCAGCCTCTCTTCATATGAGAGATCCTTGAGCCCTGAGACCATCCTAGTGGCCATACGCTGAACCGACTCGACTCTCAGTACATCTTTACGGTAGTGCGGCCTCCAGAATTGCACACAGTATTCCAGATGAGGTCTCACCATGGTTCTGTATGGCATAATGACCTCAGGCTTTCGGCTGACGAAACTTCTACAGATACATCCCAACATTTGTCTAGCCTTGGATGAAGCCTTCTCCACTTGATTGGCAGCTTTCAGGTCTTCACTAATGATTACTCCTAAATCGCGCTCTGCTGTGGTCCTAGCTAAGGTCTCACCATTTAGGGTGTAATTCCTGCACGGATTTCTGCTGCCAAGGTGCATGACCTTACATTTCTTAGCATTAAAGTTAAGTTGCCAAGTCGAGGACCAACGTTCCAACAAGAGTAAGTCTTGTGTCATACCTTCGGGCAAAGTGCTATTACCTACTATGTTACACAGTTTGGCGTTATCTGCGAATAATGTTATTTTACCTTGAAGCCCCTGAGCCAGGTCTCCTACGAATATGTTGAAAAGAATCGGGCCCAACACCGAGCCCTGCGGCACTCCACTGGCTACTACCAATGTTTTGGAGAGGGTGCCATTAACCATCACCCTCTGAAGTCTACCACTTAGCCAGTCGTTGACTCATGCAGTTAGTGTTTCTCCTAATCCCATTGATTTCATCTTGCTTAATAACCTACGGTGTGGAACGCTATCAAAAGCTTTACTGAAGTCCAAGTACACGACATCTAAGGACTCTCCCAAATCCAGTTTTCTGGTGACCCAATCAAAGAAGGTAATTAAATTGGATTGGCAGGACCTACCCTTGGTAAATCCGTGTTGGTGGGGATCCCGTAGATTCTCTTTGCTCAGAATCATATCTATTTCATGTTTAATTAGCGTTTCCATGAGTTACTCACTATCGATGTGAGACTCACCGGTCTGTAATTTGCAGCTTCTGTCCTGCAACCCTTTTTGTGCAGTGGAGTGACGTTGGCCGTTTTCCAGTCTAAGGGTACTCTTCCCGTAGTTAGGGAGAGATTGAAGAGCACGGATAACGGTTCTGCTAGGACAACACACAACTCTCTGAGCACCCTGGGGTGTAGATTGTCCGGTCCCATGGCCTTGTTCACCTTGAGTCTTGATAATTCATGGTAGACATCGCTGGGTGTAAATTCGAAATTCCGAAATGGGTCGTCCGAGCTTTGCCTTTTCTTCAACTGTGGACCGGACTCCGGAGCCTCGCAGGTGAAGACTGAGCAGAAGTATTCATTTAGAAGTTCTGCTTTATCGGAATCTGATTCTACATAATTCCCTTCTGGTTTTCTAAGGCGTACTATCCCGTCTGTGTTTCTTTTTCTGTCGCTAACATACCTGAAGAAGGATTTGTCTCCTTTCTTAATGTTCTTTGCTAGATTTTCCTCTATTCGAAGTTTGGCCTCTCTGACTGTCGTTTTGACTGCTTTAGACCTGGCTATATAGTCTGCTTTAGCCTACCTTGTCCCAGATTGTTTGTAGGAAATAAATGCTTTTTTCTTACTTTTGACGAGGTCCGAGATCTCCGTAGTGAACCATTGGGGTCTGTTGTTTCTTCGTCGTTTGCTCACTGTTTTTATGTAGTGGTTCATTGCTTCGTGAAGGATAGATTTCAGGGTTGACCACATCGCCTCCACGTCCTCGGTTTCAGCTTGGTTATGCAGTGCCCCATGGACGAAATCTGCCATGAGTTTGAAGTCAGTGCCCCGAAAGTTGAGTACCTTTGTTAACGTGTTCGATCTAGTGTAACCTTTCCTGAGGTTGAACCACACAAATTTCACCCTGGACAAAAAGGATGACACTGGCCTGATTGTCATTCCATATTCTGATATTACCAGGAATGATTCTTTATGTGAAAGCCTGCAATTTTGAAATCCTCTGTGCCAAACCAATGACTGTAAAGAATGCCTTTCTAAGGGGGAAGATTCTTGAGTGTCACATCTCCTTCAGAGGCTTAAAGGGCAGCTTCCCTATCTCCCTAAGAATCAAACTAGAACATAAAGATATGAGCATATTACTCCATATCTCCGCAACTACATTGGCTGCAAGTTGTATTTAGAATTCAATACAAAGCAATTATGTTATATCACCAATTTTTATATAGTAAGATCCCTGAATTTTTTAAGAGTTTGATGTCTGGTATCAACTATTCAGATCATCGCGTTCTGAAAGTTCAGCATTGCTGAAAACGAAGGCTAATCCTACATATGTGGAAATGAATGCCATGACTTTCACATGTGCAGGAGTTAAGTTGTGGAATAGCCTTGTTGGTCAAATTCAAAAATGTAGACAGGAACTCATTTAGGAAAATGTTAAACACACAACTATTTGTAGATGCATTTCTTTGAGCAATTGACCTTATGTAAAGATTGAATCTGTCTGTTTTTGTTCCTATCTTGTTCTGGTTTTTTATAATATTTTATGTATGTAACTTTTTGTAAACCGTTTTGGAAAAAAATGGTATAGAAATTTTAAAAATAAATAAACAGATCCAAAGAGGCACTAAAGGCCTTCTGGGAAGTCAGACATGCATACCATATTATGACAGGCTGCTAAGGATCAGCAGTTCACCTGTCCTCACAAACAGGCAAAGGCTGATACCTAAAAAATGAGGGAACTTAGGATCAGCCCAAAATTTTCCTGTAGAATAACCAAAATCAATGCCACAAATGGTGAAAACTCCTGTTCCTGGCATCATGATTAATATCTTCCTTGCTTTAATAATGGAGGCTGATCTTTTCCTGGCTTGCAGGACAAATCAATATAAACTTTAATGAGTAGCTCCTCTTCCTCATGTACATCATTTCAAGAGCCAGGCTATAAGGATCAGCCCCTCTACCAGACACACTCTTGTTCATTACAAACTTTAGTGTCTTCGACACACAAAAATATCATGACCTGATCCAGTCTGAAGCCACAAGGATAACCAGTTTGGAATGGTTCTTGATCCTCTGGAGAACCTTGACTAACACAAGCTATTAGGAGAGGGGGAAGAAGGAGAGACAGATGACCATCCCAAAGCCAAGGCTGCATTAAAGTGTCCAATCCTGAAGACCTTGGTTCTTGTCTCTAGCTAAGAAAGCTGAAAATTATAGAATTCCCTCAGATGGAATCAAGTCATACAAGGGCTGACTTCTCTCCTACCACTTCACTAAACAATGAAAGAAAAGGCCGAGTTCATTAACTGCCATTCTCCTAGATTCAGGGTTTCTGCTCAGAAAATGTATCTGAATATTTTCATCATTGCAATATGGGTCAGCAAGAGAGCTGAAAAATTCTACTCCATCCAAACTAGAAGGAACTTCATTTCTCCATCTACCTGACAACTAGGGGGTCTCCCCTTACAGCTTCATGTGTGTCATTCATCACATTATTAGAGGAACCCCAAGAAGACTCCTTTGAACCATGCGCATAAATGCCAGGACAGTAATCTGTATCACTCTTGCCTCTAAACAATTTATCATCCCTCCTTCCTCCGGGGTGGACTATAAAGCCCTATGAAACTTTACAATAAAAATATTTTCTTCTACAACTTGTCATGACCATGACTAATACAGGAATATCCATGTTCAGGTGACATCATCCATCAGGCAAGGCTAGACCTACCTTTCCCTCAGAAAAGCAGCCACCTTGTCAAGAAGCCTTGAGACCATGCAAACCACCAAACAGCAGTACCCTCTGAAGACATCTTATATAGGCTTCAACAGGATTAGGATCCAAGCTCACAGCTGCTTAGGTCAAGACTTGAAGATAGTTCCAGGACCTGAGGCTCTCTTCAGGTGGAGCAATTTACACATTGAAATTGCAATTTGAGGGGACTCTCCTGTGTTAGAAAAAAATCGCTCCCCTCTCTCTGTATCAAAAAATAACTTCCCCCAGATATACCTGAAGCATTCAGCTTGCTTATGGATAAGGTAACCCATACCTATCTCCAACTTTAGAAGGAATTAAATCAAAATGGAATGTTTGGTTTACAAAATCTTAGGTCATTGTCCTGAGGAACTAACCACTCTGCTCAGTTTGTTAGGTTCTAATATTGATCACTGCAATATATTTACCTATACTTAGGTTTTCCCTCTGTTAAAAATGTTAAATTTAAGATTTTGGAGTTTTTTTTACAAATTCTTTTATGTATCAATCTGTGAAATTTTGGAATTATTTACCCCAGGAGATTCATTGGCATTCATGTTATTTTCTTTTTCATAGGTTACCAAAATTATATTTGTTTTTAAAATATTTAAAAATTTTCTAAAATTTTATTTTATATTGTATAGTACTGATTATTGTATCAGTATCTTTGTTATCCCGCTCTGAACGTCTAAAGAGGGATAAAGTGAGTAATAAGTCCTCTAACCTAACATAACTCTGGCAGTTGTTGCTCAAATTTCTGCTACTTACTATGCTCAGATCAACAAATCAGGATAGATCCTCCCGCTCCCCTCCCCCAACTAACAACCCTTAAGGAGAAAGCTACCCTCAATTTTAAAAATGTCTGTGAAACTGTAACCAGCCCAAAATTTACCCCTCAAAATTTAAAGTGGCCTCCTGGAACCACAATTATCAGGAACCACTGATGAATCGCCCTGCTAGGAATGTGGAGGGAAGCCTCAGAGTTTTAAAAATGCCAGGAACTCTCTTTGAATACAGCAAACCATTATCAAGCAAAGTTCTCTATCCAAAAATGTAGAATTTGGAGGTCTCTATTTCCTGTTTCGGAAGAAATATTCCGCAGCATAGTACTAGGTTGCTCTTCAATGAAGGCTCTTGACAAAGTATCCAAAGGCAAGGAAATAACACTCCAAACGAAAATCAGACTTGTCCATGCACTCATTTTCTCAGTGATTAATTACGGAAGTGAAAGCTGGACACGAAGGAAACAAGACAAAAAGAAGATTGACTCTTTTGAGCTTTTGTGCTGAAGAAGGATTTTATGTGTGCCATGGACTGCCAGAAGAACTAGCAAGTCAATTCTGGAAGAGATCAAACTGGCTATTTATTTGATTGGTTTTATATCCCATCCTCCTGAAGAGCTCAGAACTGCTATTGTATGATACTCAAAGACCAAATGATGAAGTTATGACTGTCTTATTTTGGTCACATTGTCAGAAGAGAAAAATCATTGGAGAATAACATTATGTTTTGGAAGATCGAAGGAACCAGGTGAAAAGGGCAACCTGCAATCAGATGGCTGGACATGTTGAAAACAACAATAGGGATGACGCTGGAGGACCTTACCAGCCTAGCACAAAACCAGCCTTTTTTTTGATCTGTAATTCATCAAGTTGCTAGGCTCGAACATGAGTTGATGGCACCTATTTCCTGTTTCAAGTCCAAAATGGCCCCACACCGTGCCTTCTTTCTTGATATGAAAAATAAATGGCATATATAGCACCACTAATTCCATCTGAAACAGATGCTCCAGCTTCTCTTTGGCTGCCTTTTTGGTTAGAGGAGGGGGAGAAACTGATGAGGAAACTCCATGAAAATTAAATAAAATCTTCAGAAATATTTGCCCAGCTTTTCATTTGTGGCACAAATCTTCCACTGCTGCACCTGAGTGGCAGAATCTTCAGGCTGTGCAGTGTTTGCCATGTTCAGCCTACACTGACATAGCCTGACCTAGTGCTACACTACTCCCCAAGTAATCGCTGCCTCCTACTCACATTTGGCACTATAAGACAAGTGTCCCTCCCCCAGGCTGCTTTTGTCTTATTTTTGTTTTCTTTAATTTTACTATCAATAAACACCCTTCCCTTACTGTCTCTGATCCCCTTCTACCTCTGTCAAATGTAAGAGGAAACTAGAGGTACACTGGAAGTTCTCAGGAACAGAAAGGTAGGCAAGGGAAAAAGAGCTGGGTCCCAAACCACAGTTTGTTTCCCCTGGGCCTAGAATATTTATTTATTTTAAAAAATTATATCCCACACCATCTCTAAGTATGAGTGGGTTACAACAATATATCCACAATAAAATAGAAACATTTCAACAATACAAAAAAAAAAAAAAAACCCCAGCCTGGACCAAAGTTCTCCTTCATAGTCCTGATGTTCACTGTGTGTATGTAGGGGGTGGGGGGAGGGAAATGGTCCCCTTCAGTTGCCCTTAAGGATTTCTGCTGCCTCATGTCCTACGCTGTCGCTTCAAATTTGACTCACCACAAACTAACCAAGGTTGGAGAAACAGTTTTATCAGTTTGGTGAGGCTTGAGATTTCACACCAGCCAATAAATGTATTCATCCACCCGACAGCTGTTTGGTGAAATATGACCATGTCAGCAACCTTGTTTAGACATGGGAGTTAAGTGTGGCAAATAAAGATGGTTTTTCATATGGTCTGCTTCTCTTCTGTTTTTGATATTAATGGAATCATAATAGGTTTCTTTTTTTACTTGGGACAATGAAGGGTTATGTGAATTGTCCTGGATCATAAGGAGCCATAGTGGAAATCGAACTTTGTTCCTCATTTAAATATTCCTCCACCTCAAACAATTATGTATATATTGTCAGATGTCAGCCCAGTGGTTCTGTCTCCATTTTCTGGTAGAGGAGTGTAAATCTGCACAATGAAGAAGGGTTTAGTTTTGTCCAGTGCCTCAAATCTGATTTTTGTTTTTGGTGTTTGGAAAGGGAATGATACAGGAAGCATTCTTGATGCTGTAACTTTTTGTGTGGTCTATGTTTTTATGGTAGACTTTTTTTCTGGGGAATTTATCATTAGTTTATTTCATAAAGAATGCACACCATGAGGATAGTAGTAGAAAACTCACCCCCCACCCCGGTAAATAGTGTATTTTGGTAAACAGATAGCACATTCCTTTAAATCAATTATCTACCTTGCTATACTGTACATTATACAGTAGAAGTCCAAAAATCCAGACTGCTCTGGATTTTCAGATTCTCAGGCAGTACTTTTAAAATTCAAATGTAATGATTAAAGAAGAGATGAACAAGTCAATTTTGTTGATTTATTCACTAATAAAAATAGAATGCTTGAATTTTTACAGGGAAATATACAAGAAACTTAGAATATTATGTCTCAATGAGATACACAGACCATATTAAGAGTCATAGAAAACAGGTATTTTACTGTAAAATTTGTTTTAAATGTTCATTTTTTTTTTACTGTAAAAGCTCCAGCATCACCGCATCTCTCTCTTTCCCCAAGAGTCCGGATTGCAATTTTAGAGTCTGTTTTCTCAGATGGTTTGGATTTTTGTATTTGTACTGTATCATGAACACAAAATTAACATTTGCACTGAATGAGCCCTATTTAGTAATCATTTTTCTTCAGCACTCAGAGGGAAGACCTGACAGCCATGGAAGGCATTTCTTTCTGGTTCATATAACTGTTTATTGCTGATATCCTCCGCCATCTAAAATCCTCATGTGCTCACTCTTTTCTGCTGGCTCTTCAACATTTGGAGCCACATGCTGTACCCATTTCTCCAGCAATTTTAGCCAATCACTGTGATACTACTACTAATCTTTTCTATAACACTATATCCAAATGTGGATTATGGGTAATGTGCAGTGTGTCTGAAGAGCTGCATAAAGCTAAGTCAGCAGTACCTGCCTCACCTAAAAATACTGTATTTATTGTGCAAAGGAATAAGGGCTAGATTCACTAAGCAAACCAATCATGTACCGATCAGTTTGCGACCCCTTTGCGACCCGATTTCCCTCCGACCCGATTCACTAACCTATGTCCCAATCATCCTCTGATCCATGCATGCAAATGAGGAGGAACGACATTGAAATGATGGCAGGCAGTGATTTACAAACAAAAACCCTGCAACACTGACTGGGCTGGCCGATCACAAACAAGCAACTGTTGGGGACCAGTCGTTCACTACTTTCCGACTGCCATCTCGTGCTCTGCCTGCTGTCTATCCCGACTTTCCAGCTCTCTGCCCCCGACTCTCCTGTTCTCTCTGCCACGATGTTCTCCTGCTGCCCTGCTCTGCCCCGAATCTGCTCTCCTGCTCCTTGCCTCGACTGCCTTTCTCTCTGCCCCCGAATCTGCTCTCCTGCTCCTTAAGCCCCGACTTTCTGCCTTTTTCTCTGCCCCCAAATCTGCTCTCCTGCTCCTTGCCCCAACTCGCTGCCTTTTTCTCCTGCTGCCCTGCTCTGCCCCGCCCCAAATCTCCTCTCCTGCCGCCCCAAATCTCCTGCACGGCTTTCTGCCCCAAGCACTGCCCTGCCTTCCCCTGCAGTGCGAGCCCATGGTTTTAACCCGCGGGTTTAAAGCGGGTTAAAACCATGGGCTCGCTGGGCTAGTAAAAGTAAAAAAAAAAGTTGTGGCTCTTAGATGCATGCACAGACCATCTTCAGATGGTCTGCGCTTGCGTCAGGATCGCACACTAATGATCCGTGTGGTCGGAGGGGGGCATTCCTCCGATTGCCCTCGTTTTAATTTGTTTGGTGAACTGGTTAGGCCTGCACGGATTGGCCATGGAGAGTCAGGTTAGTGAATCTAGCCCTAAGTCTCTATGGCTGCAATCATGACTGAATTTCAGAACCTTCAGGATTTGAATAAAGACAAAAATGGCAAGCACTTCCCCCATACATAGGAATATTAAATTAATTATTTTTTTAAAATTGATATCCAGATCCATTCAGCTTCAGTGACTGGCTGCCTGCATCTTTAACACATGCTTCATTGTTCACATGCTTTGAGCATCAACACATGTATGTGAGGTATGCCTAAATGCCAATGTATTTGTATTGAAGACTTCCTGTGAATGATACTGGTTAATAATTCTGTTTGTTTTGAGTTTTTTTGCAGTACTTTTAAGTTGGACAAAAAATGTCTTTGAATGTTAACTGGTTTCCCTCAAGCAATTGAAGCAAAACACAGCAAGATGTTGATGGCCTAAGATTCCTTGGAAAACATGTTTAAAGTTTGACAGTGTGAATTTTATAAGCATTTTAATTTGATTTTGATGAACTATTATTTTCTTTTGTAGTACACCTTAATCATCACTTAAAAGTCCATCTATCACTATATGAGTTCTTTTTACATTTTTACAGTGATTAAACTCACCATTGACAGAAGCTTTGATTCCAGGTCAGGGACTGCTACCAGCACAGGTTATGGGCACAACTACATATATTTTTCAAATTTAATTTATAGTTTATTTGAAAAATAGTATAAAGTCTTAATCTTGAGGTGTTTTTAATAAAATTTATAGATGATAAAATTAAGCCAAAAATTGGTTTAAAACAATTTTAATGACCCAAAATATCCAGGAATTTATGGGTGAAAATCAGGTCAAAAAGTAAAAATGGAGGTTCTTAGTATTTTTTTTATATTACAGTATTTGTAATTTTTTAAATTTTACTCTGTTTATATGCTTGTAACTCTGAATGGCTTTTGCATTGTATTTAATTTATCATTCTTTCTGGATCCAAAAGACAAGGGCATGTAAATCAAAAATAGAAACAGAAAAACAAAGGCAAAACTTGTTTTCGGATATTTAAATTTACTGAAAATGTATAAATGTAATAATATGAATATGTATTTGTCAGATCTTTCCTAACAAATTGTATACAATGTAATAAATCAGAGCTCTAAAGTGTTGACCAAGGGGAAAAAAGGCAGACACTCAATGCTGCACCAACCTTGGGCCAAAATGAAAAGGCGAAAGTCCTTTCATGAAGCATCTGAGCTAGCGACTGGTCTCCATCCTCCAAGTAAAATCCATCACGGGTTTCATCTCGGGCAGTGCTCAAGGATGCATTGCTTTCTTCATCAAAATTCTTACCTTGAGAAACAGTCCCTGCTGAGGAACAGATCACTAGGCATTAATACACAGAGACCCATTCACCACAACCAAGGCTGAGGAATTGCTGCCAACAGATTTAGAGGAAAATGGCTCAAAATTAGGATGTGTCTACTAAGGGAAACAAATATTTGATAAGTAAGACAGCTAACAAAAAAAACGTACAGGTGGCATATTCTTACAAATACTTCAAATTCCTGCATCACACAAGACCAATTACACACAGACAAGAATCAAACAAGTTATGGCGGTTATAACAGAAGCTCTATTCTTATTCTGGACCAGAAGAGGTGCTGTGCAAGGGCTTCCAGGGACAGAAAGATTTTCACTGGTAAGAATTTGCTAGGAAATTGCTTTTAAACTTGGAAAAGGTAGATCTAAAATTAAACAGGTAAGCTCAAGGACTTTATTTTAAATATATTACTCACTTAACAAAGAAGTTTAAAGGATAGTTTTTCTTTGCACATAAAGCACAGTTACTTACCGTAACAGTTGTTATCCAGGGACAGCAGGCAGCTATTCTCACATATGGATGACGTCATCCACAGAGCCCGGATGTGGACAGCCTTGCAAGCATACTTGCTTGTAGAAAACTTCAGAAGTTTCAAGTCAGCCGCACCGCGCATACGCGAGTGCCTTCCCGCACAGCACAGGGCGAGTCTCCTCAGTTCAGATAGCTAGCAGAGAAGCCAACCAGGGGAGGTGGGTGGGTTGTGAGAATAGCTACCTGCTGTCCCTGGATAACAACTGTTACAGTAAGTAACTGTGCTTTATTCCAGGACAAGTAGGCAGCCTATTCTCACATATGGGTGCCTCCAAGCTAACCAGAATGGGATGGTGGGAGCGTTGGCAACTTAGGAGAATAAATTTTGTAATACTCTCTGGCCAAAATGCCATCCTGTCTGGAGAAAACATCCAGACAATAGTGAGAGATGAAAGTATAAACCGAGGACCAGGTGGCAGCTTTACAAATTTCCTCAATAGGAGTGGATCTGAGGAAAGCTACTGAGGAAAGCTCTGACTTTATGGGCTGTGACTCAACTCTGTAGATGTAATCCAGCCTGGGCATAGCAAACAGATATACAAGCAGCCATCCAGTTGGAGATGGTATGTTTAGAGATTGGATATCCCAACTTGTTTGGATCGAAGGAGACAAAATGTTGAGGAGCAGTTCTGTGTGGTTTGGTGCACTCCAAGTAGAAGGCCAAAGCACATTTAGTCCAGAGTATCAAGAGCTGATTCTCCAGGGTGAGAATGAAGCTTTGGAAAAAACACTGGAAGAACAATGGATTAATTGAGATGAAATTCTGAAACCACTTTAGGTAAGAATTTAGGATGAGTACGAAGGAGCACCTTGTCATGATGGAACAGAGTGAAAGGTGGATCAGCAACTAAAGCTTGCAGCTCACTGACTCTTCTAGCAGATGTGAGAGCAATGAGAAAGACCACTTTCCAAGTGAGATATATCAGATGAGCCGTAGACATTGGTTCAGATAGAGGCTTCATCAATTGAGCAAGAACAACATTGAGATCCCAAACCACTGGAGGCGGTTTGAAAGGAGGTTTAATATTGAAAAGTCCTTTCATAAATTTGGAAACCACCGGATGAGCAGATAGGGGTTTCCCTTCAATAGGCTGGTGGAAAGCCACAATTGCAATGAGATGGACTCGGATCGATGTAGACTTGAGGCCAGAGGTCGATAAGTTCAAAAGATAATCCAGAACAGAAGATAAGGAGGAATCTTTAGGCGCCTTATCATGAGAGATGCACCACGTGGCGAATCTAGTCCATTTTTGATGGTAGCATTGTCTAGTGGTAGGCTTTCTAGAAGCCTCTAAGATGTCTCTTAAAGGCTAAGAAAACTGAAGAGGAGTTATGTTGAAAGGTACTAAGCTGTCAGGTGCAGAGACTGCATGTTGGGATGAAGTAGGGATCCTTGACTGTGTAAGCAAAGACGGAAAAACTGGTAGAAGGTATGGCTCCCTGCTGCTGAGTTGAAGTAGAAGGGAGTACCAAGGTTGGCTCGGCCACCGAGGAGCTATCAGAATCATGGTGGCAAGATCGTTCTTCAACTTGACAAGAGTTTGAGAATGAGAGAGAATGGAGGGAATGCATCCAGTAGAAAAGCATCTGCCTCGAGGTGATGAGGAGAATATATCCTGGAGCAGAACTGAGGCAGTTTGTGGTTGTGGGGAGATGCAAAGAGATCTATCTTAGGAGTTCTCCACTGCGAAAATATGTGATGAAGAGGTGAGGAATTGAGTGTCCATTCGTGAGGTTGCAGAAGACGACTCAATTTGTCTACCAAACAGTTTTTCACCCCTTGGATGTAGAGAGCTTTCAGGAAGGTGTTGTGGAGGATTGCCCAGTCCCAAACCTTCAGACCTTCTTGACAAAGGGAGGAAGATCCTGTCCCTCCATTTGTTGCCATAGTACATGGCGACTTGGTTGTCTGTCCAAATGAGGACTACCTGGTCGTGAAGATGTTGAAAAGCTTTGAGAGCATTGAAGATCGCTCTGAATTCCAGCAGATTGATGTGACATTGATGATCCATACTAGTCCAGTGGCCTTGAGTACAGAGACCATCGAGATGAGCCCCCCAAGCGTAGGTCGAGGAATCTATCGTGAGGACCTTCTGATGAGCGGGCGTTTGAAACAGCAAGCCTCTGGAGAGATTGGAAGAGAGCATCCATCAGCGTAGAGACTGTCTCAATGAAGGAGTGACTGTAATGTGTTGAGAGAGTGGTTTGCAAACCTGCATCCACTGAGATGCCAGGGTCCACTGAGGAATTCTAAGGTGAAGTCTGGCAAAAGGAGTCACATGCACTGTGGAGGCCATGTGTCCTAGGAGGACCATCATGTGTCTCACTGAGATTGAAGAGCGGGAAGACACTGCATGACAGAGTTGAAGAAGAGCATCCAGATGTTGTTGAGGAAGGAATGCTCTGAGTTGGATAGTGTCTAGAACAGCTCCGATGAACTCCAGATTCTGAGAGGGCTGAAGTTGGGATTTGGGGAAGTTGATTTCGAATCCCAAGCTTTGTAGGAACCACGTAGTCCATTGGGTAGCTACAATAACCCCCTGAGATGTTGAATCTTTGATGAGCCAGTTGTCTAGATAGGGAAACAACTGAAGACCATGGTTCCTTAGAGCTGCTGCTACCACCACCAGGCACTTGGTGAACACTCTGGGAGATGAAGCCAGGCCGAAAGCTAGCACTCTGTATAGGTAATTCAGATTAGCCACCCGAAATCTGAGGTACTGACAGGAGGTTGGATGAATGGGGATGTAAATATAAGCCTCCT
This sequence comes from Geotrypetes seraphini, assembly GCF_902459505.1. Lineage (NCBI taxonomy): Eukaryota > Metazoa > Chordata > Amphibia > Gymnophiona > Dermophiidae > Geotrypetes > Geotrypetes seraphini. The sequence continues at coordinate 111,114,023 of NC_047085.1, forward strand.
TGAGATATAGAGAACGTAACCAATTGTTCTGATCTAGAAGGGGGTAAAGGGACGCCAGGGACAACATGCAAAATTTTTCTTTGACTAGAAATTTGTTGAGAGCCCTCAGATCCAGAATGGGTCGCAGAGCGCCCATCTTCTTTGGAACTAGAAAGTAACGGGAGTAAAACCCTCTGCGCTGCTGTTCCAGAGGAACTTCCTCGATGGCACGGAGACGAAGCAGAGCTATAGCTTCCTGAAGAAGAAGGGAGGTCTGGGATGGATTGGAAGGATACTCTCTTGGAGGAAGCTCTGGTGGAACCTAAATGAAATGAAGAGAGTATCCTTCCCTGATTATGGACAACACCCAGAGGTCGGATGTAATGGTCTCCTATCGATGGTAAAAATGATGGAGATGACCTCCTATGGGGGGAAGGGAGGACAGAGGCAGAACGATGGAGGTTATGCTCTGTTTTAAACAGTCAAAAAGGCTGCGCAGCCTTAGGTGCAGCAGAAGGCTGAAGTTTCTATTGCTTCTGCTGCTGTTGTTTCTTGGGAGGTGCTCGAGTGTAAGGAGCCGCCCTTGGAGTATAAAAAAAGCGCCTCTGGAAAACTGGAGTAGGGCATGAAGGTTTTGTAGTAGCTGGCTTTGGCTTTGGTTTGACAATGGAAGCAAAAAACCTTTCGTGTTCAGACAATATCTTAATGGCAGCCTCTATAGATTCATCAAAGAGGTCATTGCCCTCACAAGGAATGTTGGCCAGATGGTCCTGAAGATTAGGATCCATGTCAATGGTGCGAAGCTAGGCCAAGCATTGCATGGCTACAGAGAAAGCAATGGCCCTAGAAGACAGTTCAAAGGCATCATAAGATGACTGGAGAAGATGCAATCTGAGTTGTGACAGAGTAGCAGTGACTTCTTGGAATTCGAAATGCCTATGTTGATCCAGGTTCTGGAGAAAGCCTGGAAGAATATCAATGAGGAACTTGAGATAAGTAACAAAGATAAAATTGTTGTTGAGGACTTTGGAGGACATGATAGCATTTTGATAAAGACGACGTCCAAACTTGTCCATGGTCTTACCCTCTCTTCCAGGAGGAACTGTAGCATAGACCCTGGAAGGATGGGTTCTGTTCAAAGAGGACTCCACAAGGAGGGATTGATGAGATAACTGTGAATTCTCAAACCCTTTGTAATGTAGAGTTCTATACCTCGAGTCCAACTTGCCTGGAACAGCAGGTATAGCATAAGGAGTCTCCAGACATCGTTTGAAAGTTTGAGACAAAAGCTTATGAAGAGGAAGCTTAAGTGATTCCACAGGAGGTTGAGGCAGATGCATGGCCTCAAGATACTCCTTAGAGTATTTAGAGCCAGCATCTAATTGAATTTCCAGGTCATCAGCCATCCGACGAAGGAAGGAAGAGCAGGAGAGCTGATCCGCCAGGGCCTTGCCTCGAAAAGGACTCGATGACCTGGAGGCACCTCGAGTGGAGAACAAAGGCGAAGCCTCTCTGGAGAAGTGGCAATCCAAAGAATATGGAGACTTGGAAGAGGCTGATTTTTCTGGGTCTCCAAATGGCAACCTCGATCGAGGAGTTGGAGGCCTCGAAGAGCTGGAAGGTCTGGAATGAGGTCTAGATGAGGAAGGCTGCTCTTTGGAAGGAGACCTGCGCCTCAATGAGGGCCTCAATCGACGACGAGAGTGATGCCTGGAAGCAGGCCTTGAGTAGGATCGAGGAGACTTTGCCCTATGTATGGAAACAGGCAATGTCGCTGGTGAATGAATAGGGCTAAAAGCTGTAGATGGAAACTCAATGGTTTGGATCGAGGAATCTCGAAGCACTCCCAAAGACTCTGCTCCTTGTATGGAGTGTGAGGATTCCTGTCGAGACACTCACAAAGAACTACTCCTTGCTTCGAGTATGTAGATGCCAGACCAGACACTTGCAAAGACTCTGCTCCTTGCATAGAGTGTTAAGCTTCAGCTCGAGGCACAGGCAGGGACTCAACCTCGCGGGAGACTGCTGATTGCCCAGGCTGGATTACAGGAGGTATTGTTGAGGCAGAACCATATTTGCTCAGTAATTGAATAAATTGCTGCTCCAACATGGTCCGGAGAGAAGCCTGCAAATGTGGACCGCGTCTGAAACTGGACCACTTGCTGAGGCTATAGGCTTTGACTTGGAGGTCTTGGAGAGCTTGAGGACCACCTCCGGAACCTTCTGCTTAGGTATCTGACCTGAAGGGGACTCAGGGGAAGATAAAGCAGGTGTACTCGAGGCTAAAGATGATCCAAATGAGGAGAGTCTGATGAGACTCGAAGTCGGAGTCGTGGAAGGAGGAGGACCCTCGCTAGAAGGTGGGACCGAGGCAGCACTCGAGGTCAAGGGTGTCACTGAAGAGTCCATCCTGAAGAGTCTTTCCACTAAAACACGATGACATTTAAGGGCTCAAGGTTGAAGAATAGCATAGTGCTCGCATGACTTAGGACTATGGTCTGGCCTGTGGCACCAGCGGTGTGGGTCCGTGACAGAAATCGCACGCTGGCACTGGCTACACTTTTTGAAGCCCATTACTGTCCAGGACATAGGAGGGAAGATAGCTGCTGCGAAGTCGAAGCTCGGAGGCTGTGGCCTGCCCCGCCAGTCAGTTAACGAAGAAAAATAAAATAAAGTCTTCTTTTTGTAAAAAAATAAAGAAAGTAAAAGAAATAAGGAACACAGCGATTCGTGACTAAAAAGAACACAAACTCCTGTGAGAGAAGGCACAAAGTGAACAAAGTTCAGCGCAGAACATCAAAGTACAGACTTCTCGGCTCCGTGGAAAACTGAGAACTGAGGAGACTCGTCCTGTGCTGGGCAGGAAGGCACTCGTGCATGCACGGTGCGGCTGACTCGAAACTTCTGAAGTTTTCTACAAGCTAGTATGCTTGTGAGGCTGTCCGTATCTGGGCTCCGTGGATGACATCACCCATATGTGAGAATAGGCTGCCTGCTTGTCCTGAGATAAAGTCTCTTACAGTTCACAGGCTAGCTTTTAAGTGGGCTATTTTAAAGTTACTATAGTATCAGTATACAGCACAGCTAACAGGCACAGGAAGCCTCAGTTTAGACTTTAATTCCCACCCACCTACCCCAACTCTCATGCATCCTGGCCTGATCTATTTAGTTTAAGGGCCTATAAATCAGTAATTAGCTCTTAGAAATAGTTTACTTAGATCCACACAGGGGAACCTACTAACATTAAAAAATAACAATAAAAACAAAATATTAGTTTAGCCCAACATATAACTAGCAATCTAAGGGGATTTTAGTTTACACAGTCCCACTCCCTTAGCAACTTAAGAAATCACTATTATTAAAATGTAGGCTGCAGTCCAGCAGCGAAATGGGGGCTATCTATTCTTTTGCACTAACATAGAAACATAGAAAGATGACGGCAGAAAAGGGCTATAGCCCACCAAGTCTGCCCACTCTACTGACCCTCCCTATCAAGTCTGAGTGTCTTATTAGGCCTCTGTAGGGATCCCACGTAGATGTCCCATTTATTCTTAAAGTCAAGCACGCTGTTGGCCTTGGCTCCTGCTCCGGAAGCTTATTCCAGTGCCCCACCACTCTTTCCGTGAAGAAATACTTCCTAAGGTCACCCCTAAATTTCCCTCCTCTGAGTTTGAGCGGATGCCCTCTTGTGGCCGAGGGTCCCCTGAGTAGGAAGGTGTCATCTTCTACCTCGACACGACCCGTGATGTATTTAAACGTTTCAATCATGTCTCCCCTCTCCCTGCGTTCCTCCAGAGTGTAGAGCTGCAGTTTGTTCAGTTTCTCTTCGTACGAGAGACCCTTGAGCCCCGAGATATTCCTAGTGGCCATCCGCTGAACCGACTCGACTCTAAGCACATCTTTGTGGTAATGTGGCCTCCAGAACTGCACACAGTACTCCAGGTGAGGTCTCACCATGGTTCTATACAGTGGCATTATGACCTCAGGTTTCCTGCTTACGAAACTTCTATTGATACATCCCATCATTTGTCTTGCCTTGGATGATGCTTTTTCCACCTGATTTGCAACCTTCATGTCTGCACTGATGATCACTCCCAAGTCTCGCTCTACTGTCGTCCTAGCCAACGTTTCTCCATTTAAGATGTAGGTTTTGCACGGATTCCTGCTACCGAGGTGCATGACCTTACATTTCTTGGCGTTGAAGCCCAGCTGCCAAGTTGCGGACCAGCTCTCCAACGTAAGCAGGTCCTACGTCATACAATCCTGCAAATTATTTTCCCTTACTATATTGCATATTTTGGCGTCATCGGCGAATAATGTTACTTTACCCTGAAGCCCTCGTGTCAAGTCCCTTATGAATATGTTAAAAAGGAGTGGACCCAGGACTGAGCCCTGCGGGATTCCGCTGGTCATTTCCGATGTTTCAGAGAAGGTGCCGTTGACCACCACCCTTTGAAGTCTACCACTCAGCCAATCTTTGACCCAAGTAGTTAGCGTCTCACCTATCCCCATTGATTTCATCTTGCTTAAAAGCCTGCGGTGTGGGACACTGTCAAAAGCTTTACTAAAATCCAAGTACACTATGTCCAGAGACTCCCCGGAGTCCAGCTTCATTGTTACCCAATCAAAGAAGCTGATGAGATTAGATTGGCATGACCTGCCCCTAGTGAATCCATGTTGATTGGGATCCCTCAGATTCCCCTCCTCCAAGATCATGTCTAACTTGCGTTTAAGTAGTGTTTCCATGAGTTTACACACTATCGATGTGAGACTCACTGGTCTGTAATTCGCAGCCTCTGCTCTGCAACCCTTTTTGTGCAGAGGAACGACGTTAGCTGTTTTCCAGTCCAGTGGGACTCTCCCCGTCCGTAGGGAAAGATTGAAGAGCATGGCTAATGGCTCTGCCAGGACTCCGCACAGCTCTTGAGCACTCTTGGGTGCACTTTGTCTGGTCCCATGGCTTTGCTCACCTTGAGTCTTGCCAGTTCGCTGTAAACGTCAGCTGGTGTGAACTCAAAGTTCTGAAATGGGTCTTCCACGCTTGGTTTTGCTGCCAGCTGAGGTCCGTGTCCAGGTGCCTCTCAGGTAAAGACTGAGCAGAAGTATTCATTCAGTAGATTGGCTTTGTCGGAGTCCGCTTCTGCATAATTCCCATCCGGGGTTCTAAGGCGTACTATTCCGCTGGTGTTCTTTTTCCTATCATTAATATACCTGAAGAAGGATTTGTCCTCTTTTTTAATGTTCTTTGCTAGATTTTCTTCCACTCGTAGTTTGGCCTTCCTAACTGCTGTTTTGACCGCTGCAGACCTGGTCCTGTATTGACTGTTAGCTTCTCCTTTCCCCGTATGTTTGTATGAAAGAAATGCTCTTTTTTTGTCCTTGATGAGGTGCGAGATTTCATCCGTGAACCATTGAAGTTTCTTGTTTCTTTGTTGTTTATTTACCGATTTTATGTAATGGACAGTTGCCTCCTGTAGGGTCAGTTTCAGGGATGACCACATAGCTTCCGCATTATCAGTTTCCTCCTGATCCTGTAGCGTTTGCGGGATGAAATCTCCCATGCGTGCGAAGTCCGTGCCCCGGAATTTGAGTACCCTCGTTAAATGTCACATGGTTGATTATTTCCAAGTTGTTGAGAAGTTTTATGTGCGTTTTTGGTGCAGAGAGCTCCTAGCACTCAAGGAACGAGTCCAACTTCTGAAGGCTAGCACAGCAGACAAACAGGTTTATAGTGGAGGCCTACAGGGACATAGTAGCGAAATGCCATCTCGAGTCTGGCCACCTCTGTGCTGCCATGGAGGAGAAAGGTCTTCTGAAGGGAGAACATCGGCAGGAAGTGATCCTATAGGCAGGACCTGCAATCCAGGGGATACAATATCCTTTTACACAGAGAATGCTTCTCCAGGGGCTTCTGCCCAGGAGGGAAGGGTTAGGATTAGAGAATGATACAGGGACAAATTTTTCTCCATCCCATCCCCATGAGCTGTTTTCCTGTCTCTGCCCCATTCCTGCGAGCTCCATCCTCATCTGCACAAGCCTCAAACACTTTAAAATCATAAGTGTTTGAGGCTTGTGCTGTTAAGGCATAGCTTACAGGAATGGTACAGGGACAGGATGGGGAAATGAGTTCCTCTGGGGACGAGAACAAATTTGTTCCAGTGTCATTCTCTAGTTAGGACAGCCATTGCAGGTGGAAATTCCATCATTAGGCATGTAGATACCTAGGTAGCTGGTGGACATAAAGATCACTTGGTCACTTGCTTGCCTGGTGAGATAGTGGCAGACCTCACAATCACCTAGATAATTTTAGACAGTTGTGGGGAGAAGCCTGCTGTTTTGATACATGGGGGTACCACTAACATAGGAAAATGTGGGACTGAGGTTTTGGACGCTCAATATAGGCTCTTAGGTAGGAAGCTGAAATCCAGAACCTCCAGGGTAGCTTTTTCAGAAGTGCTCCCCTTTCCATGCACAGAACACAGAGTATGGAGCAGTGGTTACAGCTACAGCCTCAGCACCCTGAGATTGTGGGTTCAAAACCCATGCTGCTCCTTGTGACCCTGGGCAGTTCACTTAATTCTCTACTGCCCCAGGTACATTAGACAGACTGTGAGCCTGCCAGGACAGATAGGAAAAAATGCTAGAGTATCTGAGCTCCTTTAGGAGGATGGGCTAAAAAAATTGAATAAACATATGGATGAGGTAATGGTGCAGAGAGGAGAGTTTTAGATTTGTTAGAACTGGTCAACATTCTGGGCTCTACCTTAACTAGGGTGGAATCAGGCTGCTGAAATCAATGTTTAAAAAGAAGACAGAGCAGTTTCTAAACTACGTGTAGAAACAGAGGTTAGGCTGATAGTCACTCAAAAGAGCATGATTCGGAGCAAGTTATTTTTAAAACAGGGCAGATAGTGAGGTTGCAATAGAGACTGTAGTAGATCAGGTGTCTTTAAAACACAGAGCAGACAGATTTTAAAGATTGAAAATTATCAATGTCAACTGTCAATGTCAACTGTGAATAGGAACCAAAAACATTGTTTGAAGTATTTGTATGCAAATGCAAGAAGCCTAAGTAACAATGTGGGAGAGTTATAATACACTATATGAAAAGATAGATATAATAGGCATCTTTGAGACCTGGTAGAAGGAAGATTACCAGGGTACAAATTATATCATAGTAATAGGGTAGATTGGAATTGGTAAAAGCGTAACATTAAGGAGGGCCTTGAATTGAATAGACTAAAAATTCTATAAGACAACATATACCTTGGATTCCCTATGGATAGAAATTCCATATGTAAAGGGGGAAAGAATAGTGATAGGAGTGCACTACTGTCCACCTGGCCAGAAAGATCTTGCAATTCATAAAAGACAACTTAGTAAGCAGAACACAGATGGCGCCACCGTTCCACTAAACCAGGCATGTCCAACTTCGAACAGGTCATGATCTACTTTTTCCGGCCAAAAGTGCCGGTGATCTACCACCGTGAAAATTAAGTTTCAAATTAAATTTTAACCCAATAAAGTTGGAGGATTTCCCCCTCCCCATTTTTAATGAACCTTCTGTCATTTACTTAGATGTGATCAGCTGTTAAGCAAATTAAGCAAAAACTAAACAGAGACGAAGATTCAGTAAGAACTGCGAGGGGAAATGGAAAGTACAGTATCATTTTTCTTTAACTTTTATTTGTGTTAAATTTAGGTCAAGTATTGATCCAGGCTGATCTTGCACAATCTTTAATATTTCGCTCTTGCTCATCAGTGAGACGTCTGAGCCTGCATTTCATCCACCAGCTTTTTGAAGTTGGGTGATTATTGCATGAGGGCCAGTCTAAGGGAATCCTGGAAATGTTCATTTGTCATGTTAGAATGTTGTGTGCTCTGTCATTTTCAGATAGGAAAATGCAGATTTACACAAATAAGTTGAACCGAAACAGGAGTGTACATCTTCACTGCATCTTCTCAAGTTGGGATATCTGTTTCTAGGCACTAGCTTCCAAAATGATTCTTGCTCAGGACGGGTCTTGAGAAAAATGGTCATTTTTAAGGGTTAATATTTCATTTTCAAGAGTTGGCTTGTTCAATGAGTAATTTTTACTGATAGAAGCTGCAATTTCTTCAATGTCCACATTTACTTTGAATGGGTATGACAAGTACTCCACAACTGTTCAATTTTTGGGAAGTCACAGAATCTATTTTCAAATTCCTGGATAACAGAACAGATTTCTGTCACATACTTCTCGTTCTGAAAAACAAAATTTAGATATTGTTCCAGAAGGTCCTGCGTATTAGGAAAATGATCAAAAGTGTTGTTTGCAAGGTCAGTCATCATTAGTTCAAATTTGCTCTTGTAGGAAAAACTACTCATTATCTCGCCAATGAATTTGTTTTACCTTGTAGTTCAAGGTTCATATCACTTAGTTCGCCTGTAAAGTCAGCAAGAAATGCCAGATCACATAACCACTCCTCATCTTCCAACTCTGCTTAGTCATCTCCCCTCTCCTTCAAAAAACTTATTTCATTCAGCAAATCACAAAATCTTTGCAGAAATTTGTGCCTACTTAGCCACCTTACATCTGTGTGCAAAATGATTTCCGCTGCCCCTTCATCAAAAGTAAGATTGAAAAGCTGTCTCTGAAGTGATCTTCCACGAACTGAATTTACAATTTTTAAAGTGATGTCCATGACAGTCTTTGTATTGAGTCTCTTGCTTGCCAAAGCTTGCTGATGAATGATGCAGTGGTAAGAAAGGAAATCTGGGAATTCGTCATGCTGTCTACAAAGGACCATGAAAGCCTTAACCTCACCTGTCATTGCTCTTGCTCCATCAGTAGTGATGGAAACAAGTCTATGCAATAGAATATTACACTGTCACAAAAGAATGGAAAGAACTGAATATTTCCTGACTGGTAGTTCTCCCTTTTAAAGAAATCATTCCAAGTAGTTCTTCTTTAACACTGAAGTCTTCAAAAACCATCCGGATAAAGACTAGTAACTGGGCTATGTCTCTTATGTCTGTAGATTCATCCAGTTAGAGTGAGAAAGTAACATATTTTGAAACATCCTCCAACAATTGTTCAGTTGTGTCTCCATACATCTTTTCTATTCGCCGCATGATGGTGTTTCTTGAGAATTGTACATCTTGAATAGCAGCTATGATCGCTTTCTTATTTTTAAATCCTTCAAAAAGATTGTCAGCTGTTTAAAGAAAACAATCTTTTACAAATTCCTCTTCAGTGAAAGGTCTGCATTTCTTTGTGATCAGGTTGCTGACCTTGAAGGATGCTATAGTTGCATTGACCGAATGTGACCTTAGCTTCACCATCAACTGTTGCTGAGTAGCAAATTTCGATTTAAGTTATTTAAGCTTCAGTTTACGAATTTCACTTTTGGGTGGAAAATCAGCATCAAACTTATTGCTATGCAGAGCCTTATTTTGGGCAAGGATACTGGAGCATCACAAATTAGAAAACAATACTTGTCTTTCACCATGATGAAGAAGTAGTTCATTTCCCATTCATAATGAAAGTGGTAGGTTTTGCTCTTCTTTGGAACACTCATCTACGTTATACTGGGATGGCTGGATGTAAGAAGGCCAAATCTGCTAAGTTAGTATAAACACTGGCTGAATCTGGTCCAAAACTGTCACTGTCCCATAGTATTAAAGATCAACAGGATCTGAAGATCTCTGGATGATATGCAATACAAGGACTGGAGATGCAAAAACCACACATGCAGTTCTAAAAGTAAAAATAAGAATTCATCATACTGGCACCAATAATCAAATATCACCAAACAATCAGAAAAAAACCCTCAAACACCTGTCCAGCAAACCAGATAAAATAAAATACCGCCAAACCAGTTCAAATACCACCACACGCGATTTAATAAATTCTGCACATAGGCCCTGATTCTCCAAAGTGCATCCCGATTTAGGCGTCCTACAGCTGTCTAATCAGCCAATTGGGATGCACGTTTTTAAAAAAAAAATGCTCCCCAGGCAAGCCTGAAGGCGCCTCCGGGAGCCTAGGGAGACCCGCAAGATGCCTAAGCTCGTCTAAGGGTCTTAGGCTGAACCTAGGCGGCCCTACGCGTCTCCCTAGTAGAGAAGAAGCTTAAAATGTAGGCCAGCAAAATGTTGGCCTACATTGTAAGTAGACGCGGCCGCTATACTTATCGCCAGTCACAACAGGGTTTGGATGGGGGACGCCCAGGGTAAGCTACAAACCTAGCCTACAAACTCCACTTAAGAATTAAAGGGCGCTCTCAGTGTGAACCATCAGCAATGGGAGCAGAAGCTCCGATACTTCACTTCTGGGTTGAGGCGGGAAGCCTCCACCACCACACCATCATTGAGCCCCCTATGTGTATATGATGAAAAACACCTGCAATAAGGCCCTAAATAAATAATACAATCTAAGCAACCCCGTGAGCAAATCAAACTCAAACGGTGGGATTATAACCTGAGCGACCCCCACACAAACCCTGCCAGCCGAAACCCGCCAAGCTAGAAATGAAGCAATAAAGGACAATATCAACAAATGCTCAAATACAATCACAAATAATACTTATCTGAACCAAACTACCACGAATGAAAACACCAGGAGCCAAAGTTCAACCACGCTGGTTTCGGGGAGGAGCCCTTCTTCAGGAACCTAGCCCCCGACCAAAAACCAAAAAACAAAGAAAAAATGCAAAAACGCGAAGCGGGACGGCTGGAGGGAGGGAGCCGTCCCGCTTCGCGTTTTTGCATTTTTTCTTTGTTTTTTGGTTGGGGGCTAGGTTCCTGAAGAAGGGCTCCTCCCCGAAACCAGCGTGGTTGAACTTTGGCTCCTGGCATTTTCATTCGTGGTAGTTTGGTTCAGATAAGTATTATTTGTGATTGTATTTGAGCATTTGTTGATATTGTCCTTTATTGCTTCATTTCTAGCTTGGCGGGTTTCGGCTGGCAGGATTTGTGTGGGGGTCGCTCAGGTTATAATCCCACCGTTTGAGTTTGATTTGCTCACGGGGTTGCTTAGATTGTATTATTTATTTAGGGCCTTATTGCAGGTGTTTTTCATCATATACACATAGGGGGCTCAATGATGGTGTGGTGGTGGAGGCTTCCCGCCTCAACCCAGAAGTGAAGTATCGGAGCTTCTGCTCCCATTGCTGATGGTTCACACTGAGAGCGCCCTTTAATTCTTAAGTGGAGTTTGTAGGCTAGGTTTGTAGCTTACCCTGGGCGTCCCCCATCCAAACCCTGTTGTGACTGGTTGTGCCTTTTTGTTGTTACTATTTCAGGATTTTTGGCATATATATTGAGTGTAGTGTTGTGTGTGCTATACTTATCGCGGCAAGGGATCTCTCTGCCACTATAAGTATAGCGGGCCACGGCCCCCTGACCAGGAGGGTGCCCAAATCCTCTGCCCGAAGACGCACCCCCCCCCGACACTACCGACCGCCCCCCCCCGACATTACCGATCTCCCCCCCCGACAATATCGATAGCTGGCAGGAGGGTGCCCAATCCCTCCTGCCCGAAGACGCACCCCCCCCCCCCGATACTACCGACCGCCCCCCCGACAATATCAATAGCTGGCAGGAGGGTGCCCAATCCCTCCTGTCCGAAGATGCACCCCCCCGGCGCTAACAACCCCCAAACCTCCACTCCACCAAACCTGTTCTTAGATGGGTCTTGCACGTCTTGAGCCAGCAGGCACGCCTCGTCGAAATGAAGCGGGCCCGCCCCTTCCCGGCCCATCCCGCCGAAGCCTAAGGCCTGATTGGCCCAGGCTCTAGAAGCCTGGACCAATCAGGCCTTAGGCATAGCGGGTCCGCCCATCCCCACTAAGTCTAAGGTCTGATTGGCCAATGTGGAGCCAAGTGGGGATGGCAATCTACCTCTGACCCTTCTGTGATCTACAGGTAGATCGTGATCTACCTGTTGGACATACATGCACTAAACCATTGTTTTTGGCCCCTAAATCACTTACCCATCACGAATAAAATTTAAAACTTCATGCATCATATACCAAATAATTAATGGAAACTCAGCGGCTCCACTCATCCAACTCTTCTCAAATGCATGGTCTACCTCACACAGAACCCTTAACAGGATACTACTGAACCTCCCTTCAACAAAGAATCTCCAATACAAGCAAATTTTTCACTCGATGCTCACCTTTCTTGGAGTGAAAACCTGGAATGACCTTGCTGAAATAACCAGAACAGAACCCAACTAAACCACATTCTGGAAAAAAAATGAAAACCAACCTCTTTGACACTTAAACTTCTCAGATCTTCCCTTGCCCCATGTTTCCCCTTTTCTCCTTCCCTACTCTCTTCACTCCCTCTCTCTTTTCTTTGTAAGTCACCTTGAGCCTGCTTAGGTTTGTGCGATGCAGAAATAAAAGATTAGATTAGATTACACATTCCTACAAACAGGCAATAATGGTAGCCAAACAAAAATATTACACAATCAAAATTTTAAAAAAGCACCAAACACAGCCATTCTATACAAAACTCTTAAATCACTCAATACAAATCACTCAGCCCATATTTCGTTAGACCAATTACCTACCACTCAAGAACTGGCAAATCATTTTTATGGGAAAATGCATATGTTGATAAACACCCTGCAAACCCCTGCCCTCAGTCACTATCACCCTGCAAACTCGCCAACCCTGTTACTTCCTTGCAGCTTCTTATCGAGCTTCTGACCTCCATCTCTTGTGGAATTTCAAATACTCTTAGGCCAATTACTTCCTCTAATAACCCCATTCTTACTCCACTCCTTAAAACAATCCTTAACCTCATTACTTCCTTACATTTTTTGGATGATAACTACTAGCCTTTCAACAGGCACATGTCCGCAACCTTGGAAAGTAGCTACCTTGCAAACTATTGCCCAGTTGTTAATCTTCACTTCCTAGCCAAGGTCATGGAGGCCACTGTTCATATACAATTACTTGATTTCATTACCAAAACTAATATTCCTCATCCACATCAAACTGTTTTCAAAAGGCACCGTAATAGTGAAACTGCCTTACTTGGCATCACCACTTTAATCTTTAGGGTCTTTGATAAACCTAAAACTGTACTGATGCTATCTCTTGACTTATCTGAAGCATTTGATCTTATAGATCATGAAAATATTCATTATGTGTTTCAGTTGGTGGAGGATGATCAAGTCCTTTGCTCAGCTGACAGATGACTTTGGTCTTCTATCTACTGATGGATTTGCTTAAATGCAGATTCATCATTACCTCACCTCCCTGTCATCTTGCCATTTAACGGCTTCTTGTCAGGAGTTGTTGTCTACGGCATTCACCATTGGCTCCCAGCTACCCATTCCGCTTAAATTTCATCATTGCCACCTGAAAGATGAGTCCCCTTTGCTTGACCACTCTAGATTGTGAGATGCCTGGGCTCGTGATCTAAACATTATATTGCCTGATGATGTGATATTACAAGCTGTTAGAAAATTGTATGCTTTTCGTAACTATACTATCTTTTGGGAACAACATTATAAGTTGGTCTTAAGTTTGTACATCTCTCCTAAGAGGGCTTATCTTTCTGGCTTTTGAGTGTCGGCTGCCTGTCTTAAATGTCACTTAAAGCCGTTGTTGTAATGACCACTAGTGTTTGTTTATATTAATCCAGCCACTTTAGTCAACCAAGATATCCTCCTTAAATATATGCGGTCTGGATATATCCGCATATATTTAAGGAGGATGTCTTAAATGTCAGGCACCTCAGGCTGGCTTGGGACATATGTTTTGGACCTGTCCTATTATTAGGTCTTTTTGGGAAGCCATATTTTTGTTTGTGGAGTGATTCTGGCACGTTACTATACAACGCTCTCCGTTGTTTCTTTTTGGTGCTTCTCTGCATTATTTTCCCCGAAGAAGGGGGACTGCTGCTTTCCTTGTGGCTCTGAAATGCATTCTGCTCAAGTGGCTGGAAGTGGAGGCGCCTGATTACTCCCTTTGGCGGTGTTGTATGATCACGCTCCTGAGCGTGGGAATGAGGGGATGTGCTGGATTTTTCCTCTCTCCAAGGTCGCTCTTTTCAGCACATTTGGGAGCCCTTTTGGAACACTATGGCTCCCCTGGCACATAGCCGCTTACTAAACTGCTTATATTTTGTTTCTTGCTCTCCCTTTGTGTCTCTGGATGAGTTTTTGTACCTGTCTTCACAAATGGTTAATTTTATTGTCTGTAGCCCAAAGGAGGATCGGGGGGGGGGGGGGGGAGGGAAGGGTTCGCTTGGGGGGTTGGTGTTAGAGTTGTATGGTAATTTCTATGCCAAAATGTGAGCTTGTTCTTTGTATTCTATTATGCTCTTGTCTTTCCTTGTTGAGCTCAATAAAAATATATTTGACAATAGTCGTGAAAATATAAGAATAGCCTTACTGGGTTAGACCAGTGACCCATCTAGCCCAGTAGCTCATCCTCACAGTGGCCAATCCAGGTCACTAGTACCTGGAAAAAATCCAAATAATAGAAACATTCCATGCTACCAATCCAGGGCAAGAAGTGGCTTCCCCCATGTCTGTCTCAATAACAGATTATGGACTTTTCCTCCAGGAAATTGTCCAAACCTTTCTCATAACCAGCTCACAATTAAAAAAAAAAAAAACAACCTAAAACAAAAGCAAAAATAAAATAAATCCCCCCAAATTACAAAAAGCTGTAGTGAGACATACCAGCAACCTCTGGATCTCTGCTCTAGCTCTCAAGTAGCTGCTTTAATTATTAGGCTATTCCTCCACATGGATATGTGTGGCCTTTTTATAATATGAATGTTCCTCAACTGCCACAAAGACATCCACATCCCTCATTTTGCCCCATTCACAAATTGGACATTTCAGTTTGTAAAATGGATTTTCATGCTGGATGTTCCAGCTCATGGATGTCCATCTCACATATATTTTAAACAGGCTAAAGCATGTTCTAAAACACACATGAGATGGGCATCTATGCATGATGTAGATCCGGATGTCCTTTTTAAAATGCTGCTCTACATGTTTTACAGATAGCATACTAAGGTATGGAAGGAAGAGATCAAAGTTCATGCCCAGTCCTTTTTCTTCATTATTTATCCATCCTATGATTTCTTGAAGCTTTCAAATATCTTCTTCTGCTATAGTATTACATGTTAAAGCATACCAAAGAGCTCTTAGAGATGGATGACTAACTTCATAGCTTTTCTTTTCTATTATTGGAAAACGAGTCCCCTCTTGGTTCTAGATTTGGATCAGTGGTGTAGCAAGGGTAAGAGGCGCCCATGGAGGTGGCATCCCCTGCCCTGTCAGTTCATGCCAGTGCAAGCAGCTTCTCCAGCCTGCTGTTCGCACCTGTGTTGGCTTGCCCTGTGACATTACTTCCTCGCCCTGTGACCAGGAAGTGATTTCAGAGGGGAGCCAGGCCAGAGAAGTTGCTCATGCTGGTGAAGATTTAAAGAGGTATGGGGGGAGAAGGAAATGAGGGCAGAGAGGTGCTGGCATCCCAACCAAGATGGCACCCAGGGTAGTCTGTCCCCCCCCTTTACTACAGCACTGGTTTGGATATAGAAATCCATCACCTCTGGGCTCAGCCTATACTGTTCTTTCTCCCATACAATGTAAAATGAAATACAGCATTGTATCTGTTTTCATTAAGGTCCCTATCAATGCTTAGTGTGCAATACCAGTTATTATGTGTTATCTACTGCAAAGTCCATTGTGTTAAATGTGTTTTGGACACACACTATTTGATAACATTATACTCTGTGCTAAGTCTTGTTAAATAGGGGCCCAAGTTATCAAAAATGCATAACCAAGTATATAACTGGAAAATAAAGAGAAGCAAATAAAACAAGCCAAATCAAACATATCCCAGATCAGTGCTTCTCAACCCAGTCTTTAAGACACACCTAGTCCCATCAGGTTTTCAGATTATCCACAATGAATATGCATGAAAAAATTTTCATGCATTGCTTCCTCGGTATGTAAACCTCTCACATACAATACATATTCATTGTGGAGATCCTGAAAACCTTATGTGACTAGCTCTGCTTCAAGGACTGATTAGAATCTAGGGCAACCCAATCAATACAGAATATATTCTATTATATAGCCGATGACTTGTATTTGCTTGTTCTAAGCAGACTATTCACTTCTATATGTGGATTTCATTCTAAAGAACATTACAAAAGGAGATCACCACAATACTTATAGCAGCTTATGTAAAAATATTTATATTGCTAACTTTACCTTCAGCTTGCGATGACTCTTCAGATTTGTCATCATCATCAAGTCTGTCTTCATCATCCTCTTCTGAACCCTTTTCAGAAAGGTATTTTGGACCTGGATCTGGAGTCATTACCACATCTTGTGTCTCACTTTTCAAGGCAACCACTTCATGTTTACTTTCTTGTTTAATTTTTTCTGAAATATTTCTCTCTTTTCCTTCCTCTTCTTTGAGTTTCTCTTTTACCTCCAAATCCTCAGACTGCTGAGTCATAGTTTCTTCCTGTTCTATAGTTTTTTCTTCCTGAATTGATGCCAATGGAACAACAGGAGTTGGGCTACAGACTGGGCCTGATGGATTTAGCAAAGGCACACTACCATGCTGCGCAGCACCTCGGTTTTGAGCAAAGCTTTTATGTGCATCTAAAAAGCAGAGATCAGGATCATTAAGGATGTGGTAATCAGTTCTACTGACTCCATGTTTAGCAGCACCAATCAGCAGGTCCCTGTCATGTTTGCCACTCTCCCACCATTCTGGCAGATCCAGGCTTGCCTGACACAGTTTTAGTCTCTCAGCTAGTTGAGGGTGCCGCAGAACCTGTTCTCGGATCTTCCGTAATAGCTCTATGCGGTATAGGGTTCTAGAGGCACGTTCTTCAGTGATTGGTTCAATCATAGTGGAAAGATCAGAGAATTCTGTGAGCAATACAAAAAAGAGTTTATATTAAAGATACTGGCCTTTATGCAAACAGACACTGAAAAAGTGACATCTGAATTAAACAATCAATCCTTGCATTTTCCTGCACTAAATGTTAACAAGAGGTTTTCCTAGTGATGAAATGTACCTTCATCCCTTTTAGTTGACATGCAGCATACTTGCTTGCACATGGTGACAAAACAGTTGAAATATTTCTCCAAACTCTCATCTGATTTCTTGTCAAGTCTAGCAAAAGCTCTGAACTGATTCCAGTCAAAATGCTGACTAACTGGATCAACAATAACCCCAAATGTTGATACCACACGATAAAAATCTGCTTCTTCTCTCCTTGTCCATCTGAAAGAGGTAGTAAGGGAACAGAAAAGAAATTTAGGTAAATCAACTATTGTTTAAAAAAAAAAAAAAAGAAGAAAAAGATGGCATGGCTCAAATATCTGAAAAATCTGCACTGTTATTAAAAAAAAGAAGAACTTTAAGCACAAAGAACACATTTGTAGCATATAATTTTTAACTCCTACAGTCAGAGCAATTTGGGGAGGGGTGAGGAGAGGCATAAGGTTGGAATAAAGTTGTAATTGGCTCAAACTCACTTTTGGCGCTTTTCTGTTATTATTGCTTCCCTTTCTGCCTCCAGTGCTCTAACTTCCTCTCGAGGTCGTCTCCTCCTCCGGTCAGTCTTCATTAAGGCTTCCTGTCTCATCTGCTGCCTCTTATAGCTGCGCTGGTAAGCAGTAATAAGTCGGCGTAGACGAGTTGTCAGTGTTGAAGTGTTAGGCCAATAGAGTTGTCCTATCTCAGCACTATCACTCTGCTTGCCTACAAAAGCAATGGGCAAAAGGATGAGAGGGACAAATATAATAATCCTAAAGGATTTTAGGAGTACTGTCAGTGCACTTTATCCTAAAATGAGGATTACAATCCTATCAGAGGAAAAAAATGTAAAACAGGTATATTCAGATCAGATGCTCCTGTAAAGATAGTCTACTTGACCAAGCAAAGGAAAATAGTACTAAGAATAATATGGTTTCTTTAGATGATACAACAAGGATGCTAATAATTGATGTCCCTTTTTGTTTCATTCCTGAATAGTTTTACATTTTAAAAGCTCCACCTCCTTATAACATAACAACATAAGAATTGCCACTGTTGGGTCAGACCAGTGGTCATCATGCCCAGCAGTCCGCTCATGCAGCGGCCCTCTGGTCAAAGACCAGCGCCCTAACTGAGACCAGCCCTATCAGCATACGTCCTTGTTCAGCAGGAACTTGTCTAACTTTGTCTTGAATCCCTGGAGGGTGTTTTCCCCTATGACAGACTCTGGAAGAGCGTTCCAGTTTTCTACCATTCTCTGTGTGAAGAAGAACTTCTTTACATTTGTACAGAATCTATCCTCTTTTAACTTTAGATAGTGCCCTCTCGTTCTCTCTACCTTGGAGAGGGTGAACAACCTGTCCTTATCTACTAAGTCTATCCCTTTCAGTACCTTGAATGTTTCGATCATGTCCCCTCTAAATCTCCTCTGTTCAAGGGAGAAGAGGCCCAGTTTCTCTAATCTTTCGCTGTAAGGCAGCTCCTCCAACCCCTTAACCCTTAGCTTTTTCCCATGGCTATAAATATCTATAGAATCAAGGCACTGCAGATTTTCACTAGACCTCCATAAAGATTCTTGATATATATAAAACATTAAAACATCAAATGCCACAATTATAAAAAATAAAATTGTGGAACACGTAGACATACATGATTTAATGAGACGGAGTCAGCATGAGTTCAGCCGAGGAAGATCTTGCTTCACAAATTTGCTTGACTTCTTTGAAGGTGTGAATAAACATGTAGATAAAAGTGAGCCGGTTGATATAGTGTATCTAGATTTTCAGAAAGTTTTTGATAAAGTTCCTCACGAGAGGCTCCTGAGAAAATTGAAGTGTCATGAGATAGGTGGCAAAATTCAGTTGTAGATTAGGAACTGTTATCGGATAGAAAACAGAGGGTAGGGTTAAATGGTCATTTTTCTCAATGGAGTTGAGTAAACAGTGGAATGCCGCAGGGGTCTGTACTAGGACCGGTGCTATTTAACTTATTTATATGAGATGATCTGGAAATTGGAATAAGCGAGGTGATTACATTTGCAGATGACAGTAAACTGTTCAAAGTTGTTAAAACACATGCTGATTGTAAAAAATTACAGGCGGACCTTAGGAAATTGGAAGACTGGGTGTCCAAATGGCAGATGAAATTTAATGTGAACAAATGCAAAGTGATGCACATTGGGAAGAATAACCTGAATCACAGTTACTGGATGCTAGGGTCCACCTTGGGGATTAGCACCCAAGAAAAGCACAGTGTGATGAAACCTTCCACCCAATGTGTTGCGGTGGCCAAGAAAGGAAACAGGATGCTGGGAATTATTTAAAAAGGGATGGTTAACAAGACTAAAAATGTTATAATGCCCCTGTATTGCTCCATGGTGCGACATCATCTGGTCTCCTTATCTCAAGAAAGATATACTGGCGCTAGAAAAGGTTCAAAGAAAAGTGATCAAGATGATAAAGGGGATGGAACTTCTTTCATATGAGGAAAGACTAAAACGGTTAGGGCTCTTCAGTTTGGAAAAGAGATGGCTGAGGGGAGATATGTTTGAATTCTACAAAATCCTGAGTACAATGGGTACAAGTGTACAATGGGTACAAGTGGATTGATTTTTCACTCCATCAAAAATTACAAAGACTAGGGGACCCTTGATGAAGTTACAGGGAAATACTTTTAAAACTAATAGAAGGACATTTTTTTCACTCAGAGAATAGTTGATAATAATAATAATAATTTTATTTCTTATATACCGCTATACCATAAGTTCAAAGCGGTTTACAACAAGATACATACAGTCAGAGCATGAGATGTAAGGGAAAAAAACAAGTCGAACTGGGATACAATTACAATGGAAGAGAACCGAGTTGGTTTGAATCTAAAGGATGTATATAGTCAAAGATTAAGATACAAGGGGAAAACAATTTGGGTTGGAATACCATTACAAAATAGGAAAAGCATGAGTTAGTCTAAGATCTAGAGATTTGGGGATTGGGAAGAGGATAGCTGAGGGGGATTGCCCAAGGTTGTGGTAAGAGTGGCTAGCGTAGCTGGTTTTAAGAAAGGTTTGGACAAATTCCTGGAGGAAAAAGTCATAGTCTGTTATTGAGAAAGACATGGGGGAAGCCACTGCTTGCCCTGAATCGGTAGCATGGAATATTGCTACTCCTTGGGTTTTGGCCAGGTATTAGTGTCCTTGTGCAGCACCATAATTTAACACTCCAGAAGATGAAATAAGATAACTTACTAAATGTCTCTAGTACCACTGCATCTCTCTTCTAGATTACTTTCAAAGGGGGTAATTTTATAAAGCATTTCCATGTATAAAGAAGGTTTTACATACAAAAAAGACTGTTAGAAAGTTTACATTGGCTCACAGAATCAACAGTTCAGTAAAAAAGCTAAGAAACCAACTACAGAAGGCAGATGGGTTGTAAGAATATATGCCTGCTGTTCTCTGAGAAAACCTGCTAAAGATAAGTAACTTCGCTTTCTCCAATTAAAAGCAGGCATAAGTTCTCACATGTAGAATTCCCAAGCTGCCAGGATCATGTCTCTAGAATAGGTTTTAACACTGAATAAGCATAAGCCTGGCAAAACTCAATTGGGCTCAGATAGAGAAAAAATTCTGTAGAACTGCTTATCCAAACCAACTCTCTTTTCTGGAGTTATGCTTCAAACAATAATGAGAAGTAAAGGTATGGATTGAGGCCCAAGTGGCCACTTTGCAGATATCTTCAGTAGATGCAGAGCAGAAATGAGCTACAGAGGCAGCCACAGCTTGTACAGTGTGGAATTGTTACACGGCCTTGGAGCGTCAGTCTAGTCTGAGTATACGTAAAAGACATACAGTCCACTAGACGAGTGGAGATGAATCTTTTGGAAACAGCAACCCCTAGCCTATTAGGGTCAAAGGGAGGACTTTTTGTGAGGTTTAGTTCAGCGAGCATGCTTGCAGTCCAAAGTGTGAAGGACTGTTTCTCCGGGATGAGTATGTAGCTCTAAAAAGAAAACAGGCAAAACGACAGATTAGGGAGGAATTTGGAATGTGTTCATAGGACTACCCTATTTTGATAGAATCTTGTGTAGAGAGGATCTGGAACAAAAGTCTGAAATTCCCTCACATGGTGTGCAGATGAGAGAAATATAAGGAAAATGAGTTTTGAAGAATAAAATGTAAGCAGTTCAAAGGAAGAACAGAAAAAACCACAATGAAATCCCAAGCAACAGATGGAGGCTTGAGAGGTAGGTTTATGCAAATTTAAGGGACCAATGATAGCTTGCATTAAAACTATATTGATAAGATTAGTTCTAAAGTCATAATAGCTGCAAGCACTTGAGGTAACCTTTCCCCATAATATGCTATATACCAGAATGGTTGCTAAGATATACAATTGAGTTATCAAATGTAAGGAGAAGCAATGAGGGAGGAAGTGACATCATCAGCAAAGATGGCTGCCTGACCTCAAGGTTCTGTCTTCTGGCCACAATAATTCCCCCCAAAAGCTGATTTTTGCTTGTCCCCTGCTTCCCCTGGGGTTGTCAATGGCCCCTGCATTTCATGGCATCGAAAAAAAAGGATGGAGGGAGACCACCAAAAGTGCCATATGCCTGAAAAATTCTTCAAGTGTCTTACGCGCACAGTTAGGCTGCAGGATGAAGGCAGGGAACAGACCTGTGAATCAGTATTCACCGCAGAAGCTGCCTGCAGGGCCTCTGATACTAGTGGAGGAGTTATGAAGCCCCTTGAGTAGCACCTTCGATTTAGTCGATCATACCATCCTAATTGACTGTTTGGAGTCAATTGGTCTCTCTGGCAATATGTTAAAATGGTTTTGAGGCTTCTTGACTACATGTTCGTACCGAGTCTACAGCGATAACAATCTATCCACCAGCTAGGTAAACTCATGTGGAGTCCCGCAGGGCTCCTCCCTATCCCCCACTCTATTCAACATTTACCTAGCTCCTTTGGGGAATCTACTGCAAAGCTTAAAAGTCAAATTTTATATCTATGCTGACGACATCACCATAATTCTTCCCCTAACAAGCCTGACTTCTGAGACCAAGAATCACCTGGCATTAACTTTAAAGCAAATTGAATCATGGATGGCCGAATTCAAACTCAAACTCAACTCAGAAAAAACCAAATTCTTCCTGGCAAGTCTGAATGACAAAATAAAAGATACTTCAATTTCCTTAAACGGTCAGATCTTTCCTATTGCTGACTCCATAAAAATTCTGGGAGTGACGCTGGACTGCTACCTTACTTTTGATGTTCACACTGAGATACTGGTTAGAAAAGGCTTCTCGGCACTGTGGAAACTAAGAACCATCAGAAAGTACTTTGATGCAGCATCATTCTGTTTACTGGTGCAATCTTCCATTTTAAGTTTGCTAGACTACTGCAACATCATTTATCTAGGGTCCTTCAAGAAAACCATCCAAAGACTCTGAATCATACAAAATTCGGCAGTTCGACTGATTTTTGGTATAAAAAAATGGGAACATATAACCCCCTTCTACCAAGAACTTCACTGGCTGCCCCTGGAAGCAAGAGTGTTGTTCAAATATGCCTGTCTATGTTTCAAATCCATTCAAGCCCTGGCCCCCATTTACCTGGTTTCCCACTTCAACTTGGACTATTCCACCAGGCCTACTCACAGGGTACATATGTTTAGCCACCCAATATTAAAGGCCTGCCGATATAAGAGATATCTGGACAGATCTCTTGCTTTCCAGGCAGGCCAACAGAATGGTTGGCTGGGCAACATCATTAAGCACGCCTCATCCTATCTTAACTTTAGAAAACTAGTTAAAACAAACCTCTTCAATCGCTTTGTAACCAAGAACTCTTAATGCCTTACCATGAACGCTTCCTACACGTACTCGTTGCCTCTACTCTATGCTTAACACTTGACTTACTCCCACTCTACTTGTAACCGCCCTTCTCCATTTGTACTCGACGACGTCTTTGTAATTTCTTTTCGCTGATTGTCCAGCTCTTCTTGTTGTAAACCGCCTCAAACTACCATGGCTTTTGCGGTATATAAGAATAAAATTATTATTATTATTAAATAAGGCAGATCTCCGTTCCGGATCTACAACTATATAATTTGGCTTGCCTCCTTCGTCATGTGGGAGATTGGTATAATGCAATGGCCCATTTTTCTTCTTTGGAGATGGAACGTGCCTATTGTGCTCCTTTAAATCTCTTTTATGTGCTTCAGGCCCAACTGCAATTGCTTCCTGGCCATATTCGCTCCACTGGAATTTTTCAAACAGCTCTGGTCTGTTGAAAGGATCTTGCCAAATTGGGGGGATTTGACCCTCAATGTAGCAGTCTTTTGCCACTCTGGGATACTGGAGCCTTTCATCCTAGAATGGACTCTGCAGTTTTTAGGCAATGGGATATGTGCATTTTCACACTTCTTCATCAAGTTCTGACGGAGGAGGGTAGGTTACGTCTGTTGGGTTTTTTCAGTGGAGAAAAGGATTCTTGGCCAGAATTGTTTACCTATTGACAACTTGAGGTTCTTGCCCTGTGCCTCTCTTTCGGACACTATGGTTCAATGCTTAGAAGACTTGTTCTCTCTAGAGCAGTGGTCTCAAACTCATGGCCCGGGAGCCACATGCGGTCCGCCAGGTACTATGTTGAGGCCCTCGGTGTGTTTATCATAATCACAAAAGTAAAATAAAACAGTTTGTCTCTTTAGCTATAAATTATAATATTATTAAGACTTAGCCAAAAGGAAAGATTTATAAACTATAAAGAGTTTTATCTCATGAAAAATTGTCATTTCTTTAATAAGACATTAACTATTTTTTTCTGAGGCCCTCCAAGTACCTACAAATCCAAAAGGTGGCCCTGAAAAGGGTTTGAGTCTGAGACCACTGCTCTAGAGGAAGTGGTTCAGTTGTCTATTTCCCTGCTTTATAAAAAAAATTGGTTCAGAAGTTGCCCCCACGGTCACTTTTGGAGCTGCTGGATAGATGGTCTGCTGACTTGGGAGCGGTTTTACCCGTGGGTGAATTTCATTGTCTTATCCGTTTATTTTATTTTTTTTTTATAACATTTTGAAATTAATTACAAGAACAACTGTTAAGGAAATACAGAAGTAAATTGTAAGAATAAAAACAACAGGAAAAGAAAATTACATCTTTCTTAGACCCCCCAACAACGACCTTGGAGGGGGGCTCAGGGAAAATAATAAGTAGATTATCAATTTTCAAATATAATTAAACAGGAATGGCATAACAGGATATCCCGCTATCATATTTAACTGTTCTGTAACATTAGACACTTCAAGTTACCAGCCTCTTCATATCTATAAATGCTTTTAGTTGTTCTGGAGTAAACAATACATATTTTAAACCTAAGGGCTCCTTTTACTATGCTGCGATAGCTATTTTAAGCGCATGCAGCATTTTAGCGCGCGCTAAACCCGCACTATGCGGCTAGAACCAACGCCAGATCAATGCGTCTTGTGTGTGAAATTCAGCGTGCACTAAAACCGCTATCGCAGCTTAGTAAAAGGAGCCCTAAGTATTTTACCAAGCACTTACAAAGATAAGACAAAGGGATCACATCTGGTCTCATTGCAAGAAATAATTTTCTACGATCTTGGGTTTGTCTAATCACATCTGGAAATATCCAGATTTTTTTTACCATAATATAACTTCTGAGAATTCCGAAAAAACAACCTAAAGATATTATTAACATCCTGCTCAAATACAAAGGACACCAATAAGGTTGCTCTTTCAGAAGTTTCTGTAATAGTTGATTCCAATATGTCTGTAATATTTAAAAGTAATTCATCTGAATTATTTTGTAAATTCTCTGAAGTGGATCCCATTTCTTTTTTCACCGGCAAATTCAAATAGATAGGGTTAATAGGAGGTATATTTTCAGGTGAAAAACCTAATCAAATATTTTCTAAGCAATTCAATAGGAGTCACATTCAGAGAACCTGGAATGACCTTATTGAAACGAACATAACAGAACCCAACTATACCACATTCCGGAAAAAACTGAAAACCAGCCTCTTTGACACTTGAACATCTCAGATCTTTCCTTGCCCAAATGTTCCCCTTTTCTCCTCCCCTTCCCTCTTCACTCCTCTCTCTTCTCTTTGTAAGTCGCCTTGAGCCTGCTTAGGTATTGTGCGATGCAGAAATAGAAGATTAGATTTGATTAGAGATTTAGGAAAATACAAATCTCAAATTCAATCTGTGGTTGTAATTCTCAAGTTGTTCAATCTTTCGATTAAGTATAACTTTTTCTTTTATTAATCCAATTGTTTCTTCTTGCAGTTTATCAGTTCTGTCTGCAACATTCTTCATCTGTAGAGAAAATTCATCCCTTGTCCCATCTAATTTCTTCCCCAGAGCAGTTACAGTACTTACTAAAGTTGAAACTTCATTAGATCTGGCAACTGAAGTGTTCAGTGTCTGGAGAGCTTCCCAAATGCTCTCCAGTGTTATTGCCTTCGGTTTTTCAAGCCGGGTGATAGTATCTACTACCACTCCCAGCTCTCTCTGCTCCTTCTCAGCCAAGTCGCCCTTGCCGGGATCCACCATCAGTGCTGTGATGGGAGCAGGACAAAGCAGAGGTACAGAACCCAGAGGGAATAGGGAGATGTTAAAACCCAGGTCCATATCTTCTGCGTCTCCTTCTGCCAAGGTTACAGCAGACTGACCTCCGGATACTTGCGGGATTGAAGCAAAACCAAACTCTCTGATGGAACGCTGAGCAGGTGAGAAGGTTCTGGCTGCCAAGGGATCAGGCGGAATGCTTCCCTTTCTTTTTGAATGTGGCATTTTGTAAGGAAACAAAGATGCTCAGAGTCAAAGTCGGAAGCATTTCACTACACTGCCACCATCTTGGACCGCCCCCGGCAACTTGTCTTATCCGTTTAATTCCCACTTGGATGGTATCTGCAGAATTATGGGAATGTCAATTCCATATAATGTATTGAGCTTATGTCTCACAACAACAACTTTATTTAATGGGCGGGGTTTCCTCTGATCTTTGTGGACAATGTAAGGAGGCTTCCAATACTTTTATACATTCACTTTGGTATTGTCCTAAAATAACTGGCTATTGGAAGGAGATTCTTAGCTACTTGGGGGATATTTTACGTCAATCCCTTACTCTTCTTCTTGATGGGATACTGCTGGGGCAGGTGTGAACTCTGCAGGTTAGGAGGCGGGAAGCCCAGCATTGGGTCCTGAAAGCTTCTTCAATTTGGGACCCAGGCGGAGGCTCTCTCTTTTTGGCACTGGAGAAATCACTTACATACACTGCTGCTTTTTTAATTTCGGGCTTTGAACTTAATTTTTAATTTTAATTTATTTATTCAATTTTCTATACCGTTCTCCCAGGGGAGCTCAGAACGGTTTTACATGCATTTATTCAGGTACTCAAGCAGTTTTAAATGCTTTAAACATGCCTTTAAATGCTCTAAACATTTTTACTCCATTTGAGGTCCATATATTCATAGGCTGTCTCCACGTACAAGCAGTTATTTTCTCAATAAGCTGGGAGAGGCTGTCATGCATTCCTCTCCTGCTTTATTTTTGCCTCATATACCTGGGACCTGATAGTTGGGGTAGGGTGAGAGTGCTATGGGATGGGAGGAAGGGGGCAGGGAGGTGGGATCGGGGGGAAATTAAGGTGTATTTGAGGGGGGAGGCAGGAGGTAGTTGTTTGTGTTCCTGCACATGTCTGGGGGTCATTTAGAAGTATTTGGTGAACAGTAGGAGGGGGAAGGGAAGAACCAAGGGGGGTGCTATGTTTGCTATTGTAAAACTTGATGATGATACTCTGTCTCATCTTGTTATGCTGTTTTCTGATTGAAGTGCTATGCACGCTCTTGGTTTCCATCTTTGTTTGTAACGGTTAATAAATAGAAAATTGTTTGAACTAAGGCAGATCTCCAGGAATTGCTGACAGAGGTTAAGACGGAGATCTCCACAGTGATGACCCAGGTTAAAGACCTGGCTAAAATCGGGTCCTTAATTAACAGTGTAGTTTTGGATGGCCGCCTGTGAGAAGTTGGCAACTGGGGCTCAGCAAGGCTTAGAGGAAGTGAGGTCTGAGTTGCATGACCTGATTGATAAAATTGAGGATCATGAAAATTGGGCCCACCGAATAATCTACAGATTTGGGGAGTCCAAGATATGAATGAGTACAAAGATGCGAGAGAAGTAATGACCAACCTGGCCAGATAGCTGATGAAGGACAACAACCTGGACCCTGACATCAAGAGAGCTCATAGAGCTCTGGGGCTTAAGACATCAGATGGGCCCTACGATATTGTTGTCTGTCTTCAGAGTTTTGTCATCAAAGAGTGACTCCTCCGCAGAGCTAGGGACCTTGGACGAGGCAGGGGTGCCCTCTTTCCCTGATTCTTTTTTCCTTGGTTGTGGAGCTCCCCTGGCCTAACGTGGGCAGTAGAATCCCAATATGGTAGGCATCCAGACCCCCAGGGGGAATTATAAGATCAGCCTATTTACTGATGATATTTTACTTTGACAGAACCTGAAAGGTCTTTGAAGGCGGTTGAGGAGGAATTGTTGTATTACGGTAGACTATCAGGATTTCGGGTGACCATGACCAAATCAGAGTTGTTAAATGTTACTTTCTCCCCAGATCATAAGAGGGCCCTGCGTCATCTATTTCTCTTCCATTAGGTGAAAGATGCTATGCGTTATTTGGGAATTCATTTAGGCTCTCCTTTCCTTCGCCTCTATGACTTAAATTATGTACCGACTTTTTGGAAAAATGGTGAAGAACTGAATACTTGGAAAAGGGTTTTCTTCTCATGGCTTGGTAGGATCGAGGTGGGCAAGATGATGATTTTACCCCAACTTCTATTTCTCTTTCAAACACTCATGATTTGGGTAGATAGGGGAAGGTGCTTGAGCCTATGCAACGACAGCTCTTTGCCTGTGTGTGGGCCTGCAAGCACCCGAGGATCTGTGGGAGGGTATTGTGTCTACGCAAACAGCTGGATGGCCTGGCTATGCCACCTCATTTGAAATACTATCAGGTGGCCCAGCTGTGGACGCTTCTAGAGTGGAAGGTTCAAACCTGAAAGCCCTGGGTAGCTATCAAACAGGGCGGGGATGATTTGATTCCCCTACTGCATTTGACTTGGCTTCCAGGTGGTAGGAAGTATATGGGGGTCTGGAAGTTGTGGCGACCGCCCTGTGGGTCTGGTACTTTGTGGAGTGTCTGGCACTGTAAGGGACACGACACTCTTGGTATACTCCACTTTGGTTTAATCTCAAATTTGTTCCAGGTGATAGAGCAGGGGTCTTTCGTAGGTGGGAACTTAAGGGGTTGGTCTGTGTGGGGCAATTTATTGATATGGCTGGGCGGAAGGTGCAACCCCTTTGGGGACCTCCAGAAGTATGGCTTGAATCTTAGTGACTTGTTTCTCTACCTCCAGGTGAAGGACTATATCCAGTGAGCGGGGATCTTGAGAGAACTCACTGGGGGGGAAATTGAATTTGAGAAGCTGTTGGGCCCCGAGGTGAAAAAAAGGCATGATTTCCACTATACTGTATATATGCCCGCCTCAATAGTAGATCTGATGTGTCCCTGAAATATATGTCTGCCTGGGAAGTGGATTTGGGAATGACATGCAAGCCTATGTTGGGTGGGCACTCGCTCATGCGCGGTAAGGGCAGTCACAAAATTTTAAAAACTTAAAGTGGTGATACACTTTTAATACTGTCCACACTGGGGCTCCTTGGATGATGTCACCCACATGTGAGAATATGCTGCTTACATGTCCTGGTATAATGGGAGTTACACTAGACTTGAACTTAACCTTTAACACACATCACTTCATTAGTGAAAATTTTTTTCTTTAAGATGAGACAACTGAGGACAATTAGACCAGCCCTGATCCAGTCCAGTTTCAAGTAGCACAATCTGTCCTAATACCATACGTTGGCTATTGCAAGTCATTATATTGTGGCATTACAGAAAAAGAACACAAGAGACTACAACTACTACAAAACATAGCTATAAGACTAATTCTCAAAAGGAATCGATATGAGAGGGCAAGTCTACTATTAGAACAACTGCACTGGCTGCTGATGAAAAAGCAAATCCAGTTCAAGATAGCCTGCATGGTAAGCAAAGTGATCTATAGAGAAAACTCAGAAGTACTAACTTCTGATATTAAAGTCCCACACTTCTCCTTCAATTCACGTGTATCGCAATGCTTCAAACTATCCTTTCCTCAACAAGTTTGGTGAAAGATGATATTTGAGGTTACCTTTGAAAACCAAGGATTTCGCATTTGGAACAAACTACCAGAGGTGTACATCAGGGCTCAGCGCTCCTTTTCAATATTTGCATGGCCACTATAAGTCAATTGTTTCCATCATTGATGGTTGATTATTGAATATATGCAGATGAAATTATCTTTTTTTTCCCAGTAGATTCATGGGGAAAGGAATTGGAAAAGGTTTTGAATAACTATATGGAAAATATTGTTGAATGGATGGGAGAGTGAGACGATGCTGATAAGACAGAACTGATATTTGTTGGGAAGGTTGATCAAGATGGGTAGCCAAAGGAAATAAAGGTGATGGATGAAGTCCTTTCAGTGAGACAGTCAATGACAATCTTAGGAGTTACACTTGACTCAGGTTTAACAATGAATCATCAAGTGGCTAAGACTATGCAGACATGTTTAGCACAAATACACTTATTGTATCGAGTAAAATCAATATTGGCCCCTTTTGACTTCCACACTGTGGTGCAGGCAATGGTCTTGTCGAGGTTCAACTACTGCAATGTCCTGTATCTTGGAGTGATTAAGACAAGGTACAAGGCATTGCAAGTGGTACTAAATGCTGCAGCCAGATTGATTACAGGAGCACCAAAATAGGCTCATATTACACCTTACCTTTGACAATATAAGACTGTTATGATTTGTCATCAATTTTTGTATGGAGTAATTCAAGAGTGTTTTAAGGATAGGATGACTGTATCACCCCAAAAGAGCTTTGCACTCTGAAAATTCTGCTCTGCTGAGGGGCAACGTTAATCCAAAAGTTGTAGAAACTAGTGTAAGGACTTTTTGTTGTGTCTGGGTAAAACTATGGAATTTGCTAGTAGGACAGTTAAGGAAATGTGCTGACAGAAGAACTTTTAGAAAACTTTTAAAAACCCAATTGTTTGTTACTGCTTTTTTATAGGGTTTGATTTATTGTGCATCCAATTTGGATGTTTTATTTGTCTTTTGTATTGTTTTAAGAATTACCGTATTTTTCACTCCATACGACACACCCTAGATTTAGAGGAGGAAAAACCAAGAAAAAATATTCTGAACCAAATTGTGCCTCTGAACCCAGCCCCCTAGAAAAATAAATATACTGCAGCAGACAGATTTTGATTACTAAATTGAAATCCTGCCTTTGTTGTCTGGTGATTTCTGGTTGCATTAGATAGTTTTTTCTTTCTTTCTTTCCTTCCTTACTTCCTCAGGCCCAACAATTGTCTCTTTCTATTCCCTCCCTCCTTCTTTCCTACGTCCTGAGTTCTTTCCCCTTTCTCCTCACTGCCTTCCAGCCTTTGTCCTTCCTCCCTACCACAACAAAGCCTGCCTGCCTTCCTCCCTCCCTCCCTCCCATCCACACCGAAGTCTGCCTCCCTCCCGCACCAAAGTCTGCCTGCCTTCCTTCCTTCCTGCTGCGCCGATTCCTCCTCCCTGGTCTGCCGCTCGCCCACTGCTGCCTCAACTCCACAAAGGGAAGGACTGGCGGCATGCAATTGGGCTCACAAGCCTTCCCCCAACATCAATTCTGACATTGGAGATAAGATCCGGGCCAGCGTTGGGGCAAGACTTGTGGGCCCAATTGCATGCCGCTGGCCCTTCTCTTCATTTCCTGCGGCAGCGAGCGGGTACGAGGGCAGTGAGCAGCACCAGCCATGGTGGGAGGCCGATGAGCAGCAGCAGAATGCCAGGGGGGGGGGGGGTGTATTCGCTCCATAAGACGCACCCCCTTTTTGGGGGTGGAAAAAGTGCGTCTTATGGAGCGAAAAATACAGTATGTATGTTTAATTTATGTAAACTGCCAAGGGTTAGATGGTATAGAAATTTTAAAAATAAATAAATACCTACCTAAGAAAACCTACCTTGACTTCTGGAAGCAACTTAAGACATATCTCTTCTCTCTATAGCCACTTTCTATCCTTCATCTTTTAACAACCACTCCTTCCTTCTAGCAATATAACTCTAAGAACTTGATCTAAATCTTATTGTAAATCGCATAGATTCCTTGCAGAAAATATAAGACACTGCTTTGTATTGTATACAACTGGGCAATATTTTAGGAGCTTATTTTATGCAAAGCATATAAGTACCCATTGCCTTTATAAAATAGATGCTTTTTAAAAAATGTTTTTGGCACCCTGTTATGAAATTACCTTCAAAAATCTAATTGCATTACAGAAGGGCCTAAAGGCTGGATTCTATAAAGTGCAGGATGCTAATCAACTGATAGGCACCCTTTATAGAATCCCACCAATTGGCACCTAGGCATGCTTAGGCATTGCTAAGCATCCTAGAGGTAGGCGCCAGTATATCAGGCCAGGTTTTACTTGGCCTAATTTAACAGTGCCTAACTCAGATGCTTAGCGATGCCTAAGTCAACCACACCTATTGTCCACCCCTAACAACGCCTACTTTTCAGATAGGCATCATTAGGTGTTGGAGGGCGCCCTGACAAGCGTCGTTAGGTATCCTAAGAATTCGGTGCTAAACTCTTAATTGTTAATTTAATTTTTTCGATTGGCTGAAAACTGGTGCAGTCAGTTACCACACCAATTTAAAAAAAAAAAAGTTGCACTTGGATTCTGAAGTTAGGTGTTCTTGATTCGGGCACCTAATATAGGTGTCCTATAGAATCAGGCCCTAAGTGTGTGATATATCAGAGTAAGCCGGAACTACCACTACCACAAATTTATGAGCACAGAGTTCACCACCATAGCACAAACCCCAAAGACTTCAATCTGTCCCCTCTCTGAATACCCCTGTCCCTTCCCAGTGTACCTCACCCCTGTGCATATGGGTATCTCTTGGCTCACCATTACCCAGAACTTCATTATTCATACCCATCTCCGAGCATAATATTCAAGAAAGGATGTGAACACTACTACTCCAGGAAAACCTCACCATGTCTCAATAGTTCAGAAAATGAAACAAATCCAGTTTTCCTAGGCCTACACATCTTTTCACAACCCTGAAGCCTTACCTGAGACATCCATTTCCATGACCTCCTCTTTATCTTCTAGTGGAGAGTTTGCAAATTCCTACAGAAAAAAATATATATATTTTGACATTATGTTTTTGTGTTTATTTTCCTAAAAGTAAAACTGCAAAAATGATCAGTAAGACTTTAGTGAAAATGCAAGTAGAGTCCAACTGATTCAGTCAAGGTCCTACATATTTACAAAAAATTCTTAGTGGTTCTTGGTTTTGATATTTTGGTGTGGTCTCATTTGCATTTTTAATTTCATCAGTACTACCTGCACTAGCTTCTCTAATTACAAGTATCTTACTTTTTGTTCTTCATAGTTTATTGGATTATAATACAGGCACTATGAATGCTATATTGCATTATGGCTCTTTTTCAGCCTGAAGTGGCCCTCATATGAGCATACACTAAACTTTTATTTTGATGTCCAAGATTTATAACTATATTTAATAGATTTAGTTTGCAACTTCTGTTTTTGAACCAATTTGTACTTTTGTTTCTGACAATAACAATCCTTCCATAACAACTTTAAAAATTATGCATAACTTTCGGTCTCAATCACAGCATATATATGTGCAAACAGGAAGATATAGGAGGAGTAGAACATTCAAAACTTACATCAATTTCATCTTTAAATGTGATTCTGGCTGGCTTATATTCTGGATCTTCATCTTCCCGATCAAATTCTCCCCTATACAATTGCAATTATGAAGATTAACCACCATAACAGAGCAACAATACTAGAAATCACCCACCATGAACTCTCCATCCCTCTGCCAATCTTACCCATCACCACCATCTGCTAGAATATCTGTTCCCCTCTGCTCAGCTGCTATAGCCTTCGCATCAGGCATTCCAGCCCTTTCCAAAAAACACAAGGTAGGGTCAGCTCTGATAGAATTGTACTTCTCATAACCTGGAAAAAAAAGAAAACAAAATGCAATACACTTCCCTGTTATGGACAGTATATAGACAAAACATATAAACTGCAGTAAATGTGCTACATTTTCACTAGGGGAAAGCAAAGTTAACGTTTGTTTCTTTATCCTCAAACTATGGCAAATTTGTTTTAAGGAATCAACATATCTGAAATGACATCTTGTCATGTTATCTAGCCAGATTCTCTCTTTAGTGTTGTACAAGTCACCTTTTGCAGTCTCTGATATACTGGCTCTCAACCCTACTCTCTTAGGATAGTCACAATAACCATTTATGAAATATCATCATATGCCGAGCCATTCTGGATATCTTGAAATTTAGACTGGCTGTGAAACTGTGACGTAGATACAGATAGACCTGGGTGGGTAGAGACCCATCCAGCAATGGTGCCTCACTCTCCCCTCTTCCTTTAGCAGCCTGGCATCTGCCCCCTCTCTGAATTCTTCCATTCCTTCCCTGTGTACCTCAGAGGTATCTCAGCAGCTGCAGCAATTCATTTTGCTGCTTGCACCAGCCCCCATAGGCTTCCTGTTTCCTCACTGGTGGTATGCAGCAGACAGAAGCCAGCAGGAGCTGGTGCAGGCAGCAAAGAATCGCTGCAGCTACCAAGATACCTCTGAGGTACACTGGGAAGGATAGAGGGAAAGCTGAGCTAGAAAGGGTGAGTGATCTAGCTACACCACTGCTGTGCAAGCCCCAAGGACAGGGTTTGGTTAAGAGGTTTTCAAAATCCAACTGAATATATATTTACTTTGTATCCTCCTACAGTAGCTACTTGCTTGACTTTTGTGGGCAACAAACGGGTCATCACATGCAAAACCAAGTTCTTAGACCATGTATGTGTATGAAAATGTATTAGATATATATATTCATAACAAATATCCTTAAATAAAAGGTAGGTACACAGCTGACAGGAGCAGGACTTCCAGAAAGCAAGGTTCAAGGTTTATTAACATTTGATTTATCGCTGAATCTGTTTACAAAGCGATGTACAATATAAAACATAAAATATAGATATACAATATTAAAACTCAATAACATTAGTTTAGGACAGGACAAACTTGAGGCGGAGGGAAAGAAAGGGAAAAGATTACATTTGTCTTAGTTAGGAAAACAAAAAGGGAAAAAACATAAGGGAAAGGGTTGGATTAAAAATTAAAATGCTAAGAAAAATAAAAAAATTAAAAATTAATAGCATCTTTAAAAAGGTGTGTTTTCAAAGATTTTTAAAAAGAATGTAAATCTCTTTCAATTGCAATAAATTGAGGAAGAGAATTCCACCATTGTGGGCCCATGACAGAGAACATATCTGCTCTTCTTGTTCCTATTGTTTTCAAAGAGGGTATGACTAATAAATTTTGGGAAGATGATCTTAAAGAGTGAGAGGGATTATATGGAATTTACATTCTTGCTATAAACTGAGGTTCATTGTAAATTAAAGTTTTGAATGTAAGCAGTAAAACCTTGTATAAAATACGATGGCTTATAGGAAGCCAATGGGCATCGATTAATAAAGGAGTAACGTGGTCAAATTTCTTTGCATTGTAAATCAATTTAATAGCGGTATTTTGGATAATTTGAAGACGTCGTTTTTCTTTTTGAGTGATATTAATTAATAGAGAATTACAATAATCGATCTTTGTTATAACTAAAGAATGGATGAGAATGTTACGGGATTTAGGTTCCAAAAATTTAGCGATGGATCTTATTAGTCGCAATTTGTAAAAACAAGATTTAACTATATTATTGATATGTTCATGGAAAATCAGTTTATCATCGATTATGACTCCCAGAATTTTTAGATTATGAACAATCTCTATGGGATTATTGTTTAGGATAAATGGGGTTTTGAGAGTTAAATCGTTTTTCCAATTAAAGATCATAATTTTTGTTTTATTGATAATTAACGCCAATTTATTCAAGTTTAGCCAATTATGTACTAAATCAAGTTTTTTATTTATAGACAGTATGTCTTCCTGGTTTTCGGGATCAAAAGGGAACATTAATTGGATATCATCAGCGTAAGAAAAGGCGGTAAAACCAATAGATTGACAAAGACTCAACAATGGGGAAATAAAAATATTAAATAAGAGTGGTGATAAAATAGAACCTTGAGGGATGCCGAAGGATGTAGAGTAGGGAGTGGAGTATTCATTATTAAACTTAACTGAAGAGACTCGATTAGAAAGGTAAGAAGTGAACCAGTCAAGGACTTGATCGCAAATGCCTATTGACTCGAGTCGACTGAGTAAGAGATCATGATCGACTGTATCGAAAGCGGCAGATATATCCAATGAAAATAGAGCGACCGACTTATGATGATCAAGAAAATATTGGATGTTATTTGTTAAGCCGATCATGGAATATTCAGTATTATGATATTTACGGAAGCCAGTTTGGTTAGGGTGCAGAACATTTGTTGTTTCAATGAAGTCAGATACTTGGCATTCGACAAGATACCACACGCAAGGCTCATGAGGAAACTACAAAGACATGGAATAAAAGGGGATATACTAAGATGGATAGGCAAATGGCTGGAGAACAGATTGCAGAGGGTGAGCATAAATGGGAAGTTCTCCGACTGGGAGAAGGTGACGAGCGGCGTGCCCCAGGGATCAGTTCTTGGGCCCATCTTGTTCAATATCTACATAAATGACCTAGAAGAGGAAACAACAAGTAACATAATCAAGTTTGCAGATGACACAAAACTATGTCGGGCAGTTGGGTCGCAAATAGACAGTGATGCACTTCAAAGAGATTTGAACCAACTGGAGAAATGGGCGGAAAAGTGGCAGATGAAATTTAATATAGAAAAATGCAAAGTGATGCAGGCAAAACAAAGAACAAGAATATAAAATGTTAGGTGTAACATTGGGCAAGAGCGAACAAGAAAGGGACCTGGGGGTACTGATAGACAGGACCCTGAAGCCGTCGGCTCAATGTGCAGCGGCGGCAAAGAAAGCAAACAGGATGTTGGGCATGATAAAGAAGGGCATCACGAGTAGATCGGCGGATGTCATAATGCCGCTTTATAGAGCAATGGTCAGACCACACTTGGAATACTGTGTCCAACACTGGTCTCCCTACCTAAAGAAGGATATAACCCTACTAGAGAGGGTGCAGAGACGAGCCACAAAACTAATAGAAGGTATGAAGAATTTGAGTTACGAAGAACGCCTCGAAAAACTGGGATTGTTTACCCTCCAGAAGAGAAGGCTGCGAGGAGATATGATAGAGACTTTTAAAATACTAAAAGGTTTCGACAAAATGGAGCCAGAATCTTCGTTATTCACATTGTCAACAGTGACTCGAACAAGAGGTCATGGACTAAAACTTAGGGGAGGCAGACTCAGGACTAATATCCAGAAGTTCTACTTCACACAGCGAGTGGTGGACGCCTGGAATGCTCTCCCGGAGGAGGTTGTGACAGAGACCACCATTCTGGGATTCAAGGGCAAGTTGGATGCACATCTTCTTGCAAATCACATTGAGGAACAAGGGTGAACAAGGTGTCCATTAGAGAACACCTAGCTTGGCCTCCGCGTGTGCGGGTCGCCGGACTAGATGGACCTAGGGTCTGATCCGGTGAAGGCATTTCTTATGTTCTTATGAGAAGAGAATAACATGGTGACTGTTTCTTGCAGCTAGCCGCGGGTAACCCACAGGAATGGAGGGGGGGAGGGAGAAATCAATTGGCTGCCACGGGTATGGTGACAAGGGCATTCACCGCCCCCTAGAGCAGTAAATGGCCTTGTCCCCGCAGTAAAGAATATGCCATGAGTTGCCTCCCTTCTTACCCTTCCCGGTCAGCAGTCACCCTTGTGATTGCAGCAGCAGCACCCCTCATGGATCCAATAGCCCTCACACCTTCCCTGACTCCGCAAACACCGGTGGCAACCCCCCCCCCCACACACACACACACAACAAATCCGCGACTCTCCTGCATCGGCCCCTCCCACCTCCCCAGCCTACCAGAAAGCTTCCTGCACAAGCAGCGCTGCTCCAGGAAACTTCTTGCTGCCAAGTCCTTCCTTACAATATAACTTCGGTGGCAAGAAGGTTCCCAGAGTAGCGCTGCTTGTGCAGGTAGCTTCCAACTGGCTGGTAAGCTGGGGCTGGTGAGACAGAAGGGGCCGACGCAGGAAAGTCACGGGTTTGTTGTGTTTTTTTCTTTAGCCACCAGCTTTCAGGGAGGGAGGGTGTGAGGGCTGTTGGATCCACGATAGGGAGGGAGGGGTCTGCTGGACTTGCGGGGGGGGGGGGGAGGGAGCTGCTCCCACACCTGCGGAGGGAGAGGTTTGCTGGAGCTGCTGGATGGCTGGAGCTGAAGGGAAGGGAGATAGTTACTGGATCTGGTCTGGAGATTGGATGAGAAGGGAAACAGGTGCTGGGCCCATGTGGTGGGTGGGGACAGGTGCTGGGCCCATGTGGTTGGTGGCACAGAGCTGGAGTGAAGGAAGATGTGCCAGACACATACCTGGGCGCTGAAGAGAGGGGGTAGAGGTTTAGACCCTTGGGAATGGGGCTAGAGGGAAGGGAAACAGATGCAGTACCTGCAGGGAGGAAGAGAAAGGAAAGAGAGAGAGAAAAGCTGAACCAAGAGAATGGAGTGAGTAAAATATTGAACATAGTAGAGGGAGGGAGGAAAGAGTGTGAGACACACATTGGTGTAAGGGAGTAAGAGGGAAAAAGCTAGACACAGGGAGATATACAAAAATAGGAGAGATGGTGTGCGTGGATAGGAGCATAGGAACAGGGACAAAAAAGGGGAATGCTGCATGGGGGTGGTATATGAACACACAGGGGTAATGCTAGACATGGGAGGGCATATGGATACAGAGAGAAGATGACTAGACATGGGGGAGAATAAGAATGCAGAAGGAAGATGCTGGGCAGGGGCACATAGAGGAGTTATACTATAAACAGGGAGGGGATCATAGAATGGAGAGATGATGAAGGCAAGGAGATGGGCACAGGGGAAATACTAGAAAGGGATGTATAGGAAACATAGAGAAGGGAGACGCTGAACATAGGGAATAATATATACACAAAGACAGAAGATGGATAGTGAGCATGGAGAAAAAAGAAATGACAAATGGTTAGGAGACCTGGCAAGTGAGTTGAGAAGATAAAAGAAAACGGAGACCAGCACCTGAGATCAACATGATTTGAAGAATAAAATGATGAGATAATAAAAGGTAGAAAAAATAATTTTATTTTCTATTTTGTGATTAGGATATATCAGATTTGAAATAAGCATCCTGCTTGAGCTAGTGTTTCAAGTTTCAAGTTTCAAGTTTATTTATTCTTGATGAATCGCCTATTTAAATTGCTAGGCGATGTACAATAATAATAACATATATTAATAAATGAAACAAGTACAATGTTAATGGTGACATAAAAACAAATTTGTTGTTAGTTAAAATTTAACACACTTAACAAACTGAGTGTAGACATAAGTTTAAAATAATTTTGTGGGTAAGACATACAAGACATGTGTGGTTAAGAGGGGGAATAGTTACAATTTTTGATAGAAGAGAAGAAAAAACATAAAAGGGAAGAACAAAAAGGGAGGTTATAATAGCTGTTTTTAAAAAAAAAAAAAAATAAAATAAAATAAAAAAATAAAAAACCAGGTAACGGTTAAAAAATAATCGATTTTTCTTTGTCCTAAGATCCATACGCATCTTTAAAGAGAAAGGTTTTTAACGTTTTTTTAAACAGTGTTAGGTCTTTTAGTTCTCTAATGTATTGTGGTAAAAGATTCCATGAATGTGGGGCCATAACTGAGAACATGTCTTGTCTTCTAGTTCCTATCATTTTAATTGAAGGCACGGAAAGAAGATTAAATGAAGATGAACGAAGTGATCGTGTTGTACTATATGGAATAAGCCATCTGTTAATAAATTGGGGTTCATTGAAGTTTAAGGCTTTAAACACCAAAAGCAGTAATTTAAAGGTGATACGATGGCTTATAGGAAGACATAACTGGGGACTGCAAAGCCCAGGCTGTGCTTCTTTAGCTTCCAGCTGGCTTAGGGCTCTCTCTGACCAGGGGGTAGTTGCCCTAACACTATTCCTGCCATGTGTGACTCAAATATTCTGTTAGCTTGATTTTTCTATGTAGCATAGCATTCTGTAGTAATTTGACTTTAGTTTTCTCGATAGTGGAGGGAATATTTGTAAGGGGGAGGAGAATGGAGACAGGGGCTTTGTTGATACTTGCTCCGTATTATTTGTGGTTTATAAAATGACAATTGTAATAAAGTAAGTTCAGTATAAAATCATAATTATTTGAGGCTTGTGTGGACGGGTTCAAATTGTTTGTGGGGACAGAGACTGAGCTCACAGGGATGGGGTGGGGACGGGGTCAAATTTTTTCCCCACATCATTTTCTAGTACTGAGTACCAGCACCTTTTTCATTACTCGATGACCCATGGTCCCCAAGTATTTATAAAAAATCTCTGGTTCTGAACACTCAGTGCTGCCTTTTCATATATTCTGTGGCTGGTTGCAGGTAGCCTGGCTACTGTGGGATGGGTCCTTCAGTAATCATCCCACTCCTGAACAATGGCCTGGTATTTGAGTATTAGTACCTATTTTGATTTAAAAAAAAAATACACTGGACAAGAGAGACATGAAGCTGAGTCAACCAACAGAATCTATCCCAGAAACTACTGAAGAGAAGTTAAGGCACTGAGAACAGCCAGTGGATTTTTCTTTTCCTTTTTAAGTCAGTTCACTTTTTCAGGAGTAGGTCAAGGTGAGTTACATTGGGATATGCTAGTTACTACCCTATCCCTGGAGGATTTACAATCTAAGTTTATACTTGAGGCAATTAAGGGTTAAGAGACTTGTCCAAAATCATAAGGAGAATCTTAGAGACACTGCAAAACTACATTTAAAATTCAGAAGACTGGTAGTGCTAAATCTCATGTACATCTGGAAAGTGCAAAAGTGGCATTGTGAAACTCAAAGGTGAAGAGGAGGCATATGTAGAAGCTGATAAAGAAAAGACCAAATTGGTTTACAGATATTTCTGTTCTGTGTTCATAGCTGAAGCGCTGGGAGTGGGACCGCAGAAAATAAACATGAATAAGGATGGAGGAGTAATAAACCCTGATCGATTTTCAGACGGTGTGTTCATGAGGAGCTAGCTAAAATAAAGTTAGACAAAGCAATGGGGCCGGATGATGTACATCCTAGGGTGTTGAAGGAACTTATGGAAGTTCTGGTAGCTGCGCTGACTGACCTTTTCATCGAGTCCCTAGAGTCAGGCGTGGTACCAAAGGGCTGGCGAAGGGCAGATGTGGTCCCTCTAAAAAAGTGGAAGTAAGGAAGAAGTAAGGAATATAGGCCGGTAAATCTGACTTCTGTGGTAAGCAAATTAATGGAAACACTTTTAAAACAGAGACTGGTCAGGTTTCTGGAATCTTGTGGATAACAGAACCGAGGCAACATGGATTCACAAGAAGTAGGTCTTGTCAGACAAATCTTATCAATTTCTTTGACTGGGTGACCAGAGAATTGGATAGAGAATGTGTGCTAGAAGTGGTGTATTTAGATTTTAGCAAAGCCTTTGACAGTGTTTCACACAGACGTCTAATAAATAAATTGAGTGCCCTCGGGATGGGTACCAGATTGACGGGCTGGATCAAGAACTGGTTGAGTGCAAGGTGACAGAGATTAGTGATCACTGGAGGTCACTCTGAGGACAGGGATGCTACCAGTGGTGTGCCTTAAGGTTCTGTTCTTGGGCCTGTTCTTTTTAACATTTTTATAAACAATATTGCTGAAGGGCTGTCGGGTAAGATTTGTCTCTTTGCGGATGATACAAAAATCTACAATAGAGTAGATATGCCGGATGGTGGGAATAACATGAAGAAAGACCTGGCGAAGTTTGAAGAATGGTCTGAAATTTGGCAGCAAAAATTTAATGCTAAGAAATGCAAGGTCATGCATTTGGGCTGCAAAAACCCAAGGGAACAGTGCAGATTAGGAAGTGAAGATCTTATGTGCACAACAGAAGAGTGAGACTTGGGTATGATTGTATGTGATGATCTTAAGGTGGCCAAACAGGTTGAAAAAGTGACAGCGAAAGCTAGAAGGATGCTAGGTTGCATAGGGAGAGTTATGGCTAGTAGGAAAAAGGAGCTATTTATGCCTCTGTATAAGACTTTGGTGAGACCTCATTTAGAATATTATGTACAATTCTGGAGGCTGCACCTTCAAAAAGATATAAAAAGGATGAAGTCGGTCCAGAAGAAGGCTACTAAAATGGTATGTGGTCTTCATCATAAAGCGTATGGGGACAGACTTAAAGATCTCAATCTGTATAATTTGGAGGAAAGGCAGGAGAGGGGAGATATGATAGAGATGTTTAAATACCTACATAATGTAAATGCGCATGAGTCAAGTCTCTCTAATCTGAAAGGAAACTCTGCAATGAGAGGGCATAGGATGAAGTTGAGGTGATAGGCTCCGGAGTAATCTGACTGTAACCTCTTTGCTGATTGTCCAGCGCTTCTTGCTGTAAACCGCCTCGAACTTCTATGGCTTTGGCGGTATATAAGAATAAAAATTATTATTTATTATTATTAATCTAAGGAAATACTTTTTTACAGAAAGGGTAGTAGATCCATGGAACAGTCTCCCAGAAGAGGTGTGGAGACAGGCACTGTGTCTGAATTCAAAAGGGCCTGGGAAAGGCAAGTGGGATCTCCTTGAGAGAGAAGGAGATAATGGTTACTACTGATGGGCAGACTAGATGGGCCATTTGGCCTTTATCTGCCATCAAGTTTCTATGTACATTTTAGCAATATTCACACCATAGTCATCTGAAGACCAAGAGGAGGATAGAAAGCTGGCAGAGGTGATCAGAACTGAAATCTGGCAAATGACTAGCTCATCTGAGGCACCTGTATGTGTCTAAGCTGGCTTATATGAGGGCACCATGCAAGTGTGTATACAATTCAGGCATGAGTTTTGCAAATCTGTACCAAGATCAGCACAGATGGCCTGCAAGTTTAGAGTATGTTTGTGGCATTCTGACAGAATTTTAGAGCCAGTGAGGTGGTATTTAGAACAGCCAGTGTGCCAGCAGCCTCCCCATAGCTAGGCTACAGATGACCCTTATACTTGCAAATCAAACATTGTATATTTTGTACCAACCTCTAACTTGCAAAAATGCCAAATACTGTAGCATTAAGGGCAGCATTTGGATAAGCAGAATTAACACTTGTGGGACACCTGCTGACTATTATCCGATGCTGCTTATCCACATTGGAACTAACTTGGTACCCCTCCGAATGGATCAAAAGTGACTTTGTGGT
Organism: Geotrypetes seraphini; assembly: GCF_902459505.1. Lineage (NCBI taxonomy): Eukaryota > Metazoa > Chordata > Amphibia > Gymnophiona > Dermophiidae > Geotrypetes > Geotrypetes seraphini. The sequence continues at coordinate 111,156,572 of NC_047085.1, forward strand.
TCTGTAAGAGAAGGTGAAGTAGTCAGATGTGCAGGTGGTAGTTTCATCCATCCTCCCTGTTGAGGGTAAAGGCCAGGGCAGAGAATCTTGCATCCTGGAGATGAATGCATGGCTACATGGATGATGTCATCGAGAGCATTTTGGCTACCTGGACATGGGATGATTATACAAGGACAGCTGAGCAGGGATGGTGTGCATCTATCAAAGAAGGGAAGAACTATCTTTGGCAGCAGGCTGGCTAATCTACTGAAGGTTTTAAGAAAGATTTGGACAAGTTCCTGGAGGAAAAGTCCATAGTCTGTTATTGAGAAAGACATGGGGGAAGCCAGTGCTTGCCCTATATTGGTAGCATGGAATATTGCTACACCTTGGGTTTTGGCCAGGTACTAGTGACCTGGATTGGCTACCGTGAGAAAAGGCTACTGGGCTTGATGAACCATTGGTCTGACCCAGTAAGACTATTCTTATGTTCTTATGATGGGGCAGGGTGGTCAAAGCTCCCAGGTGAATATAAGCCCTCAGGTAAGTAAATCACTAATACCTCTACACGGATGGGAAAAGAGGGCAATGTCTGGAAAGCAGTATATACGTACTAATGCTCGAAGTATGGTAAACAAGATTCTGGATCTAGAAGCTGTGATGGAAGAAGATGAGTTGGATATAGTGGTGATCACGGAGAACCATGACTGGGATGTAGTTATACTAGGCTATAATCTGTTCAGGAAAGACAGGGTAGGTAGAAATGGAGGGGGAGTAGCATTATATGTTAAAGATCAAATTAAAGCCACACAATTACAGGATCTGCAGGGCAAAGAAGAAGCACTGTGGATCAATTTGGAAAGAGAAAATGATGAATATATTTACATTGGTGTGATATACAGGCCTCATTCACAGACGGAAGAAGTGGACATAGATTTAATAGTAGACATTCAGAATATATCTAAAGAAGGAAAAGTTTTACTAATGGGTGATTTTATCATGCTGGATGTTGATTGGGGTATCCCTATTGCGGGGTCTTCTAGAAGTAGGGAGATCCTGGATTTTCTACAAGAACTGTTCTAGCAGTTGGTAATGGAACCCACGAGGGATGGGGTCATACTGGACTTAGTGCTTACAAACAGGGAAAGTGTTTCTGATGTTACAGTGGGTGATCATCTGGCATCCAGTGATCACTGCATGATATGGTTTAGAAAGGTATAGAGAGGGTTCATTCAAAAGCAAAGGTTCTAGACTTTAAAAAAAAATAACTTTGTTCGAATGGGGGATTACGTCAAGGAATTGTTGTCTGGTAAAAGGGGAAGACAAAGACTTTTAAAAAGATATATTAGCGATTGAAAGCAGTGTAAAAGTGGCATTCTGAGACTCAAAGGTGAAGGGAAACTTAAAAGCCATCTTTTTAAGGACGCCTTCTCGATATAGCTTTGAACCCAACCATTGATCTTTGTAAGACACAAAAGTTATTCTCTTATCTTTCCTAAACCCCCCTTCTTGTTCTTACCTTGAGTGTTATCTTTTCTTTCAACAAATGTAGTTTCTCCCCGCCTAACCCAATGTTCCTGTACATTTGGTAAACCCAAAACAATGTTTATGTATTTTATCATTGTTTAGTTTTTATTTTTGTATTTCGACTAGAAACCTTGGAATAGGTGATTATATAAAATTTTAATAAAACTTGAAACTTGATGTAGAAGCTGATAAAGAAAAGGCTGAATTGCTTAACAAATATTTCTGTTCTGTGTTGACGACTGAACTGCCAGGAGCAGGACTGCAGAAGACAAACAAGAATAGGGATGGATGAGTGGTAGACCCTGATGGATTTTCAGAGGGTTGTGTTTCTGAGGAGCTAGCTAAATTAAAGGTAGACAAAGTGATGAGGTTAGATGGTGTACATCCAAGGGTGCTGAAGGAACTTAGGGAAGTTCTGATGGCGCTGCTGACTGACCTTTTCAATAAGTCACTCAAGGCAGGAGTGATACCGGAGGACTAGAGAAGGGCGGAGGTGGTCCCTCTACACAAAAGTGGAAGTAAGGAAGAAGTAGGAAATTATAGGCCGGTAAGTTTGACTTCTGTGGTAAGCAAATTAATGGAAACGCTTTTAAAACAGAGAATGGTCAAGTTTCTGGAATCCTGTGGATTACAGGACTGGAGGCAATATGGATTCACAAGAAGTAGGTCTTGTCAGACAAATCTGATCAATTTCTTTGACTGGGTGACCAGAGAATTGGAGATATTGGTTACAGAATTATAACACCATTTGAAGTGCGTATGAAATTCAGAATAATTCTCAAAATGGCAACCCCAATTGACCTCTAGGATATAACTTTATTCCATGAATTATAAATCTCCTGCACATGTCTCTTCACCAAGGTGGGGGGGGGGGGAGGGGGAGGAGGGATGAGATATATTAGGTATTATAGCTTATTTTTCTTAGCATCGGTTGTGAAATAAGATATGAAATGAGTTAATGTATTGTTTTGTACACAATTGTATAACTAAGATTGTTTTAATTGCATTATTTTCAATAAATAAAAAAAAAACAAAAAAAAACAAAAGTGGAAGTAAGGAAGAAGTAGGGAATTATTGGCTGGTAAGTCTGACTTGTGTGGTAAGCAAATTAATGGAAAAAACAAAAGGAATTGACCCCAAAATATCCATTGCAAATGCAAGCAGTGTCTCACTTCCGGTTCACCACACAATTTTTCCCACGTACTCACCTTTATAGGACCCCCAGGGACCCCTGAAGAAGACTTTATTTGTCGAAACGCAGACCGTGTTGGGTCCTGTATCCCTAGCGGACTAGGTCCTTTAAGGCTCTTATGTGGATGATTTACTTTTATGTGGATGGAATTATTTTATGTGGATGATTTTAGTGTACCTTTGGAACTTTGATACTTTCAAATAAAGTCCATTTGGAAACATCGTCACTCCACAGAGTTTTTTTTATTTTCTAAGCAAATTAATGGAAACACTTTTAAACAGATAATGGTCAAGTTTCTGGAATCCTGTGGATTACAGTACCAGAGGCAACATGGATTCATTAGAGGTAGGTCTTATCAGACAAATCTGATCAATTTCTTTGACTGGGTGACCAGAGAATTGGATAGAGGATGTGTGCTAGATGTGGTGTATTTAGATTTTAGCAAAGCCTTTGACAGTGTTCCACACAGATGTCTAATAAATAAACTGAGTGCCCTCAGGATAGGTCCCAAAGTGACAGGCTGGGTCAAGAACTGGTTGAGTGCAAGGTGACAGAGATTAGTGATCACTGGAGATCACTCTGAGGAAAGGGATGCTACCAGTGGTGTGCCTTAAGGTTCTGTTCTTGGGCCTGTTCTTTTTAACATTTTTATAAACAATATTGCTGAAGGGCTGTCGGGTAAGATTTGTCTCTTTGCGGATGATATAAAAATCTGCAATAGAGTAGACACCCAGGATGTTGTGAAAAACTTGAAGACCAACCTGGCGGAGCTTGAAGAATGTTCTGATATCTGACAGCTAAAACCTAATACTAAGAAATGCAAGGACATGAATTTGGACTGCAAAAACCCAAGGGAATGGTACAGATTAGTGGGTGAAAAACTTATGTGCAGGACAGAAGAGCAGGACTTGGATGTGATTGTATGTGATGATCTTAAGATAGCCAAACAGGTTGTAAAGATGATGGCAAAAACTGGAAGGATGCTAGGATGCATAGGGAGAGGTATGGCCAGTAGGAAAAAGGAGGTATTGATGCCCTTGTATAAGACTTTGGTGAGACCTCATTTAGAATACTGTGTACAATTCTGGAGGCAGCACTTTCAAAAATATATAAAAATGATGGAGTCGGCCCAGAGGAAGGCTACTAAAATGGCATGTGGTCTTCGTCATAAGGCGTATGAGGACAGACTTAAAGATCTTAATCTGTATACTTTGGAGGAAAGGCGGGAGAGGGGAGATATGATAGAAACGTTTAAATTTATTTATTTATTTTATTACTTATATACCTCTTATATCTTAAGTGGTTTACATTCAGGTACTTTATCATATTTCCCTATTTGTCCAAGTAGGCTCAAACTCTATCTAGTGTACCTGGGGCAATGAAGGGATTAAGTGACTTGCCCAGGGTCAAAAGGAGCAGCGAGGGATTTGAACCCACAGTCTCAGGGTGCTGAGGCAGTAGCTCTAACCCCTGCACCACACACTCCCTACATAATGTAAATGCGCATGAGTCGAGTCTCTTTCATTTGAAAGGAAGCTCTGGATGAAGTTAAAAGGTGATAGGCTCATGAGTAATCCAAAGAAATAGTTTTTTACAGAAAGGGTGGTAGATGCATTGAACAGTCTCCCAGAAGAGGTGGTAGAGACAGAGATTTTGTCTGAATTCAAGAAAGCCTAGGATAGGCACGTGGAATCTCTTAGAGAGAGGAAGAGATAATGGTTACTGCGTATGGGCAGACTGGATGGGCCACTTGGCCTTTATCTGCCATCAAGTTTACTAGGCTTTACAGATCACAATGCATATATTCCTATGCAAACCACAAAAATAGAAGTACAGTAGAACATCAATTATCCAGACTAACCTCAGCAGAGAGCAGTCCAGATAATCAAAAATCTTGATGATTGGACATTATTTTTTTGCTTTTAATAATTGTTTAAAAAAAATACCGTCAGCGCCCCCCCCCCCCCCGACAAGAAAAGGAAGCATCCACCTTTCCTCTCCGAACCAACCCCCTCCCGAACCCAGAAGAAAGACCCCAGGCCTACCTTGTTTCCTTACTGGTCTAATAGTACGCTGGGGCAGAAGCGATTCCCACTTGCTACTGCCCATGCTCTTTCAGTGATGAAAATAGCTGCCAAGACTTCCAGTAGCAGTCTCATGAGGCTATGAGTAGCCTCGCAAGACTGCCGCTGGAAGTCTTGGCAGCTATTTTCATCACTGAAAGAGCATGGGCAGAAGCGAATGGGAGTCACTCCTGCCCCAGTGTGCTGCTAGACAACAAGGGAAACAAGGTAGGCCTGGTATCCTTCCTCTGGGTCCAAGAGGGGGGTTGATGGTGTCTGTTCGAAGAGGGAGGGAGAATGCTCTCTTTTCTTGTAGGATTGCTGATGGTGGGGAAAGTCTCCAGTTTCGGGCAGGGGTGGGTGGGTGGGGGGTTGAGGCTAGTTTGATGGCAGAAGCAGAGGAGGAACATTAGTGGGAGGGAAAGTGATAGGAATGGTACTTCAGGGGAACTCAAATATAAACTGAAATCCCTGAAGCAATCTGGACAATTGGATATCCAGATAATCAGCTTCTATAAAATCAGATCTACAGAAATACATCCTAAGTATAATACAGCTTAACACCTAATATTTACTCATGTAAGTTGTATGCTACATTAAAATCCAAATAAAAATTTGTAAAGAAACCTAACGAATTTACCATCTTACTGTCTTGACATTTTTCAAGTAAATTTTCAACCCCTCCCCCTCACGATCCCTTAAAGATTATTATCACAGGGGTTCCAGATCTTCTTTTTTGAACCTCAGTATTAATTGGGACATGGAAAAATTGAAACCAATATTTTAATTAGCTCCTTTATGACCTCTATATTTCTGCATTCAGTCCATGGCATCTACTTCAGTGCGTCTACCTAGCTTCAATACTGTTAGCGCCTGTTACCCCTATCTCATCACTAGACTGTATGTGGGTTACATATAAAGCCTTCAAACCTGTCCTGGGCATTAAATTTAGGATGATTTGCGTCAGTAAGACCACTCCTCTTCAGCTTTTTTGTTTTTTTGTTTGTTTTTAACTGGCCAAAACTATATAGAAAATGGCAGGTTCCAACAGTGCATACAGGAAAATGATTTTTTTTTTTAAATAAATAAGACTAGTCACTCCTGAGCTAAGTCCATGTAAATTGGAGCAGGCCTGTACAAGAGAGAATAGCACAATTCAGTTAGGGTCTATAGAACACACTACTCTCCTAACTGCCATAGAGCCTCAAGCCAAACTGTAATCATGAAAGGTTTTAAAAGCCATCATTCTCCCCTTTAGTCAGGCTGGGCTGTTGAGAATACCTTGGCGACCTCTGGAGAATTGGGATTATAATCAGGAATCGCTCACTGTATATATCATGCCAACTCTGCATCCCCAGCCTTTTCAAAGTTAACAAGGCTGCATCCTACTCAAGGGAGCCGGGGGTTCTCAGTGCTGACATTTGTGAAATATTGCTTGGAACAAAGCCCAGGAGGCACTTGTACAGATTAATAGCAGAGGTTAAGCCCACCATCCACTTTGACACTGGTTGGCAGGGAGTTAGTGAGTAAAACAGCACTGGAAGCAAAGTTTTATAGAGATATATATTGCTACTTGGTTATTATAATAAACAAAATATGGCCATGTTTTATTTACAGCCAGGAAAAAAAAATATTTTCTTCCTACATATTAAGCAAACATGTAAAAACAGCATCTGATATTGAAAGCTCATCTTCACTCTAGCACAGTGCAGCAGAAACCAATAGCTCTTCTCTATTTCAATATATATGAAACACTTAGATCCAAGCATAAAAATCATACAACATATCTGTTCTCACATTGAGCTGTCACATACCATGTTTAAAGATGCCAATTAAAAGGGATTTATCTGCTTCTCTGTCCCACCAGGCCGTAGGAACCTCAGCATGAAAAGGTTCGGGTATCCAAATATCCACCTCACTGCAGAGACAATTGTGTTAGTGCATGTAGCCAACTTACTCCAGATACCTCCTTTAAACTTCCGGAGAGAAGCACGGAAGAAGAGAGCAAAAGGAAAGTGAAAACTGCTTTCTGGGATGGTAGAAGAAGGATAGGTATTTTATATCCTGTAAATTTAACATGCCATATTATTTTGAATTATTCCTATGAAGGCACCTTAAATTTCTATATCTCCAAAAGGCAAAAATCCAGCCAAATGGTGGCATTCTATTTTAAATATCCTTTCCAACAGTAGAAAAATCTATCATGCCAATTTACACTAATGGCCTCTTATATTAATCTGCACTAGCAGTTTCTAGTGCGGGGAGCCGTGCTGAATGGCCCATGCTGCTCCCGACGCTCATAGAGTTCCTATGAGCGTTGGGAGCAGCGCAGACCATTCAGCATGCCTCTCCACACTAGAAACTGCTAGCGCAGTTTAATAGAAGAGGCCCCAAGTGTAGTTAATACTGTAGCAAATTTTGGGAAAAAAATTAAGACATATGTACAGATATATACATTAAACAAAAATAAAGAAAAAATATTTGGCCAATTCAGAAGACTAATCTTAAACAAAGCCTTCTCCCACCATACAACCATATCCCCAAACCAGTTCATAGATAACATGAAAGCAGATGAAGGAATATGAAATCCTTCTTAGGGCAGCATGCAACAGCAGAGCCAAATGACAGCGCTCACTATGATTAGGAAGAGAATAAATCTGCATTTTCACCAACCTTGAGTCGGCACCCTCTAAGATTCTTTCTGCCTGGTCCCCTATGACTTCTTGTCTTAGGTAATACAGCATGCGGACACGCAGCAGGACCCTGAAGAGTAAAGACGAAGTTGGGGTGGGAGGAGGGTGAAAAAAGTTCTCAACTTCAAGACTGTTTGCCAACAGTAACTTTTGGCAGCTGCTGCTGTTCATCCATCATCCTGCCAAGGCTGATTAGCCATGCTGTATGGTAGGCTTGAAGCATGACAGATGGTGGCACATAATCACCTCTGTGTGGTGCTTTCTGCTGGCTTCCAACAGGCCTGCCTGGCAACCACTTATACTGCACAGAGCGCGCCTGGGTTCAGCCCAGCCCAGGCACATTTATTTAGTCCTACCTAGCACAGCTTGTGAAGTTCAGACACGTACCACACCACTGCCTCTGAAGTATTGAAGCAAGTTTGTAAACAACTGAGCAGATGGCTTTCAGTAACTGTTCTGCTTCATTATCTCATAAAATTTCCTCAGCTGCTGCCTTAATGCCATTTTTGGAAGCGCATCAGAAGTTATAAGAATAAACAAGATATAAAACCTGGTTTTACTACCTTGCAATAAACCCTCAATATGGAATGCCAAAGGAGGAGAAGGAAGGGGGAGACAAAGGTTCTTTGGCCCAGATCAAACAAAACTTTTTTGCTTCCATCTCCCCCAAATCTCTCCATTGCCCAGGAATGGTAAATCTACCCCACTTCCATACTTACTATGTATATGCAGTAGAAGTTTTAAGAGGTAAGTGAACTAGGAATTATTAAACAAAATAGGAAGAATATTCAGAATATTCTCTTAAGTTAGACATGATTCCAGACACTCTGTGGACTAGTTCAAGCCCTTAAGCAGCAGCAGGCAATGAATATCCCCAATGTTTGATATGCACAAAGAGTATACTAGATAAACTGTGATCTAAGAACACATGTTTATGTGCTGGGATTTATCAACCACTTTTATGAAGAGATTCACCTAAAGCGGTGTGTTACCCAGCAAGTGCAACCTCCATCCCTTAAGAGATTACATAGTGAAGTGGCACAACACCACTTCTGCAATGCACACTTCATATTATGTGCCACACACTAGGCTATCCTTTGTATTTACAGCATCACTCTCGACTTTACCACTCTGTCTTTATTCAGGCAGGAGACAATTTGAGGTTGTGGGTGGACATTTTAATATATTTGCTATTAAGCTGGGAGAAAGCACGGTTACTTACATAACAGGTGTTATCCTGAGACAGCAGACAGATATTCTCACATGTGGGTGACTTCATCCACGGAGCCCGGTACAGCCAGTGAAAAGTGCACTGGCACTTTAAGAGTTCATAAGCTTTAAGAATGCCCGCATCGCACTTGCATGAGTGCCTTCCTGCCTGACGAGGGCTCGTGGTACCTCAGTTCCATAAGAAGCTAACTAGGGGAGGTGGGAGGAATGTGAGAATATCTGCCTGCCATCTCTGGCTAACACCTGTTATGGTAAGTAACTGTACTTTATCCTAGGACAAGTAGGAAGCATATTCTCACATGTGGGACACCCTAGCTTACCGCAATGGGATGGAGGAAGAATTGGCCAATAAGAAGAAGAAAATAGATTCTGTAATACTACTTGAGACCATCTCATCTGGAATAGGATTCTAGACAGTAGTGAGATGTGAAAAGTGGAGGACCAAGTGGCTGCTTTGCAAATTTCATCAATGGGAGTGGATCGTATGAAAGCCACTGAGGCCGTTATCACTTGAACTTTGTGTGCCATAACACAACCCTCAAGTTCAACCCAGCCCGAGCATAGCAGATGGAAATACAGGCTGCTAGCCATGTGGAAATAGTTCTCTTGGTGACTGGTCGGCCCAGTTTGTTGGGATCAAAGGAGATGAACAGTTGAAATGAAGTCATGTGTGGTTTAGTCCTTTGAAGGCAGTGTGCCAAGACATGCTTACAGTCCAATGTATGAAGTGCTGCTTCTCCCAGATGAGAATGAGGCTTTAGAAAGAAGACTGGAAGCACAATAGGATTGATTCAGATGAAATTCTGTGACAACTTTTGGAAGGAATTTAGGATGAGTGCATAGAACCACCTTGTCATAGTGAAATACTACATATGGTGGGATGGAAACCAATGCTTGAAGTTCACTAACTCGATGAGCAGAAGTGACTGTGATCAAGAAAACTACTTTCTAATGAGGAACTTGAGATGAATAGATGCTAGTGGCTCAAATGGTGGCTTCATCAACTTGGTAAGGACTATATTAAGATTCCAGACAACTGGAGGCAGTTTCAGCAGAGGTTTGGAGTTGAAAAGAGCTTTCAAAAACCTAGAAACCAGAGTGGCCAGAGGTTTATCATTGACAGGAGCACTAATAGCACAGAGATGTACTCTGACCAAAGTGGTTTTTAGGTCAGAAATGGAAAGCTGGAGAAGGCAATTCAAAACTGAAGAAAGTGAATATGAAGGTTCTGGGTGATGAAGAGAACAACAGGAGGTAACGTGCCCACCTCTGTTGATAGCATTGCTGGGTAGATGGTTTTCTGGATGCAGCAATAATGGCTTGAACAGGATCAGAGATGAAAAATCTGTTGAAGTTACATCAAAAGGTACCAAGCTGTCAAGTGTAGAGACTTCAAATTGGGATGTAACATGGATTCGTGACTCTGTGTGAGTAGAGATGGAAAGATCTGTAATGGAATCGGATCCTTGACAATCAGCTGAAGTAGAAGAGAGAACCAAGGTTGTCTGGGCCACCGAGGAGCTATCAGGATCATGTGGCTGATTCTCTCTTGAGTTTAGCCAAGGTCTTCAGAATGAGAGGGATTGATGGAAATGCATTTAAGAATTTGTTCATCCAATCCAGAAGAAATGCATCTGCCTCGAGACGTTGTGGAAAGTATTGTCTGGAGCAAAGTTGAGGCAGCTTGTGATTGAGGAGAGATGCAAACAGGTCTATGTGAGGAGTTACCATAACTGGAAGATGTGATGGAGTACTTTGGAGTTGAGAGTCCACTTGTGTGGCTGGAGAAATCTGCTGAGCTTGTCAGCCAGAATATTCTGTTTCCCCTGAACATAAACAGTATAGCCTTTAGAAACATGTTGCGAGGAATTGCCTAATCCCAGAAGCATTGGACTTCTTGACATAGAAGAAGAGAGCCCGTACTGCCTTGTTTGATGTAATACATTGCAACTTGGTTGGCCATTCGAACTAGATCAATTTGATTTCATAAGAATATTCTGAAAAGTGACAAGAGCCTTTTGAATGGCTTTTAATTTCTTGAAGGTTGATATGCAATGATTTTTCTTGCGAATTCCAATAACCTTGTGTCTTGAGGCCATCCAGGTGAACACCCCAAGCATCTGTGGTGAGAACTATTTGATGTGGAGAAACTTGAAAAAAGAGACCCCTGGAAAGATTGACAGGGTTCATCCACCACTGAAGATATTTTTGAAGTGATGAAGTGAGCTTGATCTTCTTGGATAAGGGGTCGGAGGCTTGAGACCACTGAGGCACCCTGAGATGTAGTCAAGCGAAGGGGGTAATGTGGACTGTGGACACCATGTGACCTATAAGTCTCATCATCTTTCTGGCTGGCAGTGTTTGCAAAGTGGAGACTTGATCACAAAGATGAAAGATGTTGTCTTGTCTCTGTTGAGGAGGATAAGCTCGTAAATGATTGGTATCTAGTATGACTCCTATAAATTGGAGATATTGAGAGGGCTGTAGCTGAGACTTTGGAAAGTTGACTTTGAATCCGAGCTATTGAAGAAGATCTATGGCCTTTTGGTTGCTAAGCAAATTGCCTGAGGAGATGTGGCTTTTATTAGCTAGTCGTCTAGATAGGGAAACACTTGGAAACCATAAGACAGGAGTGTTGCTGCTATAACCACCAGATATTTTGTGAAAACTCTTGGAGAGGACGCTAGTTCAAAAGGGAGAACTTTGTATTGGTAATGCTGATGAGCTATTCGGAAGCAGAGAAATTTCCTGTAGTCTGGATGAATGGAGATGCGCATATATGCCTCTTGGAAGTCTACAGAACATAGCCATTCATTTTGATCTAGAAGGAGATATAATGTCACAAGGGATAACATGTGGAACTTTTCCCTGATGAGATATTTGTTGAGATTTTGGAGGTCGAGAATTGAGCATAGACTTTCCGTCTTCTTTGGAATTAGAAAATACCTGAAATAGAACCCTTGGTTTTTCTGAGTAGGAGGAACTCTCTCTAAGGCATTGAGTTGTAGCAAAGTGTCTATTTCCTGAAGAAGGGACGCCTGCTGAGAGTAAGAGAGGACTCTCTTGAAGGGTAGTTTGGAGGAATGGATTCAAAATGAAGAGCATACCCCTCCTCTAAGATTTTTAAGACCTACGTATCATTGGTTATGAGAGTCCATTGTGGGTAAAAAGATTGAAGACGACTTCTGATGGGAAGAGGAAGAGGCTGTAAAGGTATTGTGTGGTCTATGACCTTTGGAAGCAGGTCAAAAAGAATGAGCTGGATTTGAGTCGTGAATGTTTGTTGCTTTTCAGATTTTTGCTGCCTCTGTTTCTTCTGAGGTGGTGGTTTGACTGAAGAAGAAGCAGGATACCATCTCTTATAAGTATAAGAAGATGATTTCTGAGCAGGCTTAGTGGATTGGAACACCTTGGTTTTGTTAAGAGTATTCCAACTCTGTTCACGCAGAGTAAGCTTTTGTGTGGCAGACTACTTTTTCTCCAAAAAGCTCTTCTCCTGTACATGGAATGTTGCCAAGCTGTCTTGTTGACTGATGTCCATATCGAAGATTCATAACCAGGCCAGGTGCCTCATAGCTATGTCAGGATGTCAGTTTGAACGCGTCAAAAGCAGTGTGAGCTATGCACTTTCTGGTTTGCAGCAGGGCATGAGTAATGTGTTTGAACTCAGGAAGATGAGCTGGTGGAATCTACTGCTCAAAAACCGATATCAATTTCACTAACTGCTTGAAATAAAAGGACATGAAAAAACTGTAGGGAGTGTGTGGTGCAGGGGTTAGAGCTACAGTCTCAACACCCTGAGGTTAAGGGTTCAAATCCCTCGCTGCTCCTTGCGACCCTGGGCAAGTCACTTAATCCCCTTATTACCCCAGGTACACTAGAAAGAGTTTGAGCCCAATGGGACAGATAGGGAAATATGATAAAGTATCTGAATGTAAACCACTTAGGATATAAGTGGTATATAAATAAAATAAAATAATCTGTTGGATAGCATTGAATTTTAATATAATCGATAACAAAACTTGTCCATAGTTCTGTCTTCACAACTTGGAGGAGCTGTTGCTCTGGAACTAAATGACATTTTAAGAGTGGATTCTAAGAGCAACAATTGATATTGGAGCTGTGGTTTATCAAACCCTGGACATGCAATAATCCTTTATAGCAAGTCCAGCTTCCTAGGAGCAATAGACTCTGATAGTGAAGTCTCCCATTTTTTTTTTTTTTTAGAAGAGACTACTTCAAAAGACTGTGAAGTAGCAATTTCAAAAGCTCTTTGGGGGCTCATCAAAGTCTAATGCCTCCAGCAAGTCAGCTCTAGGTTCAATGTCTTCTTCTAATTTTATAGGACGCTCCTTACTCCATTGCCTGAGTGATCATCTCCTAGGTGATGGTGGAGATGGTTCTGAAGGTATTCCATACAACTCAGGTGCTGATAAATTAGTCTCCCATTCTGTGTCACTATGATCTGGAAGTAAATCAGAGTACTGATCAAGATTTGGAGAATCTCTGCGATGACAACCTAAAGCTGAAGATGGAGATCGTGCAGTGATGATCTAGCCAATGCATACTTCGAGGTGGAATATTTAGATGGAAAACGTCGATGTTTAGAAAATCGTTGATGCTTCGATGTTTTGAAGAAGCTTTCCGGTGTCTCGATGAAGACCTTCAATGCCTTGATGCAGAATCTCGATGTGCTGAAGGACGTCAATGCCTCAATGTTGACTGATGTTCCAATGAAGATGATTGCTGGTGTAGGGAAAGAGAGCGTTGATGCCTTCAAGAAGCAGAATGACGCTCCAAGGGCAAGCGTTGACAACTTCAGGAATGTCAATACGAAGCAGAGCGACATTTAGGAGCAGACTCCAACATAGCACCTTGTGGCCTGTGAGAGCTACGCTTGAGCTGGGCTGGGCTAGTACTGGTGAGGTCAGTGTAGACCAGTGGTCTCAAACTTGAGGCCCGGGGGGCCACGTGCGGCTTTCCAGGTACTATTTTGAGGGCCTTGGTATGTTTATCATAATCACAAAAGCAAAATAAAACAGTTTCTTGATCATATGTCTCTTTAGCTATAAATTACAATACAGTATTATTATTAAGACTTAGCCAAAAGGAAAGATTTATAAATAAAGAGTTTTACCTCATGCAAAATTTCTTTAATAAGACATTAACTATTATTTTTCTGAGGTCCTCCAAGTACCTACAAATCCAAAATGTGGCTTTGCAAAGGGTTTGAGTTTGAGACCACTGGTGTGGACACTGGCATGGAGATTAGTTTGAACATGTCTCCAATCTCTCTGTGCAGAAAGTCATCGACCCTGGATCGAATATCTTGCACTGATATCTGAGACTGAGGGGGTATCAATGGTACAGCAGGATATCTAGGGGTGGGAGACTTCGAAAAGGATGCATGCCCCATAGGAGACACAGCCTGTACTGAAGGAGAACACCGGTGTCGAGGCTTGGCCTTCGTCGAGGGACTCGATGCTGAAGAGGCATTTGATGCCGGCTAGGAAGTGGTCGGCTTCTTAGCAGGCTTACCAGAGGCAGGAATGGCCGATGCCGGCACCGTCAGTATCAAGGATTGAGACTTTCCTCCATAAGTGAACCGAAAATCTTTTCCTTCTGAAGCTGACGGGCCTTCAACAAACACTTCTGAAAGGTAGGATGATGAATGCAGGAGTCCACCCGATGTTCAGGCCCTAAACACTGGATACACCAGTTGTGCAGGTTGGCAATGGAAATATGCCATGGACACCGACAGCACTTTTTAAACCTGCTCGATGATTGACATGGACAAGAAAATTTGAGCGGCTAAGTTAAACTCAATTTTTGAAAGAAAAAACCACCACCCAAAACGAGACGCCAGACCTCAAAGAGGACTAAGAAAAAAATAACGAACCAAAATAAGTTTTTAGGGGCTTTGTGTTTTTTTTAAACTAAACAAAAAAATACGAACAAAACAAAACTTCAAAGAAAAAAGTTGTGAAACTATATTTCACATACGATTGCGCTGAGGGAAGGCAATGCAGCACTAGAAAACATCACTTCTTCACTCTGCAGAAAACCGCGCGCCGTTGTCTTGTGGTGTGGTGCATGTACACCACACCACATGCAGTCTAAAAGCTTATTAATTCTTAAAGTGTCGGTGCACTATTCAATGTCTGTACTGGGCTCCATGGATATGAAAAATCTGAAAAGCAACAAACATTCACGACTACATCACCTACATGTGAGAATATGCTGTCTGCTTGTCCTAGCATAAATGATAGTATGGATGATTAATATAAGGGCTATAGTATATGATTATATATATATATATATGTGTGTGTGTGTATATATATATAAAGATTTACTACATATGAGTATAGCAAGCAGGCAAATCCCTCAGATTCTTTTTAAAAAGGACAATTACTGAGGGGCAAAACAAGCATTTGAAAATATTATCTACACCACACCCCTCAAAGTAACAAAATACCATCTATAGTGTTCAAAATATTTGAACACCTACACTAAAATGCTTCTTAGCATTTATCAATTCAAACCTGAATTGGATTCTTCTTCCAGTTTATGTATGTATGTATGTATGTATGTGTGTGTGTGTGTGTGTGTGTGTGTGTGTATGTATATATATATATATATATATATATATATATATATATATATATATATATATATATATATATATAAATAAATCAAAGCAACATAAGAGAACAAATTATTTAGAATATGATTGTGCAATCTACTTACTTGTTACAGTGATGTTTGAGGTGTTTCTTGTAGCTGTCTTCTTGGAATAAGGTGTCTGGGTTGCAGCTTGTCAGCCAGTCTGCATGTTGCAGCATGGGCTGAGCACTCTGTATTTTCACCTTCTTTCCTTTTCTCCCCCGGGGCACTGGAGCAGAGAGTCCTGCCAATAAATAAAACAGAATGTTAAAAAAAGAGGATAAACTTGAATTTTATGCTACGTATGATTTCCTTCCTTAGACTAGAACTTATCTTCATCGATGTCAGGAAACAACTTTGGTTTCCATGATCTCTGGCATAAATATCTGGTGACTATTGGCTCAAATTCTACCATGGTCAGGCTCAGATTTTCATCTATTAGAGATGTAGACATTATAATTTCGGAATTTCTCTCTCTACACAAATGTACAGAAAACTTCCTAGTTGAAACAACAACATTGCTACTACTGCATTTTTTCTTACATACCCTCAGGATTCAAACATTGATTATTTTTCTTAACAGTTTTACAAGCCATGTCCCTCCCCAACGTTTCTCATTCTCTCACTGCATTTTATCCTGTCACCATTTTCCCATTCTAAGTAGAAACACCCCCCCTCCCTTGACTCCTCACACCATAACCCTCATCACTGCTGATTTTCTTTTCAAGTTCTATTCAACTTTTCTTATAACTACTCAAAAGGCTGATTTCCTGAATATCTATAATGAAAACTGATGTGAGGTTTTGCAAATATTTGGATGAAGAATCAGGTTGTTGTCGATATTTTGGTTTTATTGAAAACCAGACCTGATTTTTCTTCATTCTCCAGTTTTATTGGTGACTTGACTTAGCAAGTACAATTCACCAGTTACTGCTGATACTCTAGAACACAAGTGACAGGTGTACCACTACAACTGGAACAGATTCTTTTGAGTTCTCATTGACTACACTGTACTGTTATCACCAGCCCCACCTGAGTGGTTAAGCAAGGCACGTGTCTGCCCGTCTTCTGTTGGTGTGATGAGATCCCAGATGAAACGTTTGATATTTTCATCCCCTTTGTAATGGTTCAGACAGTAAACCAGGATGGCACGACAGATGGTTTCTACATCCTGTTCAGTTAGTTGCCGTTTGAAGCGCCCATGAGAGAGTATGTCTGTCCATCGACCCCAGCTGACAAAAGACCAGTATTTAATGAATTCTGAGATCCAAGAATAGTATTTATTCTTCCCTGTATTGGAAAGGCTTTAAAACATGCTACTTAAGTAAATTTCCAGCATTTTATAATATACAGTATAGAAAATTATCTTCCTGCTCCCATTTATGAGAAAAATTCCCAAGTTTCTTATAAGATTAAAATGCAGATCAGACTTTATGTGTGAGACTTAGAATTACTAAGTGAGGCAATTTCTGTAAAACATGGTTTGAAGTACTGACCCCTCTGTACTACAGTCAGATTTGGCTTTCAGGATTCTCACAATTAACATTCATTATATTTGTTAACATTAGTCTGCAAACTACATATACCAAAATACAGAAATTATTCTGAAAACCAAACCAGGCCTGTTAGTTTAGGACTACCATCTTGGAAGCCCAGATTAGATGTATTCCAAGTATCTGTAAAGGTGGAAACAAGAGCAAACAGCATCCAGCATGATTAAAAAGAGGCTACTAGAGCCAAAAGAACATCTTTGAAGAACTGGAAAAAGGATCCAAATGATTAGAGATGTTAGATCCAAATGATTAGAGTTGTTAGTTAGATGCAAAGCATTGATAAAGGTGGTTAAAAGAGAATTTGAAGCAAAATCTCATAGCAATAACATTTTTGTGTATATCAGAAGTAGAAACCTGTAAGGGAATCTATGGGACTATTAGATTATAGAGGCAAAAGAAACACTCAAGGAAGACAAAGAAACAGCTTAGAGATTGAATTATTTACTTATGTCTTTACTGCAGAAGATGTAAAAGATTTACCTTAACAAGAAATGGTTTTCAAAGGTGACAATGCGGAGGAGACGATGAACCTAGAAAATATACTGGTGAACCTAGAAGATGTACTCAGCCAAATTGACCAATTAAAGAATAGTAAATCACCTGGACTGGATGGTATGCATCACAGGGAACTGAGAGAACTCAAACATGAAATTGCTAATCTGCTCTTAGTGATCTGTAACCAGTTAAAAATGTCCATAGTACCTGAATATTGGAGGGTAGCCAATGTAACACCAATTTTTAAAAAGAGTTCCAAGGTGACCCGGGAAATTATGGACCAGTACACCTGACTTTAGTGCTGGGCAAAGTAGTTGAAACTATTGTAAATAATAAAATTACTGAACACATAGACAAACATGGTCAGCAAAGCCAAATTATGCTTCACCAATTTGCTTCATTTCTTTAATGGCATGAACATACGTGTGGATAAAGGTAAGCCAGTTGATGCAGTATCTAGATTTTAGAAAGCTTTTGACAAAGTCCCTCATGAGAGAGTCTTGAGAAAATTTAAAAAGTCATGGAACAGGAGGCAACATTCTATTGTAGATTAGAAATTGGTTAATGGATTGAAAACAGAGTGTAGTGTTAAACGGCTATTTTTCTCAGTGGAGGAGGGTGAAAAGTGGAGTACCAAAGGGATCTGTTCTGGGAATGGTGCTAATTATCATATTTATAATGATCTGGAAATTGGGAAGACAAGTGAGGTGATTAAATTTACATATGACACAAAACTATTCAAAGTTCTCAAAACATATGAGGACTGTGAAAAATTGCAGGAAGATCTTAGGAAATTGGAAGACTGGGCCTCCAAATGGCAGATGAAATTCAATGAAGACAAATGAAAAAAATGATGCATATTGGGAAGAATAATTCAAATAATAGTTACTTGATGCTAGCCATCTTAGGCGTTAGCATCCAAGAAAAAGATCTATGTGTCACAGACAATACTTTGAAATCTACTGCTGAGTGTGAGGCAGAAGTCAAAAAAGCAAACAGGATGTTAGGACTCATTAGGAAAGAGAATGAAAATAAGACAAAGATTATTATAAAGCCTCTGTATTGTTCTATGGTGTGATCTCACCTTGAGTATTATGTCTCTTTTTCAAGCTGAAGAGCCCTAATCTTTTTAGTCTTTGCTCATATGAGAGGAGTTCCATCCCCTTTATCATCTTGGTCGTTCTTCTTTGAACTTTTCTAGCACCACTGTATCTTTCTTGAGATAAGGAGACCAGAACTGAACGTAATACTCCAGATGAGGTTGCACCATGGAGCCATACAGGGACATTATAACATACTTAGTCTTGTTAACCATTCTTTTTTAAAATAATTCCTAAAATCCTGTTTGCTTTTTTGGCTGCCGCCACACATTGGGCGGAAGGTTTCATCGTATTGTCTATGATGACACCCAGATCTTTTTCTTGGGTCCTAACCCCAAGGAAGATCCTAGCATCCGGTAACTGTGATTTGGGCTATTCTTTCCAAAGTACATCACTTTACATTTGTTCACATTAAATTTCATCTGCCAATTGGACGGCCAGTCTTTCAATTTCCTAAGGTCTGCCTTTCTGTAATATTAAGCCTATTTCTGCACAATATATTCTTTATGCAATCACTCTTGGCTGTCATTGTCATTAATTTCACTTCCTACTGAACCTCACGAGAGCATTGAACCCGGAACCTGGCGGATTATAAGGCCACCACCTTCATATTGGGGGCTTGTCTGCTGCAACTCCCCCTTGCAAAACCTTACATTTTGGGAGCTGTCCCAGTTCCTTAAGAAGATTTTCAGCTAGGTAAGTAGAATTTTATTTTTCCTGTATGCACTGTGCATTAGGTATGATTATATACTATACAGACAAGGTGAGAAATGGTATTTTACACTCATAAGTCCTTGTGCAGTTTTGATTGATGATTGGTTATAGACAGAGTGAGATAGGAATCAAAAGACCTTGTGCATTCCTTAAATTGGATGAAAAGTTCCATGCATTCTGGGTTTTATACTTGGTGAGATTTTCCTTATCAAAAGGCTCTGTATTAATCTTTGATTTTTATTTTACCTGTGCCTGCTTCAAGGTGGTTTGCATTTTATGATTTGCTGTTATAGGCTAGTCAAAATGTGTTACATGTAAGAAAATTTTATTTAATATTTGAGCTGCTCTGAAGAGAAAGCTAGAGAATCTGACTGTTTTGGATGTGGTACGAACTTAAACAGTCACTCAATTAAGACATCTCACATGTGTACTAACAACTTTACTTTTTGTAACTTTGTGCTTTTAATTCTATTTCCTGTCAGTCCCTGCCCTGATGAAGGACCAGTTCAGATTGGGCTGGAACTGGCAGCTGGCAACTTTGTTCTTCTAACAAATTTCCTATATTTTTCCTGCTAAACTTCTGCCTGTGGATTTCAGGTATTATGTTCAAATCTGTTTTATTATGAATACAAAACAACAAAGAAGACAACAAAGTCAAAGGAATGAACTTCCAACAATACAAAGGTTGTCACGTTGTTTTGGGAGAACAAGAGAACCCCCCCACCCCCGTCCCCTGAACCCTACCCAAGCAGCAACAACCCAAACAAACCCTCCCCCTTTCCCACGAAGCATACAGATGACAACCAACAAACTCTGATATGCCAAAGGCCCTTGTTCTGGTGGCTCTTGGCAGCCGCAGTAAGAAGCCCCCCTCCCCAACAAACAAATAAACAACAAAACAAAACAGAACAGAACAAAAAAAAAAAGGAAAGGCCTGCGATGACCGATCCCGGGAATGAGTGCGATGGACCTCAACAAGGCTAAGCAAGAGGATTCAAAAGGAGATTGCGACCTCGAGGAGATAAGGAATCCAAATAAACTCCCCATACAATCAAAAAGCGACGCTGGCGACAAGGGCGCCCAATTGCCTCTCTGGCCTCCCACGTGGCTAAAGAATGCACCAGAGCTCTCCAGGTCTAAAAAGAGGGAAGCTCAGAAACAGTCCAGGATTGCAAAATGCATTTGCAAGCAAGAAGACACACCTTACAACACCAGAGGGGACCTCCCCCCCCCCCCTTAGGAAGGCCATGAAAAGCTCCAGGCTAATCAAGGACCAACTGCTCTACGGTACCCACAATTGGTCTCAAAAATAAACCTCGGAAGTAATGAACTATGCCAAAAAGCTTGTATAGTCCAACAATCCCAAAAGGAATGAGTTAAAGTATTGGAATTCTGGCCACATTTCAGGCAGAGGGGAGAGTCAATACCTCCTATTTTATGCAATTGGACTTGAGTATAATAGACCCTATAGTTTTCAAAGTGGAGGCATAAGTGCAGTCTTTCTGCTGGTGCCTATCACACTTTGCCTCCATTTTTCTACCTATCACTAAAGTCTCCCTCCTCCAAGTGGGAGCATTTCAAACTCAAAGGCTACACATTTAGATAGGGTCATTTTTATAAATATATAAGCAAGGCCCACGTACCAAAGCAGACTTCTGCAGCCTCAAATATGGATGCTTTCGATTTTAAAGAACTCATAGCAATTGTACAGACATATTTTGAGAGAAATGGAGGTCCATATGAAGGTGATTTTCCAAAAAGCACATGGTACAATATTCAAAAACAAATGGTTAATCATTCTCAGAAAGAAAACAAATAAACAAAAGTGCCTTTTCATCCAAGGTCTATGTAGAGGACTCATTAGCATCAGACAAAAAAATAATGACTTGGCCACTCAGTGCCATTATTTATCCACGAACTTAGATGAGACACAAATTAATATATCCATGCTACGAACCCAAATTGTTCAAGCTACAAATTCCTTTTTAGCTGTAAATGAACAATTAGAAGAGGCTAAGGCAGAATTGAAATATTTGAAATTCAAATGTGCCTCACAGGGACAGGTTCATGCTGTCTCCTCACAGATTTCGCCCTCTGCACCTGTGGCAAGTCCACCATATAAGATATGTAGTCAATTTATAGAGAAACAGAACACAGAGACAGCTCAGGGCCCAAAAGGAAGAATTAGAAAGAGAGAAAATTAAATGGGAGCAGGATAGACATACAATGCAGTTAGAATTGGACAAAGAGTGATTTGACAGCCAGGAAAAACAGTACTAGCGCATAGGGATGTTTTGACTCTCTGTGTCCAAATACCAAGGTGACTCAGGCCTTCACAGACCTGCCCGACTCCTTTCACACATTTCTGACATAATTTTTCTTTTTTGTAATATAATCAGTACATAGTTATGGTCTCTCGAGTGCCATAATAGTTGTGTGTAGCACACAAAAAAAGGTCTCTCTTTTGAATGTTCTATTAAGTGTATGAATATTGTCTCTCTTTTGCCATACATATACCAGGTAAATGCATTGCCATACTCAGTACAGGCAACATGGTCTCTCTTTCTATCTCTCCTTTGGATCACCTCACTGGGGTTCAGCCGTTGGATACCTGGACCCCTTTCAAGCCGGTGTATCCCTCCCTGTACGTGCAGACACCATTTCATTCCAAGGGTGAACTTTACCAAAGAGACCAACAGCTCCTGTGCAGACATCATTTCATTCCAAGTATGCACCTCATCAGTTTAAAGAGACTGACAGCTCCTGCTGGACTAATTCATCTTTCTGCTCCCTGACTGCAAAGCTCTCCTACTCTTCTACATCCTCACATATGTTGTATTACCTCGGAGATGGATATTTTTATTTTCAGCTGTTCTTTCCACAAAATGTTTCCTGTTTGTTGGATCCCCAGGTACATGACAGTACCTTCCTACGAACACTTTGCTGTACAGTTCAAGCTATTTACTGAATACCTGGTGTAGTCATTCACCTCTATCCTCCATCACTATTAATGGGATAACCTATTCCACACCTCTGGTAACCAATGATACTATGGACATTCCAGACTTTATTGAGGTGCTTGGACTGATTCTACTCAATATGTTTGTAAGCAACATTGCTGAAGGGTTAGAAAGGTTAGCCTTTTTGCGGATGATACCAAGATTTGTAACAGAGTGGACACCCCAGAGGGAGTGAAAAACATGAAAAAGGATCTGCACAAGTTCAAAGAATGGTCTAATGTCTGGCAAATAAAATTCAATGCAAAGAAGTATAGAGTAAAATTCAATGCAAAGAAGTGCAGAGTGATGCATTTGGGGGATAGAAATCCAAGGGAACTGTATATGCTGGGAGGTGAGAGGCTGATAAGACCAGATGGAGAGAGGAACCTTGGAGTGATTGTGTCTGAAGATCTAAAGGCATCTAAACAGTGTGATAAGGCTGTGGCTGTAGCCATAAGGATGCTAGGCTGTATAAAAAGAGGAGACCGGATTGTTTATTAATAAGTTATACTACTTGAATGGGACAAAGAAGACAGACAGACTAATTCCATCTACCATTCCTGTAAGTATCACACCTTCCTTATCAATTAAGCTTACCATTGTTTCAAACAGTTTCCAAATTATGAACAGAAAGATACTGGGAAATACAGTAGATTCTATTTTTAGAATAAGATTTCAACCTATAAAATCCTCCTCTCTTGACCCCCCCCCCCCCCCCATTCTCTCTCTCTCTCTGTCTCTTCTTTTTGCCCTTACAGCACCTATTCAGGAACCTGTCTTTTCTCTCACATTCATAAGAGCACAGAAGCACCTACATAATAGAATATCTTTAAGTATCTTTCTTATAAATATAGAATATCTTTATGTATCTTTCTGTAATATTAAGCCTATTTCTGCACAATATATCCTTTATGCAATCACTCTTGGCTGTCATTGTCATAAATTTCACTTCCTACTGAACCTCATGAGGGCATTGAACCTGGGACCTGGTGGACTGTAAGGTCACCATCTTACATATTGGGGGCTTGTCTGCTGCAAAACCCCTCTACAAAACCTTACAGTTACTTTAAATTTTTGGGTATTCTGCTTGCCCCCTCTACTTCCCAATTATACCATCTAAATGTAGAGAGGTTGTTGACAAAATCAGACAACCAACTAAAACAGCTGGAAAGAAATCCCTCTATCTTTGATAAGGTGAATTGGACTTGTCGAAATGATTGTGTTTCTACAATGGCTTTACACATTACATACCCTACCACTTCAATTGACTGCAGTGCAGGCAACACAACCGATTAGTCTCTAAGTTTTGCTGGGCTGGAAAAAAACTGAAAGTCCAATTTCATTATTTGATGTGAGGCTGGTCACATGGTGGTTTGGGATTGCCCAATCTAAAGTACTATAATATACATTGTTCTTTGAGACACTTGAGAGATTGGATATATCATTGGTAGCACTTCATATCAATGACAATGCTCCATATCAAGTCAAACACTTCTGCAACTTAAAAAAGGGCAACTTCCACAATATTTGCAGGAAAACTTGATCTTGAATGGTATGTGGGTGGCATGGGAAGTCCTGGTGTGGAAACTAGGCAGAAATCCCTTAGTCACAGATCAGCTTACAATAAGATGTAACCTGACCTTTATAATGGGATTGGAGAGCTCCACCTTTAAAAGTTAGGCATTGAGGGGTTTTCAGAAAATAGAACACATTTTAAATGAGGAAGGTGTTCTCCTAGCATTTGAGCAGTTAAGGCAACAAAGGGGGCTTAAAGGGGGAGATTTGCTTGCTTATTGGCAACTGAAACAGCATATTCTCTAGATTAACACTCATTAGAATTAAAGACTGAAGAACGTCTTCAGGCATTCTTTGATGACAGACGGCAGAAGGTTTGTCTGACAGTCAGTATCATGGTGCAACTCAAATGTGAATTCCCAAGTCTTACATCATGTGCACTTCCTTTGACTCCTATGAGTTACAACAAGGTGTGCATTATACCTTCTTTAATAGTCGCACCCTGAAGCGCTTAGGTTTGCTGAGCACTTTTTAAAAAAAAATTTTGCAGCAAACATTTTTTAGCAGATGACCTCCTACCTGGTTCAATATAAGAATGGAACCCCTCAATAGTGTTGATGTCAGAAATTGATAGAGAACTCTCCTTGTTTGAATGGAGTTCTGGTAAAGGTAGAGTATATCCTTAGTCCACCCCAGTCAAGCTAATCACTGAGTGAACCTCCAGTGAATGTGGATGGAGGTTGTAGGGCATTGATTAGGCTTTGTAGGATGTGCCAATAAGTTGAATGAACTTTTATTAAGTAGGAGTCTGAGATGTTTGAGAACGTTGGCTTCCAGGGCGCTTTGGAACCAGAGCTGTGGAAGACTTTGATGGCATAGTGTAGCGCCCTTTACACAATGTAGTCGACTGCTTAAGGTCATGTGACTTGGAGGCTGAGGGAGAGGTCATACAATAACCTTTACTTGTGATCTTCTGTGATCTTCTGTTTTTTCAATGTGATCACGAAAAGTCTGTCTTCCATGCAAGGGGAATTAGCAAGGCGGTCCTGAACAGCGAGTTCCAAGCCTGACTCATGAAGCCACGTTTGTCGTCTCATTGCAGTGGACAAGGCTGATGCTCTGGAAGTTACACCAAAAGCATCAAAGATTGATCTTGACATGAATGTCCTGGTGTCAAGGAGATCATGCAAAGTTTGGTAAAAGTCAGGAAGCTGGTTTACAGGAATGAATTGTTCAAAATTAGAGAAGCATTGAACTAAGTGCTTAAAATAGAATGTAATATAGAAAGCATAGTTGAGGATGTGACTAGTAAGCATTGTATTTTGAAATAGCTTATGACCAAACTTATCCAAAGTATGACTTCCCGTACTTGGAGGTGTAGTAGCATATGATTTGAAGCTCGACAGATTCCACCAGAAGAGATTGATGTTGCAATTGTGGCCTTTTAAAGCCAAGATATGACTACACCCTGTAAAGGGAATCCATTTTGGAAGGAACCACTGGTATATGCAGAGGGTGGTCTCCCAGTTTTTCAACATGAAGCCCGATATAAGTTCATGGATTGGGAATTTTTAAACATTCCCTTGGGAGCTGCTCAAAGTCAAGTGCATCAATAAGTGCAGCTTTTGGCTCTGGCTTAGATTCCGTATGCACATAAAGAGTATGACCCATTTACCTTATGAACATGGCGAAGGAAAGGTTCTCTGGTGGTGACCTACGTCTAGGTGGAGGAGGAGATGCATCAGACAAAATGTCCATAGGCCTTGTAAAAACTATTCCTCCAGAAGGAGGAGCAGTGCAGTATGGTGGCTACGGTACCGATGATAGCGCTAGGATGGATTCCTTACTCTCCGACATCGATGAGGAGGAAGTGCTCCGATGATGGGACCTGGAACTGCATCAAGGAGGAGACTGAGATGTGGTATCCTTAGGCCTCATAGAGCCATGCTCGGGCTGGGCCGGTACCGGAGGAATCAATGCAGCAGTTTGCTTCAATTGGCCTCAAAGCATCGCTGCTAGCTCCTGTTGAAGCAGCTCTTGCATTTGCTGCTGATTAGTAGGATGCAGTACCATGGATGGTACTAATAGTACAGGGTGCCAAAGTGTTGGTGACCTCAATGTCGAGGTGCGCTTCAGAGGTGAAACTTCCTGTAATGATGGATAGCAAGACTGCTGTTGATGCCATTTGGCATGTACCTTATTCGAAGCTATAGATGCCGGTGTCGTTTGGCAAGGTGAGGCATGTAAATCCTTCTTAGCCTGTTTACTTGATGGTGTCAGCATCAGTACCGAGGCAGCTGACATCAAATGATGCAGCGAATGTGGTAGTGACTTCAACGCTGTGTCAACATTGGGTGTTGAGGACATCTGTGATGAATCTTGGGGTTTAAAAAGTTTCTCCTGTTGCAGATGTCGAGCCTACAAAGAACATTTTTGTA